>NW_028322236.1:7517500-7867500 GCF_059928025.1 Delphinapterus leucas | reverse complement strand
GTTGTCGTACCCTAACCTGTACCCTAAACCGTCCCTGTCCCCGTCCCGTAACCCTAACCCTAACCCTAACACTATCCGTAACCCTTACCCGAAGCCTTACCCTCACCCGTCCCCTAATCCTAACCCGTACGCTAACACTATCCCGTACCCTAACACGTACGCTCACCCTAAACCGTTGTCGTACACTTACCTGTACCCTAAAGCGTCCCCGTCCCCTAACGCTAACCCTAACCCTAACCCTAACCCTAACCCTTACCCGAAGACTTACCCTCACCCGTCCCCTAATCCTAACCCTTACGCTAACACTAACCCGTACCCTAACACCTAAGCTCATCTTAAACCGTTGTTGTACCCTAACCTGTACCCTAAACCGTCCCCGTCCCGATCCCCTAACCCTAACCCTAACCCTAACCCTTACCCGAAGCCTTACCCTCACCCGTCCCCTAATCCTAACCCGTACGCCAACACTAACCTGTACCCTAACACGTACGCTCACCCTAAACCGTTGTCGTACACTAACCTGTACCCTAAACCATCCCCATCCCCTAACCGTAACCGTAACCCTAACCCTAACCCTTACCCGAAGCCTTACCCTCACCCGTCCCCGAATCCTAAACCGTACGCTAACACTAACCCGTACCCTAACACGTACGCTCACCCTAAACCGTTGTCGTACCCTAACCTGTACCCTAAACCGTCCCCGTCCCCGTCCCCTAACCCTAACCCTAACCCTAACACTAACCCTTACCCGAAGCCTTACCCTCACCCGTCCCCTAATCCTAATCCGTACGCTAACACTAACCCGTACCCTAACACGTACGCTCACCCTAAATCGTTGTCATACCCTAATCTGTACCCTAAACCGTTCCCGTCCCCTAACCCTAACCCTAACACTTACCCGAAGCCTTACCCTCACCTGTCCCCTAATCCTAAACTGTACGCTAACACTAACCCGTACCCTAACACGTACGCTCACCCTAAATCTTTGTCGTACCCTAACCTGTACCCTAAACCGTCCCCGTACCCTAACCCTAACCCTAACCCTAACCCTAACCCTAACACTTACCCGAAGCCTTACCCTCACCCGTCCCCTAATCCTAAGCCGTACGCTAACACTAACCCGTACCCTAACAGGTACGCTCACCCTAAACCGTTGTCGTATCCTAACCTGTACCCTAAACCATCCCCGTCCCCTAACCCTAACCCTAACCCTAACCCTAACCCTTACCCGAAGCCTTACCCTCACCCGTCCCCTTATCCTAACCCGTGCGCTAACACTAACCCGTACCCTAACTCGTACGCTCACCCTAAACCGTTGTCGTACCCTAACCTGTACCCTAAACCGTCCCCGTCCCCTAACCCTAACCCTAACCCTTACCCGAAGCCTTACCCTCACCCGTCCCTTAATCCTAACCCGTACGCTAACACTAACCCATACCCTAACACGTACGCTCACCCTAAACCGTTGTCGTACCCTAACCTGTACCCTAAACCGTCCCCGTCCCCGTCCCCTAACCCTAACCCTAACCCTAACCCTAACCCTTACCCGAAGCCTTACACTCACCCGTCCCCTAATCCTAGCCCGTACGCTAACACTAACCCATACCCTAACACGTAAGCTCACCCTAAACCGTTGTCATACCCTAACTTGTACCCTAAACCGTCCCCGTCCCCTAACCCTAACCCTAACCCTAACCCTAACCCTAACCCTTACCCGAAGCCTTACTCTCACCCGTCCCCTAATCCTAACCCGTACACTAACACTAACCCGTACCCTAACACGTACGCTCACCCTAAACCGTTGACGTACCCTAACCTGTACCCTAAACCGTCCCCGTCCCCTAACACTAAACCTAACCCTAACCCTATCCCTAAACCTTACCCGAAGCCTTACACTCACCCGTCCCCTAATCCTAACCCGTACGCTAACACTAACCCGTACCCTAACACGTACGCTCACCCTAAACCGTTGTCGTACCCTAACCTGTACCCTAAACCGTCCCCGTCCCCGTCCCCTAACCCTAACCCTAACCCTAACCTTTACCCGAAGCCTTACCCTCAGCCGTCCTCTAATCCTAACCCGTACGCTAACACTAACCCGTACCCTAACACGTACGCTCACCCTAAATCGTTGTCGTACCCTAACCTGTACCCTAAACCGTCCCCGTCCCCGTCCCCGTCCCCGTCCCCTAACCCTAACCCTTACCCGAAGCCTTACCCTCACCCGTCCCCTAATCCTAACCCGTACGCTAACACTAACACATACCCTAACATGTACGCTCACCCTAAACCTTTGTCGTACACTAACCTGTACCCTAAACCGTCCGCGTCCCCTAACCCTAACCCTAACCCTAACCCTAACCCTAACCCTTACCTGAAGCCTTACACTCACCCGTCACCTAATCCTCACCCGTACGCTAACACTAACCCGTACCCTAACACGTACGCTCACCCTAAACCGTTGTCATACCCTAACCTGTACCCTAAACCGTCCCCTAACCCTAACCCTAAACCTAACCCTAACCCTAACCCTAACCCTTACCCGAAGCCTTACTCTCACCCATCCCCTAATCCTAACCCGTACGCAAACACTAACCCGTACCCTAACACGTACGCTCACCCTAAACCGTTGTCGTACCCTAACCTGTACCCTAAACCGTCCCCGTCCCCTAACCCTAACCCTAACCCTAACCCTAACCCTAACCCTTACGCGAAGCCTTACCCTCACCCGTCCCCTAATCCTAACCCGTACGCTAACACTAACCCGTACCCTAACACGTACGCTCAACCTAAACTGTTGTCGTACCCTAACCTGTACCCTAAACCGTCCCCGTCCCCTAACCCTAACCCTAACCCTTACCCGAAGCCCTACCCTCACCCGTTCCCTAATCCTAACCCGTACGCTAACACTAACCAGTACCCTAACACGTACGCTCACCCTAAACCGTTGTCGTACCCTAACTTGTACCCTAAACCGTCCCCGTCCCCTAACCCTAACACTAACCCTAACCCTTACCCGAAGCCTTACCCTCACCCGTCCCCTAATCCTAACCCGTACGCTAACACTAACCCGTACCCTAACACGTACGCTCACCCTAAACCGTTGTCGTACCCTAACCTGTACCCTAAACTGTCCCCGTCCCCTAACCCTAACCCTAACCCTAACCCTAACCCTAACCCTTACCTGAAGACTTACCCTCACCCGTCCCCTAATCCTAACCCTTACGCTAACACTAACCCATACCCTAACACGTAAGCTCACCCTAAACCGTCCCCGTCCCCGTCCCCTAACCCTAACCCTAACCCTAACCCTTACCCGAAGCCTTACCCTCACCCGTCCCCTAATCCTAACCCGTACGCCAACACTAACCCGTACCGTAACACGTACGCTCACCCTAAACCGTTGTCGTACACTAACCTGTACCCTAAACCGTCCCCATCCCCTAACCCTAACCCTAACCCTAACCCTAACCCTTACCCGAAGCCTTACCATCACCCGTCCCCTAATGCTAACCCGTACGCTAACACTAAGCCGTACCCTAACACGTACGCTCAACCTAAACCGTTGTCATACCCTAACCTGTACCCTAAACCGTCCCCGTCCCCTAACCCTAACCCTAACCCTAACCCTATCCCTTACCCGAAGCCTTACCCTCACCCGTCCCCTAATCCTAACCCTTACGCTAACACTAACCCGTACCCTAACACGTACGCTCACCCTAAACCGTTGTCGTACCCTAACCTGTACCCTAAACCATCCCCGTCCCCTAACCCTAACCCTAACCCTTACCCGAAGCCTTACCCTCACCCGTTCCCTAATCCTCACCCGTACGCTAACACTAACCCGTACCCTAACACGTACGCTCACCCTAAAACGTTGTCGTACACTAACCTGTACCCTAAACCGTCCCCGTCCCCGTCCCCTAACCCTAACCCTAACCCTAACCCTAACCCTAACCCTTACCCGAAACCTTACCCTCACCCGTCCCCTAATCCTAACCCGTACGCTAACACTAACCCGTACCCTAACACGTACGCTCACCCTAAACCGTTGTCGTACCCTAACCTGTACACTAAACCGTCCCCGTCCCATAAACCTAAACCTAACCCTAACCCTAACCCTTACCCGAAGCCTTAACCTCACCCGTCCCCTAATCCTCACCCGTACGCTAACACTAACCCGTACCCTAACATGTACGCTCACCCTAAACCGTTGTCGTACCCTAACCTGTACCCTAAACCGTCCCCGTCCCCTAAACCTAACCCTAACCCTAACCCTAACCCTAACACTTACCCGAAGCCTTACCCTCACCCGTCCCCTAATCCTAACCCGTACGCTAACACTAACCCGTACCCTAACACGTACGCTCACCCTAAACGGTTGTCGTACCCTAAACTGTACCCTAAACCGTCCACGTCCCCTAACCCTAACCCTAACCCTAAACCTAACCCTTACCCGAAGCCTTACCCTAACCCGTCCTCTAATCCTAACCCGTACGTTAACACTAACCGGTACCCTAACACGTACCCTCACCCTAAACCGTTGTCCTACCCTAACTTGTACCCTAAACCGTCCCTGTGCCCGTCCCCTAACCCTAACCCTAACCCTAACCCTAACCCTTTCACGAAGCCTTAACCTCACCCGTCCCCTAATCCTAACCCGTACGCTAACACTAACACATACCCTAACACGTACGCTCACCCTAAACCGTTGTCGTACCCTAACCTGTACCCTAAACCGTCCCCGTCCCCTAACCCTAACCCTAACCCTAACCCAAACCCTTACCCGAAGCCTTACACTCACCCGTCCCCTAATCCTCACCCGTACGTTAACACTAACCCGTACCCTAACACGTACGCTCACCCTAAACCTTTGTCGTACACTAACCTGTACCCTAAACCGTCCCCGTCCCCGTCCCCTAACCCTAACCCTAACCCTAACCCTAACCCTTACCCGAAGCCTTACACTCACCCGTCCCCTAATCCTAACCCGTACGCTAACACTAACACATACCCTAACACGTACGCTCACCCTAAACCGTTGTCATACCCTAACTTGTACCCTAAACCGTCCCCGTCCCCTAACCCTAACCCTAACCCTAACCCTAACCCTAACCCTTACCCGAAGCCTTACCCTCACCCGTCCCCTAATCCTAACCCGTACACTAACACTAACCCGTACCCTAACACGTACGCTCACCCTAAACCGTTGTCGTAACCTAACCTGTACCCTAAACCGTCCCCGTCCCCTAACCCTAACCCTAACCCTAACCCTAATGCTTACCCGAAGCCTTACCCTCACCCGTCCCATAATCCTAACCCGTACGCTAACACTAACCCGTACCCTAACACTTACGCTCACCCTAAACCGTTGTCGTACACTAACCTGTACCCTAAACCGTCGCCGTCCCCGTCCCCGTCCCCTAACCCTAACCCTAACCCTAACCCTTACCTGAAGCCTTACCCTCACCCGTCCCCTAATCCTAACCCGTACGCTAACACTAACCCGTACCCTAACACGTACGCTCATCCTAAACTGTTGTCGTACCCTAACCTGTACCCTAAACCGTCCCTGTCCCCGTCCCCGTCCCCTAACCCTAACCCTAACCCTTACCCGAAGCCTTACCCTCACCCGTCCCCTAATCCTAACCCGTACGCTAACACTAACACATACCCTAACATGTACGCTCACCCTAAACCGTTGTCGTACCCTAACCTGTACCCTTAACCGTCCCTGTCCCCGTCCCCTAACCCTAACCCTAGCCCTAACCCTAACCCTAACACTTACCCGAAGCCTTACCCTCACCCGTCCGCTAATCCTAACCCGTACGCTAACACTAACCCGTACCCTAACACGTACGCTCACCCTAAACCATTGTCGCAGCCGAACCTGTACCCTAAACCGTCCCCGTCCCCGTCCCCTAACCCTAACCCTAACCCTAACCCTTACCCGAAGGCTTACCCTCACCCGTCCCCTAATCCTAACCCGTACGCTAACACTAACCCGTACCTTAAAACGTACGCTCACCCTAAACCTTTGTCGTACCCTAACCTGTACCCTAAACCGTCCGCGTCCCCTAACCCTAACCCTAACCCTAACCCTAACCCTAACCCTTACCTGAAGCCTTACACTCACCCGTCACCTACCCTCACCCGTACGCTAACACTAACCCGTACCCTAACACTTACGCTCACCCTAAACCGTTGTCGTACCCTAACCTGTACCCTAAACCGTCCCCTAACCCTAACCCTAAACCTAACCCTAACCCTAACCCTAACCCTTACCCGAAGCCTTACCCTCACCCGTCCCCTAATCCTAACCCGTACGCAAACACTAACCCGTACCCTAACACGTACATTCACCCTAAACCGTTGTCGTACCCTAACCTGTACCCTAAACCGTCCCCGTCACCTAACCCTAACCCTAACCCTAACCCTAACCCTAACCCTTACGCGAAGCCTTACCCTCACCCGTCCCCTAATCCTAACCCGTACGCTAACACTAACCCGTACCCTAACACGTACGCTCAACCTAAACCGTTGTCGTACCCTAACCTGTACCCTAAACCGTCCCCGTCCCCTAACCCTAACCCTAACCCTTACCCGAAGCCCTACCCTCACCCGTTCCCTAATCCTAACCCGTACGCTAACACTAACCAGTACCCTAACACGTACGCTCACCCGAAACCGTTGTCGTACCCTAACTTGTACCCTAAACCGTCCCCGTCCCCTAACCCTAACACTAACCCTAACCCTTACCCGAAGCCTTACCCTCACCCGTCCCCTAATCCTAACCCGTACGCTAACACTAACCCGTAACCTAACACGTACGCTCACCCTAAACCGTTGTCGTACCCTAACCTGTACCCTAAACTGTCCCCGTCCCCTAACCCTAACCCTAACCCTAACCCTAACCCTTACCCGAAGACTTACCCTCACCCGTCCCCTAATACTAACCCTTACGCTAACACTAACCCATACCCTAACACGTAAGCTCACCCTAAACCGTCCCCGTCCCCGTCCCCTAACCCTAACCCTAACCCTAACCCTTACCCGAAGCCTTACCCTCACCCGTCCCCTAATCCTAACCCGTACGCCAACACTAACCCGTACCGTAACACGTACGCTCACCCTAAACCGTTGTCGTACACTAACCTGTACCCTAAACCGTCCCCATCCCCTAACCCTAACCCTAACCCTAACCCTAACCCTTACCCGAAGCCTTACCATCACCCGTCCCCTAATGCTAACCCGTACGCTAACACTAAGCCGTACCCTAACACGTACGCTCAACCTAAACCGTTGTCATACCCTAACCTGTACCCTAAACCGTCCCCGTCCCCTAACCCTAACCCTAACCCTAACCCTATCCCTTACCCGAAGCCTTACCCTCACCCGTCCCCTAATCCTAACCCTTACGCTAACACTAACCCGTACCCTAACACGTACGCTCACCCTAAACCGTTGTCGTACCCTAACCTGTACCCTAAACCATCCCCGTCCCCTAACCCTAACCCTAACCCTTACCCGAAGCCTTACCCTCACCCGTCCCCTAATCCTCACCCGTACGCTAACACTAACCCGTACCCTAACACGTACGCTCACCCTAAACCGTTGTCGTACCCTAACCTGTACCCTAAACCGTCCCCGTCCCATAAACCTAAACCTAACCCTAACCCTAACCCTTACCCGAAGCCTTAACCTCACCCGTCCCCTAATCCTCACCCGTACGCTAACACTAACCCGTACCCTAACACGTACGCTCACCCTAAACTGTTGCCGTACCCTAACCTGTACCCTAAACCGTCCCCGTCCCCTAAACCTAACCCTAACCCTAACCCTAACCTTAACCCTTACCCGAAGACTTACCCTCACCTGTCCCCTAATCCTAACCCGTACGCTAACACTAACCCGTACCCTAACACGTACGCTTACCCTAAACGGTTGTCGTACCCTAAACTGTACCCTAAACCGTCCACGTCCCCTAACCCTAACCCTAACCCTAAACCTAACCCTTACCCGAAGCCTTACCCTAACCCGTCCCCTAATCCTAACCCGTACGTTAACACTAACCGGTACCCTAACACGTACCCTCACCCTAAACCGTTGTCCTACCCTAACTTGTACCCTAAACCGTCCCTGTGCCCGTCCCCTAACCCTAACCCTAACCCTAACCCTAACCCTTTCACGAAGCCTTAACCTCACCCGTCCCCTAATCCTAACCCGTACGCTAACACTAACACATACCCTAACACGTACGCTCACCCTAAACCGTTGTCGTACCCTAACCTGTACCCTAAACCGTCCCCGTCCCCGTCCCCTAACCCTAACCCTAACCCTAACCCAAACCCTTACCCGAAGCCTTACACTCACCCGTCCCCTAATCCTCACCCGTACGTTAACACTAAACCGTACCCTAACACGTACGCTCACCCTAAACCTTTGTCGTACACTAACCTGTACCCTAAACCGTCCCCGTCCCCGTCCCCTAACCCTAACCCTAACCCTAACCCTAACCCTTACCCGAAGCCTTACCCTCACCCGTCCCCTAATCCTAACCCGTACGCTAACACTAACCCATACCCTAACACGTACGCTCACCCTAAACCGTTGTCATACCCTAACTTGTACCCTAAACCGTCCCCGTCCCCTAACCCTAACCCTAACCCTAACCCTAACCCTAACCCTTACCCGAAGCCTTACCCTCACCCGTCCCCTAATCCTAACCTGTACACTAACACTAACCCGTACCCTAACACGTACGCTCACCCTAAACCGTTGTCGTAACCTAACCTGTACCCTAAACCGTCCCCGTCCCCTAACCCTAACCCTAACCCTAATGCTTACCCGAAGCCTTACCCTCACCCGTCCCATAATCCTAACCCGTACGCTAACACTAACCCATACCCTAACACTTATGCTCACCCTAAACCGTTGTCGTACACTAACCTGTACCCTAAACCGTCGCCGTCCCCGTCCCCTAACCCTAACCCTAACCCTAACCCTTACCTGAAGCCTTACCCTCACCCGTCCCCTAATCCTAACCCGTACGCTAACACTAACCCGTACCCTAACACGTACGCTCATCCTAAACTGTTGTCGTACCCTAACCTGTACCCTAAACCGTCCCTGTCCCCGTCCCGTAACCCTAACCCTAACCCTAACACTAACCCTAACCCTTACCCGAAGCCTTACACTCACCCGTCCCCTAATCGTAACCCGTACGCTAACACTAACCCGTACCCTAACACGTACGCTCACCCTAAACCGTTGTCGTACCCTAACCTGTCCCCTAAACTGTCCCCGTCCCCTAACCCTAACCCTAACCGTAACCCTAACCCTAACCCTTACCCGAAGACATACCCTCACCCGTCCCCTAATCCTAACCCTTACGCTAACACTAACCCATACCCTAACACGTAAGCTCACCCTAAACCGTTTTCGTACCCTAACCTGTACCCTAAACCGTCCCCGTCCCCGTCCCCTAACCCTAACCCTAACCCTAACCCTTACCCGAAGCCTTACCCTCACCCGTCCCCTAATTCTAACCCGTACGCCAACACTAACCCGTACGCTCACCCTAAACCGTTGTCGTACACTAACCTGTACCCTAAACCGTCCCCATCTCCTAACCCTAACCCTAACCCTAACCCTAACCCTTACCCGAAGCCTTACTGTCACCCGTCCCCTATTCCTAACCCGTACGCTTACACTAACCCGTACCCTAACACGTACGCTCACCCTAAACCGTTGTCATACCCTAACCTGTACCCTAAACCGTCCCCGTCCCCTAACCCTAACCCTAACCCTAACCCTATCCCTTACCCGAAGCCTTACCCTCACCCGTCCCCTAATCATAACCCGTACGCTAACACTAACCCGTACCCTAACACGTACGCTCACCCTAAACCGTTGTCGTACTCTAACCTGTACCCTATCCCGTCCCCGTCCCCTAACCCTAACCCTAACCCTTACCCGAAGCCTTACCCTCACCCGTCCCCTAATCCTCACCCGTACGCTAACACTAACCCGTACCCTAACTCGTACGCTCACCCTAAAACGTTGTCGTACACTAACCTGTACCCTAAACCGTCCCCGTCCCCTACCCTAACCCTAAACCTAACCCTAACCCTAACCTTACCCGAAGCCTTACCCTCACCCGTCCCCTAATACTAACCCGTTCGCTAACACTAACCCGTACCCTAAAACGTACGCTCACCCTAAACCGTTGTCGTACCCTAACCTGTACCCTAAACCGTCCCCGTCCCCTAACCCTAAACCTAACTCTAACCCTAACCCTAACCCTTACCCGAAGCCTTACCCTCACCCGTCCCCTAATCCTCACCCGTACGCTAACACTAACACGTACCCTAACACGTACGCTCACCCTAAACAGTTGTCGTACCCTAACCTGTACCCTAAACCGTCCCGGTCCCCTAAACCTAACCCTAACCCTAACCCTAACCCTAACCCTTACCCGAAGCCTTACCCTCACCCGTCCCCACATCCTAACCCGTACGCTAACACTAACCCGTACCCTAACACGTACGCTCACCCTAAACGGTTGTCGTACCCTAACCTGTACCCTAAACCGTCCACGTCCCCTAACCCTAACCCTAACCCTAACCCTAACCCTTACCCGAAGCCTTACCCTCACCCGTCCCCTAATCCTAACCCGTACGCTAACACTAACACATACCCTAACACGTACGCTCACCCTAAACCGTTGTCGTACCCTAACTTGTACCCTAAACCGTCCCCGTCCCCGTCCCCTAACCCTAACCCTAACCCTAACCCTAACCCTTACCCGAAGCCTTATCCTCACCCGTTCCCTAATCCTAACCCGTACGCTAACACTAACCCGTACCCTAACACGTACGCTCACCCTAAACCGTTGTCGTACCCTAACTTGTACCCTAAACCGTCCCCGTCCCCTAAACCTAACCCTAACCCTAACCCTAACCCTAACCCTTACCCGAAGCCTTACCCTCATCCGTCCCCTAATCCTAACCCGTACGTTAACACTAACCCGTACCCTAACACGTACCCTCACCCTAAACCGTTGTCGTACCCTAACTTGTACCCTAAACCGTCCCTGTGCCCGTCCCCTAACCCTAACCCTAACCCTAACCCTTTCCCGAAGCCTTAACCTCACCCGTCCCCTAATCCTAACCCGTACGCTAACACTAACCCATACCCTAACACGTACGCTCACCCTAAACCGTTGTCGTACCCTAACCTGTACCCTAAACCGTCCCCGTCCCCGTCCCCTAACCCTAACCCTAACCCTATCCCTAACCCTTACCTGAAGCCTTACACTCACCCGTCCCCTAATCCTCACCCGTACGCTAACACTAACCCGTACCCTAACACGTACGCTCACCCTAAACCTTTGTCGTACACTAACCTGTACCCTAAACCGTCCCCGTCCCCTAACCCTAACCCTAACCCTAACCCTAACCCTAACCCTTACCCGAAGCCTTACACTCACCCGTCCCCTAATCCTAACCCGTACGCTAACACTAACCCGTACCCTAACACGTACGCTCACCCTAAACCGTTGTCATACCCTAACTTGTACCCTAAACCGTCCCTGTCCCCTAACCCTAACCCTAACCCTAACCCTTACCCGAAGCCTTACCCTCACCCGTCCCCTAATCCTAACCCGTACACTAACACTAACCCGTACCCTAACACGTACGCTCACCCTAAACCGTTGACGTACCCTAACCTGTACCCTAAACCGTCCCCGTCCCCTAACCCTAAACCTAACCCTAACCCTATCCCTAACCCTTACCCGAAGCCTTACACTCACCCGTCCCCTAATCCTAACCCGTACGCTAACACTAACCCGTACCCTAACACGTACGCTCACCCTAAACCGTTGTCGTACCCTAACCTGTACCCTAAACCGTCCCCGTCCCCGTCCCCTAACCCTAACCCTAACCCTAACCCTAACATTTATCCGAAGCCTTACCCTCAGCCGTCCTCTAATCCTAACCCGTACGCTAACACTAACCCGTACCCTAACACGTACGCTCACCCTAAATCGTTGTCGTACCCTAACCTGTACCCTAAACCATCCCCGTCCCCGTCCCCGTCCCCTAACCCTAACCCTAACCCTTACCCGAAGCCTTACCCTCACCCGTCCCCTAATCTTAACCCGTACGCTAACACTAACACATACACTAACATGTACGCTCACCCTAAACCGTTGTCGTACCCTAACCTGTACCCTTAACCGTCCCTGTCCCTGTCCCCTAACCTTAACACTAGCCCTAACCCTAACCCTAACACTTACCCGAAGCCTTACCCTCACCCGTCCGCTAATCCTAACCCGTACGCTAACACTAACCCGTACCCTAACACGTACGCTCACCCTAAACCATTGTCGCAGCCGAACCTGTACCCTAAACCGTCCCCGTCCCCTAACCCTAACCCTAACCCTAACCCTAACCCTTACCCGAAGCCTTACCCTCACCCGTCCCCTAATCCTAACCCGTACGCTAACACTAACCCGTACCTTTTCACGTACGCTCACCCTAAACCTTTGTCGTACCCTAACCTGTACCCTAAACCGTCCGCGTCCCCTAACCCTAACCCTAACCCTAACCCTAACCCTTACCTGAAGCCTTACACTCACCCGTCACCTAATCCTCAGCCGTACGCTAACACTAACCCGTACCCTAACACGTACGCTCACCCTAAACCGTTGTCGTACCCTAACCTGTACCCTAAACCGTCCCCTAACCCTAACCCTAAATCTAACCCTAACCCTAACCCTAACCCTTACCCGAAGCCTTACCCTCACCCGTCCCCTACTCCTAATCCGTACGCAAACACTAATCCGTACCCTAACACGTACGCTCACCCTAAACCGTTGTCGTACCCTAACCTGTACCCTAAACCGTCCCCTTCCCCTAACCCTAACCCTAACCCTAACCCTAACCCTTACGCGAAGCCTTACCCTCACCCGTCCCCTAATCCTAACCCGTACGCTAACACTAACCCGTACCCTAACACGTACGCTCAACCTAAACCGTTGTCGTACCCTAACCTGTACCCTAAACCGTCCCCGTCCCCTAACCCTAACCCTAACCCTTACCCGAAGCCCTACCCTCACCCGTTCCCTAATCCTAACCCGTACGCTAACACTAACCAGTACCCTAACACGTACGCTCACCCTAAACCGTTGTCGTACCCTAAATTGTACCCTAAACCGTCCCCGTCCCCTAACCCTAACACTAACCCTAACCCTTACCCGAAGCCTTACACTCACCCGTCCCCTAATCCTAACCCGTACGCTAACACTAACCCGTACCCTAACACGTACGCTCACCCTAAACCGTTGTCGTACCCTAACCTGTACCCTAAACTGTCCCCGTCCCCTAACCCTAACCCTAAACCTAACCCTAACCCTAACCCTTACCCGAAGACTTACCCTCACCCGTCCCCTAATCCTAACCCTTACGCTAACACTAACCCATACCCTAACACGTAAGCTCACCCTAAACCGTTTTCGTACCCTAACCTGTACCCTAAACCGTCCCCGTCCCCGTCCCCTAACCCTAACCGTAACCCTAACCCTTACCTGAAGCCTTACCCTCACCCGTCCCCTAATCCTAACCCGTACGCCAACACTAACCCGTACCGTAACACGTACGCTCACCCTAAACCGTTGTCGTACACTAACCTGTACCCTAAACCGTCCCCGTCCCCGTCCCCTAACCCTAACCCTAACCCTAACCCTAACCCTTACCCGAAGCCTTACCCTCACCCGTCCCCTAATCCTAACCCGTACGCTAACACTAACCCGTACCCTAACACGTACGCTCACCCTAAACCGTTGTCGTACCCTAACCTGTACCCTAAACCGTCCCCGTCCCATAAACCTAAACCTAACCCTAACCCTAACCCTTACCCGAAGCCTTAACCTCACCCGTCCCCTAATCCTCACCCGTACGCTAACACTAACCCGTACCCTAACCCGTACGCTCACCCTAAACCATTGTCGTACCCTAACCTGTACCCTAAACCGTCCCCGTCCCCTAAACCTAACCCTAACCCTAACCCTAACGCTAACCCTTACCCGAAGCCTTACCCTCACCCGTCACCTAATCCTAACCCGTACGCTAACACTAACCCGTACCCTAACACGTACGCTCACCCTAAACGGTTGTCGTACCCTAAACTGTACCCTAAACCGTCCACGTCCCCTAACCCTAACCCTAACCCTAAACCTAACCCTTACCCGAAGCCTTACCCTAACCCGTCCCCTAATCCTAACCCGTACGTTAACACTAACCGGTACCCTAACACGTACCCACACCCTAAACCGTTGTCCTACCCTAACTTGTACCCTAAACCGTCCCTGTGCCCGTCCCCTAACCCTAACCCTAACCCTAACCCTTTCCCGAAGCCTTAACCTCACCCGTCCCCTAATCCTAACCCGTACGCTAACACTAACCCATACCCTAACACGTACGCTCACCCTAAACCGTTGTCGTACCCTAACCTGTACCCTAAACCGTCCCCGTCCCCGTCCCCGTCCCCTAACCCTAACCCTAACCCTTACCCGAAGCCTTACACTCACCCGTCCCCTAATCCTCACCCGTACGCTAACACTAACCCGTACCCTAACACGTACGCTCACCCTAAACCTTTGTCGTACACTAACCTGTACCCTAAACCGTCCCCGTCCCCTAACCCTAACCCTAACCCTAACCCTAACCCTAACCCTTACCCGAAGCCTTACCCTCACCCGTCCCCTAATCCTAACCCGTACACTAACACTAACCCGTACCCTAAAACGTACGCTCACCCTAAACCGTTGTCGTACCCTAACCGGTACCCTAAACCGTCCCCGTCCCCTAACCGTAACCATAACCCTAACCCTAACCCTAACGCTTACCCGAAGCCTTACCCTCACCCGTCCCCTAATCCTAACCCGTACGCTAACACTAACCCGTACCCTAACACTTACGCTCACCCTAAACCGTTGTCGTACACTAACCTGTACCCTAAACCGTCGCCGTCCCCGTCCCCGTCCCCTAACCCTAACCCTAACCCTAACCTTTACCCGAAGCCTTACCCTCACCCGTCCCCTAATCCTAACCCGTACGCTAACACTAAACCGTACCATAACACGTACGCTCACCCTAAACCGTTGTCGTACACTAACCTGTACCCTAAACCGGCGCCGTCCCCGTCCCCGTCCCCTAACCCTAACCCTAACCCTTACCCGAAGCCTTACCATCACCCGTCCCCTAATCCTAACCCGTACGCTAACACTAACCCGTACCCTAACACGTACGCTCACCCTAAACTGTTGTCGTACCCTAACCTGTACCCTAAACCGTCCCTGTCCCCGTCCCGTAACCCTAACCCTAACCCTAACACTAACCCTAACCCTTACCCGAAGCCTTACCCTCACCCGTCCCCTAATCCTAACCCGTACGCTGACACTAACCCGTACCCTAACACGTACGCTCACCCTAAACCGTTGTCGTACACTAACCTGTACCCTAAACCGTCCCCGTCCCCTAACCCTAACCCTAACCCTAAGCCTAACCCTAACTCTTACCCGAAGACTTACCCTCACCCGTCCCCTAATCCTAACCCTTACGCTAACACTAACCCGTACCCTAACACGTAAGCTCACCCTAAACCGTTTTCGTACCCTAACCTGTACCCTAAACCGTCCCCGTCCCCGTCCCCTAACCCTAACCCTAACCCTAACCCTTAACCGAAGCCTTACCCTCACCCGTCCCCTAATACTAACCCGTACGCCAACACTAACACGTACCCTAACATGTACGCTCACCCTAAACCGTTGTCGTACACTAACCTGTACCCTAAACCGTCCCCATCCCCTAACCCTAACCCTAACCCTAAACCTTACCCGAAGCCTTACTCTTACCCGTCCCCTAATCCTAAACCGTACGCTAACACTAACCCGTACCCTAACACGTACGCTCACCCTAAACCGTTGTCGTACCTTAACCTGTACCCTAAACCGTCCCCGTCCCCGTCCCCTAACCCTAAACCTAACCCTAACCCTAACCCTTACCCGAAGCCTTACCCTCACCCGTCCCCTAATCCTAACCCGTACGCTAACACTAACCCGTACCCTAACACGTACGCTCACCCTAAACCGTTGTCATATCCTAACCTGTACCCTAAACCGTCCCCGTCCCCTAACCCTAACCCTAACCCTAACCCTATCCCTTACCCGAAGCCTTACCCTCACCCGTCCCCTAATCCTAACACGTACGCTAACACTAACCCCTACCCTAACACGTACGCTCAACCTAAATCGTTGTCATACCCTAACCTGTACCCTAAACCGTCCCCGTACCCTAACCCTAACCCTAACCCTAACCCTAACACTTACCCGAAGTCTTACCCTCACCCGTCCCCTAATCCTAATCCGTACGCTAACACTAACACGTACCCTAACACGTACGCTCACCCTAAACCGTTGTCGTACCCTAACCTGTACCCTAAACCGTCCCCGTCCCCTAACCCTAACCCTAACATTAACCCTTACCCGAAGCCTTAACCTCACCCGTCCCCTTATCCTAACCCGTGCGCTAACACTAACCCGTACCCTAACACGTACGCTCACCCTAAACCGTTGTCGTACCCTAACCTGTACCCTAAACCGTCCCCGTCCCCGTCCCCGTCCCCGTCCCCTAACCCTAACCCTAACCCTTACCCGAAGCCTTACCCTCACCCGTCCCTTAATCCTAACCCGTACGCTAACACTAACCCATACCCTAACATGTACGCTCACCCTAAACCGTTGTCATACCCTAAAATGTACCCTAAACCGTCCCTGTACCCGTCCCCTAACCCTAACCCTAACCCTAACCCTAACCCTTACCCGAAGCCTTACCCTCACCCGTCCCCTAATCCTAACCCGTACGCTAACACTAACCCGTACCCTAACACGTACGCTCACGCTAAACCGTTGACGCAGCCTAACCTGTACCCTAAACCATCCCCGTCCCATAACCCTAACCCTAACCCTAACCCTTACACGAAGCCTTACCCTCACCCGTCCCCTAATCCTAACTCGTACGCTAACACTAACCCGTACCCTAACACGTACGCTCACCCTAAATTGTTGTCGTACCCTAACCTGTACCCTAAACCGTCCCTGAACCCTAACCCTAACCCTAACCCCAAGCCAAACCCTAACACTTACCCGAAGCCTTACCCTCACCCGTCCCCTAATCCTAACCCGTACGCTAACACTAACCCGTACCCAAACACCTACGCTCACCCTAAACCGTTGTCGTACCCTAACCTGTACCCTAAACCGTCCCCGTCCCCTAACCCTAACCCTTACCCGAAGCCTTACACTCATCCGTCCTCTAATCCTCACCCGTACGCAAACACTAACCCGTACCCTAACACGTACGCTCACCCTAAACCGTTGTCGTACCCTAACCTGTACCGTAAACCGTCCCCGTCCCCTAACCCTAACCTTAACCCTAACCCTAACCCTAACCCTTACCCGAAGCCTTACCCTCACCCGTCCCCTAATCCTAACCCGTACACTAACACTAACCCGTACCCAAACACGTACGCTCACCCTAAACCGTTGTCGTACCCTAACCTGTACCCTAAACCGTCCCCGTCCCCTAACCCTAAACCTAACCCTAACCCTAACCCTAACCCTTACCCGAAGCCTTACCCTCACCCGTCCCCTAATTCTAACCCGTACGCTAACACTAACCCGTACCCTAACACGTACGCTCACCCTAAACCGTTGTCGTACCCTAACCTGTACCCTAAACCGTCCCCGTCCCCGTCCCCTAACCCTAACCCTAACCCTAACCCTAACCCTTACCCGAAGCCTTACACTCACCCGTCCCTTAATCCTAACCCGTACGCTAACACTAACCCGTACCCTAACACGTATGCTCACACTAAACGGTTGTCGTACCCTAACCTGTACCCTAAACCGTCCCCGTCCCCTAACCCTAACCCTAACCCTAACCCTTACCCGAAGCCTTACCCTAACCCGTCCCCTAATCCTAACCCATAAGCTAACACTAACCCGTACCCTAACACGTACCCTCACCCTAAACCGTTGTCGTACGCTAACCTGTACCCTAAACCGTCCCCGTCCCCTAACCCTAACCCTAACCCTTACCCGAAGCCTTACCCTCACCCGTCCCCTAATCCTAACCCGTACGCTAACACTAACCCATACCCTAACACGTACGCTCACCCTAAACCATTGTCGTACCCTAACCTGTACCCTAAACCGTCCCCGTCCCCGTCCCCTAACCCTAACCCTAACCCTAACCCTAACCCTTACCCGAAGCCTTACACTCACCCGTCCCCTAATCCTCAGCCGTACGCTAACACTAACCCATACCCTAACACGTACGCTCACCCTAAACCTTTGTCGTACACTAACCTGTACCCTAAACCGTCCCCGTCCCCTAACCCTAACCCTAACCCTAACCCTAACCCTAACCCTTACCCGAAGCCTTACACTCACCCGTCCCCTAATCCTAGCCCGTACGCTAACACTAACCCATACCCTAACACGTAAGCTCACCCTAAACCGTTGTCATACCCAAACTTGTACCCTAAACCGTCCCCGTCCCCTAACCCTAACCCTAACCCTAACCCTAACCCTAACCCTTACCCGAAGCCTTACCCTCACCCGTCCCCTAATCCTAACCCGTACACTAACACTAACCCGTACCCTAACACGTACGCTCACCCTAAACCGTTGACGTACCCTAACCTGTACCCTAAACCGTCCCCGTACCCTAACCCTAAACCTAACCCTAACCCTATCCCTAAACCTTACCCGAAGCCTTACACTCACCCGTCCCCTATTCCTAACCCGTACGCTAACACTAACCCGTACCCTAACACGTACGCTCACCCTAAACTGTTGTCGTACCCTAACCTGTACCCTAAACCGTCCCCGTCCCCGTCCCCTAACCCTAACCCTAACCCTAACCTTTACCCGAAGCCTTACCCTCAGCCGTCCTCTAATCCTAACCCGTACGCTAACACTAACCCGTACCCTAACACGTACGCTCACCCTAAACCATTGTCGCAGCCGAACCTGTACCCTAAACCGTCCCCGTCCCCTAACCCTAACCCTAACCCTAACCCTAACCCTTACCCGAAGGCTTACCCTCACCCGTCCCCTAATCCTAACCCGTACGCTAACACTAACCCGTACCTTAACACGTACGCTCACCCTAAACCTTTGTCGTACCCTAACTTGTACCCTAAACCGTCCGCGTCCCCTAACCCTAACCCTAACCCTAACCCTAACCCTAACCCTTACCTGAAGCCTTACACTCACCCGTCACCTAATCCTCACCCGTACGCTAACACTAACCCGTACCCTAACACGTACGCTCACCCTAAACCGTTGTCGTACCCTAACCTGTACCGAAAACCGTCCCCTAACCCTAACCCTAAACCTAACCCTAACCCTAACCCTAACCCTTACCCGAAGCGTTACCCTCACCCGTCCCCTAATCCTAACCCGTACGCAAACACTAACCCGTACCCTAACACGTACGCTCACCCTAAACCGTTGTCGTACCCTAACCTGTACCCTAAACCGTCCCCGTCCCCTAACCCTAAACCTAACCCTAACCCTTACGCGAAGCCTTACCCTCACCCGTCCCCTTATCCTAACCCGTACGCTAACACTAACCCGTACCCTAACACGTACGCTCAACCTAAACCGTTGTCGTACCCTAACCTGTACCCTAAACCGTCCCCGTCCCCTAACCCTAACCCTAACCCTTACCCGAAGCCCTACCCTCACCCGTTCCCTAATCCTAACCCGTACGCTAACACTAACCAGTACCCTAACACGTACGCTCACCCTAAACCATTGTCGTACCCTAACTTGTACCCTAAACCGTCCCCGTCCCCTAACCCTAACACTAACCCTAACCCTTACCCGAAGCCTTACCCTCACCCGTCCCCTAATCCTAACCCGTACGCTAACACTAACCCGTACCCTAACACGTACGCTCACCCTAAACCGTTGTCGTACCCTAACCTGTACCCTAAACTGTCCCCGTCCCCTAACCCTAACCCTAACCCTAACCCTAAACCTAACCCTTACCCGAAGACTTACCCTCACCCGTCCCCTAATCCTAACCCTTACGCTAACACTAACCCATACCCTAACACGTAAGCTCACCCTAAACCGTCCCCGTCCCCGTCCCCTAACCCTAACCCTAACCCTAACCCTTACCCGAAGCCTTACCCTCACCCGTCCCCTAATCCTAACCCGTACGCCAACACTAACCCGTACCGTAACACGTACGCTCACCCTAAACCGTTGTCGTACACTAACCTGTACCCTAAACCGTCCCCATCCCCTAACCCTAACCCGAACCCTAACCCTAACCCTTACCCGAAACCTTACCCTCACCCGTCCCCTAATCCTAACCCGTACGCTAACACTAACCCGTACCCTAACACGTACGCTCACCCTAAACCGTTGTCGTACCCTAACCTGTACCCTAAACCGTCCCCGTCCCATAAACCTAAACCTAACCCTAACCCTAACCCTTACCCGAAGCCTTAACCTCAACCGTCCCCTAATCCTCACCCGTACGCTAACACTAACCCGTACCCTAACACGTACGCTCACCCTAAACCGTTGTCGTACCCTAACCTGTACCCTAAACCGTCCCCGTCCCCTAAACCTAACCCTAACCCTAACCCTAACCCTAACCCTTACCCGAAGCCTTACCCTCACCCGTCCCCTAATCCTAACCCGTACGCCAACACTAACCCGTACCCTAACACGTACGCTCACCCTAAACGGTTGTCGTACCCTAAACTGTACCCTAAACCGTCCCCATCCCCTAACCCTAACCCGAACCCTAACCCTAACCCTTACCCGAAACCTTACCCTCACCCGTCCCCTAATCCTAACCCGTACGTTAACACTAACCCGTACCCTAACACGTACGCTCACCCTAAACCTTTGACGTACACTAACCTGTACCCTAAACCGTCCCCGTCCCCGTCCCCTAACCCTAACCCTAACCCTAACCCTAA
This sequence comes from Delphinapterus leucas, assembly GCF_059928025.1. NCBI lineage: Eukaryota > Metazoa > Chordata > Mammalia > Artiodactyla > Monodontidae > Delphinapterus > Delphinapterus leucas. The sequence goes on along the minus strand of NW_028322236.1, from coordinate 7,846,428 downwards.
CCCTTACCCGAAGCCTTACACTCACCCGTCCCCTAATCCTAACCCGTACGCTAACACTAACCCATACCCTAACACGTACGCTCACCCTAAACCGTTGTCATACCCTAACTTGTACCCTAAACCGTCCCCGTCCCCTAACCCTAACCCTAACCCTAACTCTAACCCTAACCCTTACCCGAAGCCTTACCCTCACCCGTCCCCTAATCCTAACCCGTACACTAACACTAACCCGTACCCTAACACGTACGCTCACCCTATACCGTTGTCCTAACCTAACCTGTACCCTAAACCGTCCCCGTCCCCTAACCCTAAACCTAACCCTAACCCTAATGCTTACCCGAAGCCTTACCCTCACCCGTCCCATAATCCTAACCCGTACGCTAACACTAACCCGTACCCTAACACTTACGCTCACCCTAAACCGTTGTCGTACACTAACCTGTACCCTAAACCGTCGCCGTCCCCGTCCCCGTCCCCTAACCCTAACCCTAACCCTAACCCTTACCTGAAGCCTTACCCTCACCCGTCCCCTAATCCTAACCCGTACGCTAACACTAACCCGTACCCTAACACGTACGCTCATCCTAAACTGTTGTCGTACCCTAACCTGTACCCTAAACCGTCCCTGTCCCCGTCCCGTAACCCTAACCCTAACCCTAACACTAACCCTAACCCTTACCCGAAGCCTTACACTCACCCGTCCCCTAATCGTAACCCGTATGCTAACACTAACCCGTACCCTAACACGTACGCTCACCCTAAACCGTTGTCGTACCCTAACCTGTCCCCTAAACTGTCCCCGTCCCCTAACCCTAACCCTAACCGTAACCCTAACCCTAACCCTTACCCGAAGACATACCCTCACCCGTCCCCTAATCCTAACCCTTACGCTAACACTAACCCATACCCTAACACGTAAGCTCACCCTAAACCGTTTTCGTACCCTAACCTGTACCCTAAACCGTCCCCGTCCCCGTCCCCTAACCCTAACCCTAACCCTAACCCTTACCCGAAGCCTTACCCTCACCCGTCCCCTAATCCTAACCCGTACGCCAACACTAACCCGTACGCTCATCCTAAACCGTTGTCGTACACTAACCTGTACCCTAAACCGTCCCCATCTCCTAACCCTAACCCTAACCCTAACCCTAACCCTTACCCGAAGCCTTACTGTCACCCGTCCCCTAATCCTAACCCGTACGCTTACACTAACCCGTACCCTAACACGTACGCTCACCCTAAACCGTTGTCATACCCTAACCTGTACCCTAAACCGTCCCCGTCCCCTAACCCTAACCCTAACCCTAACCCTATCCCTTACCCGAAGCCTTACCCTCACCCGTCCCCTAATCATAACCCGTACGCTAACACTAACCCGTACCCTAACACGTACGCTCACCCTAAACCGTTGTCGTACCCTAACCTGTACCCTAAACCGTCCCTGTCCCCGTCCCGTAACCCTAACCCTAACCCTAACACTATCCCTAACCCTTACCCGAAGCCTTACCCTCACCCGTCCCCTAATCCTAACCCGTACGCTAACACTATCCCGTACCCTAACACGTACGCTCACCCTAAACCGTTGTCGTACCCTTACCTGTACCCTAAAGCGTCCCCGTCCCCTAACGCTAACCCTAACCCTAACCCTAACCCTTACCCGAAGACTTACCCTCACCCGTCCCCTAATCCTAACCCTTACGCTAACACTAACCCGTACCCTAACACCTAAGCTCACCTTAAACCGTTGTTGTACCCTAACCTGTACCCTAAACCGTCCCCGTCCCGATCCCCTAACCCTAACCCTAACCCTAACCCTTACCCGAAGCCTTACCCTCACCCGTCCCCTAATCCTAACCCGTACGCCAACACTAACCCGTACCCTAACACGTACGATCACCCTAAACCATTGTCGTACACTAACCTGTACCCTAAACCATCCCCATCCCCTAACCGTAACCCTAACCCTAACCCTAACCCTTACCCGAAGCCTTACCCTAACCCGTCCCCGAATCCTAAACCGTACGCTAACACTAACCCGTACCCTAACACGTACGCTCACCCTAAACCGTTGTCGTACACTAACCTGTACCCTAAACCGTCCCCGTCCCCTAAACCTAACCCTAACCCTAACCCTAACCCTAACCCTTACCCGAAGCCTTACCCTCACCCGTCCCCTAATCCTAACCCGTACGCTAACACTAACCCGTACCCTAACACGTACGCTCACCCTAAACGGTTGTCGTACCCTAAACTGTACCCTAAACCGTCCACGTCCCCTAACCCTAACCCTAACCCTAAACCTAACCCTTACCCGAAGCCTTACCCTAACCCGTCCCCTAATCCTAACCCGTACGTTAACACTAACCGGTACCCTAACACGTACCCTCACCCTAAACCGTTGTCCTACCCTAACTTGTACCCTAAACCGTACCTGTGCCCGTCCCCTAACCCTAACCCTAACCCTAACCCTAACCCTTACCCGAAGCCTTACCCTCACCCGTCCCCTAATCCTAACCCGTACGCTAACACTAACACATACCCTAACACGTACGCTCACCCTAAACCGTTGTCGTACCCTAACCTGTACCCTAAACCGTCCCCGTCCCCGTCCCCTAACCCTAACCCTAACCCTAACCCAAACCCTTACCCGAAGCCTTACACTCACCCGTCCCCTAATCCTCACCCGTACGTTAACACTAACCCGAACCCTAACACGTACGCTCACCCTAAACCTTTGTCGTACACTAAACTGTACCCTAAACCGTCCCCGTCCCCGTCCCCTAACCCTAACCCTAACCCTAACCCTAACCCTTACCCGAAGCCTTACACTCACCCGTCCCCTAATCCTAACCCGTACGCTAACACTAACCCATACCCTAACACGTACGCTCACCCTTAACCGTTGTCATACCCTAACTTGTACCCTAAACCGTCCCCGTCCCCTAACGCTAACCCTAACCCTAACCCTAACCCTAACCCTTACCCGAAGCCTTACCCTCACCCGTCCCCTAATCCTAACCCGTACACTAACACTAACCCGTACCCTAACAGGTACGCTCACCCTAAACCGTTGTCGTAACCTAACCTGTACCCTAAACCGTCCCCGTCCCCTAACCCTAACCCTAACCCTAACCCTAATGCTTACCCGAAGCCTTACCCTCACCCGTCCCATAATCCTAACCCGTACGCTAACACTAACCCGTACCCTAAAACTTACGCTCACCCTAAACCGTTGTCGTACACTAACCTGTACCCTAAACCGTCGCCGTCCCCGTCCCCGTCCCCTAACCCTAACCCTAACCCTAACCCTTACCTGAAGCCTTACCCTCACCCGTCCCCTAATCCTAACCCGTACGCTAACACTAACCCGTACCCTAACACGTACGCTCATCCTAAACTGTTGTCGTACCCTAACCTGTACCCTAAACCGTCCCTGTCCCCGTCCCGTAACCCTAACCCTAACCCTAACACTAACCCTAACCCTTACCCGAAGCCTTACACTCACCCGTCCCCTAATCGTAACCCGTACGCTAACACTAACCCGTACCCTAACACGTACGCTCACCCTAAACCGTTGTCGTACCCTAACCTGTCCCCTAAACTGTCCCCGTCCCCTAACCCTAACCCTAACCGTAACCCTAACCCTAACCCTTACCCGAAGACATTCCCTCACCCGTCCCCTAATCCTAACCCTTACGCTAACACTAACCCATACCCTAACACGTAAGCTCACCCTAAACCGTTTTCGTACCCTAACCTGTACCCTAAACCGTCCCCGTCCCCGTCCCCTAACCCTAACCCTAACCCTAACCCTTACCCGAAGCCTTACCCTCACCCGTCCCCTAATCCTAACCCGTACGCCAACACTAACCCGTACGCTCACCCTAAACCGTTGTCGTACACTAACCTGTACCCTAAACCGTCCCCATCTCCTAACCCTAACCCTAACCCTAACCCTAACCCTTACCCGAAGCCTTACTGTCACCCGTCCCCTAATCCTAACCCGTACGCTTACACTAACCCGTACCCTAACACGTACGCTCACCCTAAACCGTTGTCATACCCTAACCTGTACCCTAAACCGTCCCCGTCCCCTAATCCTAACCCTAACCCTAACCCTATCCCTTACCCGAAGCCTTACCCTCACCCGTCCCCTAATCATAACCCGTACGCTAACACTAACCCGTACCCTAACACGTATGCTCACCCTAAACCGTTGTCGTACCCTAACCTGTACCCTAAACCGTCCCTGTCCCCGTCCCGTAACCCTAACCCTAACCCTAACACTATCCGTAACCCTTACCCGAAGCCTTACCCTCACCCGTCCCCTAATCCTAACCCGTACGCTAACACTATCCCGTACCCTAACACGTACGCTCACCCTAAACCGTTGTCGTACCCTTACCTGTACCCTAAAGCGTCCCCGTCCCCTAACGCTAACCCTAACCCTAACCCTAACCCTAACCCTTACCCGAAGACTTACCCTCACCCGTCCCCTAATCCTAACCCTTACGCTAACACTAACCCGTACCCTAACACCTAAGCTCATCTTAAACCGTTGTTGTACCCTAACCTGTACCCTAAACCGTCCCCGTCCCGATCCTCTAACCCTAACCCTAACCCTAACCCTTACCCGAAGCCTTACCCTCACCCGTCCCCTAATCCTAACCCGTACGCCAACACTAACCCGTACCCTAACACGTACGCTCACCCTAAACCGTTGTCGTACACTAACCTGTACCCTAAACCATCCCCATCCCCTAACCGTAACCGTAACCCTAACCCTAACCCTTACCCGAAGCCTTACCCTCACCCGTCCCCGAATCCTAAACCGTACGCTAACACTAACCCGTACCCTAACACGTACGCTCACCCTAAACCGTTGTCGTACCCTAACCTGTACCCTAAACCGTCCCCGTCCCCGTCCCCTAACCCTAACCCTAACCCTAACACTAACCCTTACCCGAAGCCTTACCCTCACCCGTCCCCTAATCCTAATCCGTACGCTAACACTAACCCGTACCCTAACACGTACGCTCACACTAAATCGTTGTCATACCCTAATCTGTACCCTAAACCGTTCCCGTCACCTAACCCTAACCCTAACCCTTACCCGAAGCCTTACCCTCACCTGTCCCCAAATCCTAAACTGTACGCTAACACTAACCCGTACCCTAACACGTACGCTCACCCTAAATCTTTGTCGTACCCTAACCTGTACCCTAAACCGTCCCCGTACCCTAACCCTAACCCTAACCCTAACCCTAACCCTAACACTTACCCGAAGCCTTACCCTCACCCGTCCCCTAATCCTAAGCCGTACGCTAACACTAACCCGTACCCTAACAGGTACGCTCACCCTAAACCGTTGTCGTATCCTAACCTGTACCCTAAACCATCCCCGTCCCCTAACCCTAACCCTAACCCTAACCCTAACCCTTACCCGAAGCCTTACCCTCACCCGTCCCCTTATCCTAACCCGTGCGCTAACACTAACCCGTACCCTAACTCGTACGCTCACCCTAAACCGTTGTCGTACCCTAACCTGTACCCTAAACCGTCCCCGTCCCCTAACCCTAACCCTAACCCTTACCCGAAGCCTTACCCTCACCCGTCCCTTAATCCTAACCCGTACGCTAACACTAACCCATACCCTAACACGTACGCTCACCCTAAACCGTTGTCGTACCCTAACCTGTATCCTAAACCGTCCCCGTCCCCGTCCCCTAACCCTAACCCTAACCCTAACCCTAACCCTTACCCGAAGCCTTACCCTAACCCGTCCCCTAATCCTAACCCGTACGTTAACACTAACCGGTACCCTAACACGTACCCTCACCCTAAACCGTTGTCCTACCCTAACTTGTACCCTAAACCGTCCCTGTGCCCGTCCCCTAACCCTAACCCTAACCCTAACCCTAACCCTTTCACGAAGCCTTAACCTCACCCGTCCCCTAATCCTAACCCGTACGCTAACACTAACACATACCCTAACACGTACGCTCACCCTAAACCGTTGTCGTACCCTAACCTGTACCCTAAACCGTCCCCGTCCCCTAACCCTAACCCTAACCCTAACCCAAACCCTTACCCGAAGCCTTACACTCACCCGTCCCCTAATCCTCACCCGTACGTTAACACTAACCCGTACCCTAACACGTACGCTCACCCTAAACCTTTGTCGTACACTAACCTGTACCCTAAACCGTCCCCGTCCCCGTCCCCTAACCCTAACCCTAACCCTAACCCTTACCCGAAGCCTTACACTCACCCGTCCCCTAATCCTAACCCGTACGCTAACACTAACACATACCCTAACACCTACGCTCACCCTAAACCGTTGTCATACCCTAACTTGTACCCTAAACCGTCCCCGTCCCCTAACCCTAACCCTAACCCTAACCCTAACCCTAACCCTTACCCGAAGCCTTACCCTCACCCGTCCCCTAATCCTAACCCGTACACTAACACTAACCCGTACCCTAACACGTACGCTCACCCTAAACCGTTGTCGTAACCTAACCTGTACCCTAAACCGTCCCCGTCCCCTAACCCTAACCCTAACCCTAACCCTAATGCTTACCCGAAGCCTTACCCTCACCCGTCCCATAATCCTAACCCGTACGCTAACACTAACCCGTACCCTAACACTTACGCTCACCCTAAACCGTTGTCGTACACTAACCTGTACCCTAAACCGTCGCCGTCCCCGTCCCCGTCCCCTAACCCTAACCCTAACCCTAACCCTTACCTGAAGCCTTACCCTCACCCGTCCCCTAATCCTAACCCGTACGCTAACACTAACCCGTACCCTAACACGTACGCTCATCCTAAACTGTTGTCGTACCCTAACCTGTACCCTAAACCGTCCCTGTCCCCGTCCCCGTCCCCTAACCCTAACCCTAACCCTTACCCGAAGCCTTACCCTCACCCGTCCCCTAATCCTAACCCGTACGCTAACACTAACACATACCCTAACATGTACGCTCACCCTAAACCGTTGTCGTACCCTAACCTGTACCCTTAACCGTCCCTGTCCCCGTCCCCTAACCCTAACCCTAGCCCTAACCCTAACCCTAACACTTACCCGAAGCCTTACCCTCACCCGTCCGCTAATCCTAACCCGTACGCTAACACTAACCCGTACCCTAACACGTACGCTCACCCTAAACCATTGTCGCAGCCGAACCTGTACCCTAAACCGTCCCCGTCCCCTAACCCTAACCCTAACCCTAACCCTAACCCTTACCCGAAGGCTTACCCTCACCCGTCCCCTAATCCTAACCCGTACGCTAACACTAACCCGTACCTTAAAACGTACGCTCACCCTAAACCTTTGTCGTACCCTAACCTGTACCCTAAACCGTCCGCGTCCCCTAACCCTAACCCTAACCCTAACCCTATCCCTAACCCTTACCTGAAGCCTTACACTCACCCGTCACCTAATCCTCACCCGTACGCTAACACTAACCCGTACCCTAACACTTACGCTCACCCTAAACCGTTGTCGTACCCTAAACTGTACCCTAAACCGTCCCCTAACCCTAACCCTAAACCTAACCCTAACCCTAACCCTAAACCTTACCCGAAGCCTTACCCTCACCCGTCCCCTAATCCTAACCCGTACGCAAACACTAACCCGTACCCTAACACGTACGCTCACCCTAAACCGTTGTCGTACCCTAACCTGTACCCTAAACCGTCCCCGTCACCTAACCCTAACCCTAACCCTAACCCTAACCCTAACCCTTACGCGAAGCCTTACCCTCAACCGTCCCCTAATCCTAACCCGTACGCTAACACTAACCCGTACCCTAACACGTACGCTCAACCTAAACCGTTGTCGTACCCTAACCTGTACCCTAAACCGTCCCCGTCCCCTAACCCTAACCCTAACCCTTACCCGAAGCCCTACCCTCACCCGTTCCCTAATCCTAACCCGTACGCTAACACTAACCAGTACCCTAACACGTACGCTCACCCTAAACCGTTGTCGTACCCTAACTTGTACCCTAAACCGTCCCCGTCCCCTAACCCTAACACTAACCCTAACCCTTACCCGAAGCCTTACCCTCACCCGTCCCCTAATCCTAACCCGTACGCTAACACTAACCCGTACCCTAACACGTACGCTCACCCTAAACCGTTGTCGTACCCTAACCTGTACCCTAAACTGTCCCCGTCCCCTAACCCTAACCCTAACCCTAACCCTAACCCTAACCCTTACCCGAAGACTTACCCTCACCCGTCCCCTAATACTAACCCTTACGCTAACACTAACCCATACCCTAACACGTAAGCTCACCCTAAACCGTCCCCGTCCCCGTCCCCTAACCCTAACCCTAATCCTAACCCTTACCCGAAGCCTTACCCTCACCCGTCCCCTAATCCTAACCCGTACGCCAACACTAACCCGTACCGTAACACGTACGCTCACCCTAAACCGTTGTCGTACACTAACCTGTACCCTAAACCGTCCCCATCCCCTAACCCTAACCCTAACCCTAACCCTAACCCTTACCCGAAGCCTTACCATCACCCGTCCCCTAATGCTAACCCGTACGCTAACACTAAGCCGTACCCTAACACGTACGCTCAACCTAAACCGTTGTCATACCCTAACCTGTACCCTAAACCGTCCCCGTCCCCTAACCCTAACCCTAACCCTAACCCTATCCCTTACCCGAAGCCTTACCCTCACCCGTCCCCTAATCCTAACCCTTACGCTAACACTAACCCGTACCCTAACACGTACGCTCACCCTAAACCGTTGTCGTACCCTAACCTGTACCCTAAACCATCCCCGTCCCCTAACCCTAACCCTAACCCTTACCCGAAGCCTTACCCTCACCCGTCCCCTAATCCTCACCCGTACGCTAACACTAACCCGTACCCTAACACGTACGCTCACCCTAAACCGTTGTCGTACCCTAACCTGTACCCTAAACCGTCCCCGTCCCATAAACCTAAACCTAACCCTAACCCTAACCCTTACCCGAAGCCTTAACCTCACCCGTCCCCTAATCCTCACCCGTACGCTAACACTAACCCGTACCCTAACACGTACGCTCACCCTAAACTGTTGTCGTACCCTAACCTGTACCCTAAACCGTCCCCGTCCCCTAAACCTAACCCTAACCCTAACCCTAACCCTAACCCTTACCCGAAGACTTACCCTCACCTGTCCCCTAATCCTAACCCGTACGCTAACACTAACCCGTACCCTAACACGTACGCTCACCCTAAACGGTTGTCGTACCCTAAACTGTACCCTAAACCATCCACGTCCCCTAACCCTAACCCTAACCCTAAACCTAACCCTTACCAGAAGCCTTACCCTAACCCGTCCCCTAATCCTAACCCGTACGTTAACACTAACCGGTACCCTAACACGTACCCTCACCCTAAACCGTTGTCCTACCCTAACTTGTACCCTAAACCGTCCCTGAGCCCGTCCCCTAACCCTAACCCTAACCCTAACCCTAACCCTTTCACGAAGCCTTAACCTCACCCGTCCCCTAATCCTAACCCGTACGCTAACACTAACACATACCCTAACACGTACGCTCACCCTAAACCGTTGTCGTACCCTAACCTGTACCCTAAACCGTCCCCGTCCCCGTCCCCTAACCCTAACCCTAACCCTAACCCAAACCCTTACCCGAAGCCTTACACTCACCCGTCCCCTAATCCTCACCCGTACGTTAACACTAAACCATACCCTAACACGTACGCTCACCCTAAACCTTTGTCGTACACTAACCTGTACCCTAAACCGTCCCCGTCCCCGTCCCCTAACCCTAACCCTAACCCTAACCCTAACCCTTACCCGAAGCCTTACCCTCACCCGTCCCCTAATCCTAACCCGTACGCTAACACTAACCCATACCCTAACACGTACGCTCACCCTAAACCGTTGTCATACCCTAACTTGTACCCTAAACCGTCCCCGTCCCCTAACCCTAACCCTAACCCTAACCCTAACCCTAACCCTTACCCGAAGCCTTACCCTCACCCGTCCCCTAATCCTAACCCGTACACTAACACTAACCCGTACCCTAACACGTACGCTCACCCTAAACCGTTGTCGTAACCTAACCTGTACCCTAAACCGTCCCCGTCCCCTAACCCTAACCCTAACCCTAATGCTTACCCGAAGCCTTACCCTCACCCGTCCCATAATCCTAACCCGTACGCTAACACTAACCCGTACCCTAACACTTATGCTCACCCTAAACAGTTGTCGTACACTAACCTGTACCCTAAACCGTCGCCGTCCCCGTCCCCGTCCCCTAACCCTAACCCTAACCCTTACCTGAAGCCTTACCCTCACCCGTCCCCTAATCCTAACCCGTACGCTAACACTAACCCGTACCCTAACACGTACGCTCATCCTAAACTGTTGTCGTACCCTAACCTGTACCCTAAACCGTCCCTGTCCCCGTCCCGTAACCCTAACCCTAACCCTAACACTAACCCTAACCCTTACCCGAAGCCTTACACTCACCCGTCCCCTAATCGTAACCCGTACGCTAACACTAACCCGTACCCTAACACGTACGCTCACCCTAAACCGTTGTCGTACCCTAACCTGTCCCCTAAACTGTCCCCGTCCCCTAACCCTAACCCTAACCGTAACCCTAACCCTAACACTTACCCGAAGACATACCCTCACCCGTCCCCTAATCCTAACCCTTACGCTAACACTAACCCATACCCTAACACGTAAGCTCACCCTAAACCGTTTTCGTACCCTAACCTGTACCCTAAACCGTCCCCGTCCCCGTCCCCTAACCCTAACCCTAACCCTAACCCTTACCCGAAGCCTTACCCTCACCCGTCCCCTAATCCTAACCCGTACGCCAACACTAACCCGTACGCTCACCCTAAACCGTTGTCGTACACTAACCTGTACCCTAAACCGTCCCCATCTCCTAACCCTAACCCTAACCCTAACCCTAACCCTTACCCGAAGCCTTACTGTCACCCGTCCCCTAATCCTAACCCGTACGCTTACACTAACCCGTACCCTAACACGTACGCTCACCCTAAACCGTTGTCATACCCTAACCTGTACCCTAAACCGTCCCCGTCCCCTAACCCTAACCCTAACCCTAACCCTATCCCTTACCCGAAGCCTTACCCTCACCCGTCCCCTAATCATAACCCGTACGCTAACACTAACCCGTACCCTAACACGTACGCTCACCCTAAACCGTTGTCGTACCCTAACCTGTACCCTATCCCGTCCCCGTCCCCTAACCCTAACCCTAACCCTTACCCGAAGCCTTACCCTCACCCGTCCCCTAATCCTCACCCGTACGCTAACACTAACCCGTACCCTAACACGTACGCTCACCCTAAAACGTTGTCGTACACTAACCTGTACCCTAAACCGTCCCCGTCCCCTACCCTAACCCTAAACCTAACCCTAACCCTAACCTTACCCGAAGCCTTACCCTCACCCGTCCCCTAATACTAACCCGTTCGCTAACACTAACCCGTACCCTAAAACGTACGCTCACCCTAAACCGTTGTCGTACCCTAACCTGTACCGTAAACCGTCCCCGTCCCCTAACCCTAAACCTAACTCTAACCCTAACCGTAACCCTTACCCGAAGCCTTACCCTCACCCGTCCCCTAATCCTCACCCGTACGCTAACACTAACACGTACCCTAACACGTACGCTCACCCTAAACAGTTGTCGTACCCTAACCTGTACCCTAAACCGTCCCGGTCCCCTAAACCTAACCCGAACCCTAACCCTAACCCTTACCCGAAGCCTTACCCTCACCCGTCCCCACATCCTAACCCGTACGCTAACACTAACCCGTACCCTAACACGTACGCTCACCCTAAACGGTTGTCGTACCCTAACCTGTACCCTAAACCGTCCACGTCCCCTAACCCTAACCCTAACCCTAACCCTAACCCTTACCCGAAGCCTTACCCTCACCCGTCCCCTAATCCTAACCCGTACGCTAACACTAACCCATACTCTAACACGTACGCTCACCCTAAACCGTTGTCGTACCCTAACTTGTACCCTAAACCGTCCCCGTCCCCGTCCCCTAACCCTAACCCTAACCCTAACCCTAACCCTTACCCGAAGCCTTATCCTCACCCGTTCCCTAATCCTAACCCGTACGTTAACACTAACCCGTACCCTAACACGTACCCTCACCCTAAACCGTTGTCGTACCCTAACTTGTACCCTAAACCGTCCCTGTGCCCGTCCCCTAACCCTAACCCTAACCCTAACCCTTTCCCGAAGCCTTAACCTCACCCGTCCCCTAATCCTAACCCGTACGCTAACACTAACCCATACCCTAACACGTACGCTCACCCTAAACCGTTGTCGTACCCTAACCTGTACCTTAAACCGTCCCCGTCCCCGTCCCCTAACCCTAACCCTAACCCTATCCCTAACCCTTACCTGAAGCCTTACACTCACCCGTCCCCTAATTCTCACCCGTACGCTAACACTAACCCGTACCCTAACACGTACGCTCACCCTAAACCTTTGTCGTACACTAACCTGTACCCTAAACCGTCCCCGTCCCCTAACCCTAACCCTAACCCTAACCCTAACCCTAACCCTTACCCGAAGCCTTACACTCACCCGTCCCCTAATCCTAACCCGTACGCTAACACTAACCCGTACCCTAACACGTACGCTCACCCTAAACCGTTGTCATACCCTAACTTGTACCCTAAACCGTCCCTGTCCCCTAACCCTAACCCTAACCCTAACCCTTACCCGAAGCCTTACCCTCACCCGTCCCCTAATCCTAACCCGTACACTAACACTAACCCGTACCCTAACACGTACGCTCACCCTAAACCGTTGACGTACCCTAACCTGTACCCTAAACCGTCCCCGTCCCCTAACCCTAAACCTAACCCTAACCCTATCCCTAACCCTTACCCGAAGCCTTACACTCACCCGTCCCCTAATCCTAACCCGTACGCTAACACTAACCCGTACCCTAACACGTACGCTCACCCTAAACCGTTGTCGTACCCTAACCTGTACCCTAAACCGTCCCCGTCCCCGTCCCCTAACCCTAACCCTAACCCTAACCCTAACATTTACCCGAAGCCTTACCCTCAGCCGTCCTCTAATCCTAACCCGTACGCTAACACTAACCCGTACCCTAACACGTACGCTCACCCTAAATCGTTGTCGTACCCTAACCTGTACCCTAAACCATCCCCGTCCCCGTCCCCGTCCCCGTCCCCTAACCCTAACCCTTACCCGAAGCCTTACCCTCACCCGTCCCCTAATCCTAAACCGTACGCTAACACTAACACATACACTAACATGTACGCTCACCCTAAACCGTTGTCGTACCCTAACCTGTACCCTTAACCGTCCCTGTCCCCGTCCCCTAACCTTAACACTAGCCCTAACCCTAACCCTAACACTTACCCGAAGCCTTACCCTCACCCGTCCGCTAATCCTAACCCGTACGCTAACACTAACCCGTACCCTAACACGTACGCTCACCCTAAACCATTGTCGCAGCCGAACCTGTACCCTAAACCGTCCCCGTCCCCTAACCCTAACCCTAACCCTAACCCTAACCCTTACCCGAAGCCTTACCCTCACCCGTCCCCTAATCCTAACCCGTACGCTAACACTAACCCGTACCTTTTCACGTACGCTCACCCTAAACCTTTGTCGTACCCTAACCTGTACCCTAAACCGTCCGCGTCCCCTAACCCTAACCCTAACCCTAACCCTAACCCTTACCTGAAGCCTTACACTCACCCGTCACCTAATCCTCAGCCGTACGCTAACACTAACCCGTACCCTAACACGTACGCTCACCCTAAACCGTTGTCGTACCCTAACCTGTACCCTAAACCGTCCCCTAACCCTAACCCTAAATCTAACCCTAACCCTAACCCTAACCCTTACCCGAAGCCTTACCCTCACCCGTCCCCTACTCCTAATCCGTACGCAAACACTAACCCGTACCCTAACACGTACGCTCACCCTAAACCGTTGTCGTACCCTAACCTGTACCCTAAACCGTCCCCTTCCCCTAACCCTAACCCTAACCCTAACCCTAACCCTTACGCGAAGCCTTACCCTCACCCGTCCCCTAATCCTAACCCGTACGCTAACACTAACCCGTACCCTAACACGTACGCTCAACCTAAACCGTTGTCGTACCCTAACCTGTACCCTAAACCGTCCCCGTCCCCTAACCCTAACCCTAACCCTTACCCGAAGCCCTACCCTCACCCGTTCCCTAATCCTAACCCGTACGCTAACACTAACCAGTACCCTAACACGTACGCTCACCCTAAACCGTTGTCGTACCCTAAATTGTACCCTAAACCGTCCCCGTCCCCTAACCCTAACACTAACCCTAACCCTTACCCGAAGCCTTACCCTCACCCGTCCCCTAATCCTAACCCGTACGCTAACACTAACCCGTACCCTAACACGTACGCTCACCCTAAACCGTTGTCGTACCCTAACCTGTACCCTAAACTGTCCCCGTCCCCTAACCCTAACCCTAAACCTAACCCTAACCCTAACACTTACCCGAAGACTTACCCTCACCCGTCCCCTAATCCTAACCCTTACGCTAACACTAACCCATACCCTAACACGTAAGCTCACCCTAAACCGTTTTCGTACCCTAACCTGTACCCTAAACCGTCCCCGTCCCCGTCCCCTAACCCTAACCCTAACCCTAACCCTTACCTGAAGCCTTACCCTCACCCGTCCCCTAATCCTAACCCGTACGCCAACACTAACCCGTACCGTAACACGTACGCTCACCCTAAACCGTTGTCGTACACTAACCTGTACCCTAAACCGTCCCCGTCCCCGTCCCCTAACCCTAACCCTAACCCTAACCCTAACCCTTACCCGAAGCCTTACCCTCACCCGTCCCCTAATCCTAACCCGTACGCTAACACTAACCCGTACCCTAACACGTACGCTCACCCTAAACCGTTGTCGTACCCTAACCTGTACCCTAAACCGTCCCCGTCCCATAAACCTAAACCTAACCCTAACCCTAACCCTTACCCGAAGCCTTAACCTCACCCGTCCCCTAATCCTCACCCGTACGCTAACACTAACCCGTACCCTAACACGTACGCTCACCCTAAACCGTTGTCGTACCCTAACCTGTACCCTAAACCGTCCCCGTCCCCTAAACCTAACCCTAACCCTAACCCTAACGCTAACCCTTACCCGAAGCCTTACCCTCACCCGTCCCCTAATCCTAACCCGTACGCTAACACTAACCCGTACCCTAACACGTACGCTCACCCTAAACGGTTGTCGTACCCTAAACTGTACCCTAAACCGTCCACGTCCCCTAACCCTAACCCTAACCCTAAACCTAACCCTTACCCGAAGCCTTACCCTAACCCGTCCCCTAATCCTAACCCGTACGTTAACACTAACCGGTACCCTAACACGTACCCACACCCTAAACCGTTGTCCTACCCTAACTTGTACCCTAAACCGTCCCTGTGCCCGTCCCCTAACCCTAACCCTAACCCTAACCCTAACCCTTTCCCGAAGCCTTAACCTCACCCGTCCCCTAATCCTAACCCGTACGCTAACACTAACCCATACCCTAACACGTACGCTCACCCTAAACCGTTGTCGTACCCTAACCTGTACCCTAAACCGTCCCCGTCCCCGTCCCCGTCCCCTAACCCTAACCCTAACCCTTACCCGAAGCCTTACACTCACCCGTCCCCTAATCCTCACCCGTACGCAAACACTAACCCGTACCCTAACACGTACGCTCACCCTAAACCTTTGTCGTACACTAACCTGTACCCTAAACCGTCCCCGTCCCCTAACCCTAACCCTAACCCTAACCCTAACCCTAACCCTTACCCGAAGCCTTACCCTCACCCGTCCCCTAATCCTAACCCGTACACTAACACTAACCCGTACCCTAAAACGTACGCTCACCCTAAACCGTTGTCGTACCCTAACCGGTACCCTAAACCGTCCCCGTCCCCTAACCGTAACCATAACCCTAACCCTAACCCTAATGCTTACCCGAAGCCTTACCCTCACCCATCCCCTAATCCTAACCCGTACGCTAACACTAACCCGTACCCTAACACTTACGCTCACCCTAAACCGTTGTCGTACACTAACCTGTACCCTAAACCGTCGCCGTCCCCGTCCCCGTCCCCTAACCCTAACCCTAACCCTAACCTTTACCCGAAGCCTTACCCTCACCCGTCCCCTAATCCTAACCCGTACGCTAACACTAAACCGTACCATAACACGTACGCTCACCCTAAACCGTTGTCGTACACTAACCTGTACCCTAAACCGGCGCCGTCCCCGTCCCCTAACCCTAACCCTAACCCTAACCCTTACCCGAAGCCTTACCATCACCCGTCCCCTAATCCTAACCCGTACGCTAACACTAACCCGTACCCTAACACGTACGCTCACCCTAAACTGTTGTCGTACCCTAACCTGTACCCTAAACCGTCCCTGTCCCCGTCCCGTAACCCTAACCCTAACCCTAACACTAACCCTAACCCTTACCCGAAGCCTTATCCTCACCCGTCGCCTAATCCTAACCCGTACGCTAACACTAACCCGTACCCTAACACGTACGCTCACCCTAAAACGTTGTCGTACACTAACCTGTACCCTAAACCGTCCCCGTCCCCTAACCCTAACCCTAACCCTAAGCCTAACCCTAACTCTTACCCGAAGACTTACCCTCACCCGTCCCCTAATCCTAACCCTTACGCTAACACTAACCCGTACCCTAACACGTAAGCTCACCCTAAACCGTTTTCGTACCCTAACCTGTACCCTAAACCGTCCCCGTCCCCGTCCCCTAACCCTAACCCTAACCCTAACCCTTAACCGAAGCCTTACCCTCACCCGTCCCCTAATACTAACCCGTACGCCAACACTAACACGTACCCTAACATGTACGCTCACCCTAAACCGTTGTCGTACACTAACCTGTACCCTAAACCGTCCCCATCCCCTAACCCTAACCCTCACCCTAAACCTTACCCGAAGCCTTACTCTTACCCGTCCCCTAATCCTAAACCGTACGCTAACACTAACCCGTACCCTAACACGTACGCTCACCCTAAACCGTTGTCGTACCTTAACCTGTACCCTAAACCGTCCCCGTCCCCGTCCCCTAACCCTAAACCTAACCCTAACCCTAACCGTTACCCGAAGCCTTACCCTCACCCGTCCCCTAATCCTAACCCGTACGCTAACACTAACCCGTACCCTAACACGTACGCTCACCCTAAACCGTTGTCATATCCTAACCTGTACCCTAAACCGTCCCCGTCCCCTAACCCTAACCCTAACCCTAACCCTATCCCTTACCCGAAGCCTTACCCTCACCCGTCCCCTAATCCTAACACGTACGCTAACACTAACCCCTACCCTAACACGTACGCTCAAACTAAATCGTTGTCATACCCTAACCTGTACCCTAAACCGTCCCCGTACCCTAACCCTAACCCTAACCCTAACCCTAACACTTACCCGAAGTCTTACCCTCACCCGTCCCCTAATCCTAATCCGTACGCTAACACTAACACGTACCCTAACACGTACGCTCACCCTAAACCGTTGTCGTACCCTAACCTGTACCCTAAACCGTCCCCGTCCCATAACCCTAACCCTAACATTAACCCTTACCCGAAGCCTTAACCTCACCCGTCCCCTTATCCTAACCCGTGCGCTAACACTAACCCGTACCCTAACACGTACGCTCACCCTAAACCGTTGTCGTACCCTAACCTGTACCCTAAACCGTCCCCGTCCCCGACCCCGTCCCCGTCCCCTAACCCTAACCCTAACCCTTACCCGAAGCCTTACCCTCACCCGTCCCTTAATCCTAACCCGTACGCTAACACTAACCCATACCCTAACATGTACGCTCACCCTAAACCGTTGTCATACCCTAAAATGTACCCTAAACCGTCCCTGTCCCCGTCCCCTAACCCTAACCCTAACCCTAACCCTAACCCTTACCCGAAGCCTTACCCTCACCCGTCCCCTAATCCTAACCCGTACGCTAACACTAACCCGTACCCTAACACGTACGCTCACCCTAAACCGTTGACGCAGCCTAACCTGTACCCTAAACCATCCCCGTCCCATAACCCTAACCCTAACCCTAACCCTTACACGAAGCCTTACCCTCACCCGTCCCCTAATCCTAACTCGTACGCTAACACTAACCCGTACCCTAACACGTACGCTCACCCTAAATTGTTGTCGTACCCTAACCTGTACCCTAAACCGTCCCTGAACCCTAACCCTAACCCTAACCCTAAGCCAAACCCTAACACTTACCCGAAGCCTTACCCTCACCCGTCCCCTAATCCTAACCCGTACGCTAACACTAACCCGTACCCAAACACGTACGCTCACCCTAAACCGTTGTCGTACCCTAACCTGTACCCTAAACCGTCCCCGTCCCCTAACCCTAACCCTTACCCGAAGCCTTACACTCATCCGTCCTCTAATCCTCACCCGTACGCAAACACTAACCCGTACCCTAACACGTACGCTCACCCTAAACCGTTGTCGTACCCTAACCTGTACCGTAAACCGTCCCCGTCCCCTAACCCTAACCTTAACCCTAACCCTAACCCTAACCCTTACCCGAAGCCTTACCCTCACCCGTCCCCTAATCCTAACCCGTACACTAACACTAACCCGTACCCAAACACGTACGCTCACCCTAAACCGTTGTCGTACCCTAACCTGTACCCTAAACCGTCCCCGTCCCCTAACCCTAAACCTAACCCTAACCCTAACCCTAACCCTTACCCGAAGCCTTACCCTCACCCGTCCCCTAATTCTAACCCGTACGCTAACACTAACCCGTACCCTAACACGTACGCTCACCCTAAACCGTTGTCGTACCCTAACCTGTACCCTAAACCGTCCCCGTCCCCGTCCCCTAACCGTAACCCTAACCCTAACCCTAACCCTTACCCGAAGCCTTACACTCACCCGTCCCTTAATCCTAACCCGTACGCTAACACTAACCCGTACCCTAACACGTATGCTCACCCTAAACGGTTGTCGTACCCTAACCTGTACCCTAAACCGTCCCCGTCCCCTAACCCTAACCCTAACCCTAACCCTTACCCGAAGCCTTACCCTAACCCGTCCCCTAATCCTAACCCATAAGCTAACACTAACCCGTACCCTAACACGTACCCTCACCCTAAACCGTTGTCGTACCCTAACTTGTACCCTAAACCGTCCCCGTGCCCGTCCCCTAACCCTAACCCTAACCCTTTCCCGAAGCCTTACCCTAACCCGTCCCCTAAACCTAACACGTACGCTAACACTAACCCGTACCCTAACACGTACGCTCACCCTAAACCGTTGTCGTATCCTAACCTGTACCCTAAACCGTCCCTGTCCCCTAACCCTAACCCTAACCCTAACCCTAACCCTTACCCGAAGCCTTACCCTCACCCGTCCCCTAATCCTAACCCGTACGCTAACACTAACCCGTACCCTAACACGTACGCTCACCCTAAACCGTTGTCGTACCCTAAACTGTACCCTAAACCGTCCACGTCCCCGTCCCCTAACCATAACCCTAACCTTAACCCTAACCTTTACCCGAAGCCTTACCCTCTCCCGTCCCCTAATCCTAACCCGTACGCTAACACTAACCCGTACCCTAACACGTACGCTCACCCTAAATCGTTGTCGTACCTTAACCTGTACCCTAAACCGTCCCCGTCCCTGTCCCCGTCCCCGTCCCCTAACCCTAACCCTAACCCTTACCCGAAGCCTTACACTCACCCGTCCCCTAATCCTCACCCATACGCTAACACTAAACCATACCCTAACACGTACGCTCACCCTAAACCGTTGTCGTACCCTAACCTGTACCCTAAACCGTCCCCGTTCCCTAACCCTAACCCTAACCCTAACCCTAACCCTTACCCGAAGCCTTACCCTCACCCGTCCCCTAATCCTAACCCGTACGCTAACACTAACCCGTACCCTAACACGTACGCTCACCCTAAACCGTTGTCGTACCCTAATCTGTACCCTAAACCGTCCCCGTCCCCTAAACCTAACCCGAACCCTAACCCTAACCCTAACCCTTACCCAAAGCCTTACCCTCACCCGTCCCCTAATCCTAACCCGTACGCTAACGCTAACCCGTACCCTAACACGTACGCTCACCCTAAACCGTTGACGTACACTAACCTGTACCCTAAACCGTCCCCGTCCCCTAACCCTAACCCTAACCCTAACCCTAACCCTTACCCGAAGCCTTATACTCACCCGTCCCCTAATCCTAACCCGTAAGCTAACACTAACCCGTACCCTAACATGTACGCTCACCCTAAACTGTTGTCGTACCCTAACCTGTACCCTAAACCGTCCCCGTCCCCGTCCCCAACCCTAACCCTAACCCTAACCCTATCCTTTACCCGAAGCCTTACCCTCACCCGTCCACTAATCCTAACCCGTACGCTAACACTAAACCGTACCCTAACACGTACGCTCACCCTAAACCGTTGTCTTACCCTAACCTGTACCCTAAACCGTCCCCGTCCCCGTCCCCGTCCCCTAACCCTAACCCTAACCCTTACCCGAAGCCTTACCCTCACCCGTCCCCTAATCCTAACCCGTACGCTAACACTAACCCGTACCCTAACACTTACGCTCACCCTAAAACGTTGACGTACCCTAACCAGTACCCTAAACCGTCCCCGTCCCCTAACCCTAACCCTAACCCTAACCCTTACCCGAAGCCTTACCCTCACCCGTCCCCTTTTCCTAACTCGTACGCTAACACTAACCCGTACCCTAACACGTACGCTCACCCTAAACCGTTGTCGTACCCTAACCTGTACCCTAAACCGTCCCCGTCCCCTAATCCTAACCCTAACCCTAAACCTAACTCTTACCCGAAGCCTTACCCTCACCCGTCCCCTAATCCTAACCCGTACACTAACACTAACCCGTACCCTAACACGTACGCTCACCCTAAACCGTTGTCGTACCCTAACCTGTACCCTAAACTGTCCCCGTTCCCTAACCCTAACCCTAACCTAACCCTAACCCTAACCCTTACCCGAAGCCTTACACTCACCGTCCCCTAATCCTCACCCGTACGCTAACACTAACCCGTACCCTAACACGTACGCTCACCCTAAACCGTTGTCGTACCCTAATCTGTACCCTAAACCGTCCCCGTCCCCGTCCCCTAACCCTAACCCTAACCCTAACCCTTACCCGAAGCCTTACCCTCACCCGTCCCCTAATCCTAACACGTACACTAACACTAACCCGTACCCTAACACGTACGCTCACCCTAAACCGTTGACGTACACTAACCTGTACCCTAAACCGTCCCCGTCCCCTAACCCTAATCCTAACCCTAACCCTAACCCTTACCCTAACCCTTTCCCGAAGCCTTACCCTCACCCGTCCCCTAATCCTAACCCGTACGCTAACTCTAACCAGTACCCTAACACGTACGCTCACCCTAAACCGTTGTCGTACCCTAACCTGTACCCTAAACCGTCCCCGTCCCCGTCCCCTAACCCTAACCCTAACCCTTACCCGAAGCCTTGCCCTCACCCGTCCCCTAATCCTAACCCGTGCGCTAACACTAACCCGCACCCTAACACGTACGCTCACCCTAAACTGTTGTCGTACCGTAAACTGTACCCTAAACCGTCCCCGCCCCTAACCCTAACCCTAACGCTTACCCGAAGCCTTACCCTCACCCGTCCCCTAATCCTAACCCGTACGCTAACACTAACCCGTACCCTAGCACGTACGCTCACCCTAAACCGTTGTCATACACTAACCTGTACCATAAACCGTCCCCGTCCCCGTCCCCGTCCCCTAAACCTAACCCTAACCCTAACCCTTACCCGAAGCCTTACCCTCACCCGTCCCCTAATCCTAACCCGTACGCTAACACTAACCCGTACCCTAATACGTACGCTCACCCTAAACCGTAGTCCTACACTAACCTGTACCCTAAACCGTCCCCGTCCCCGTCCCCGTCCCCTAAACTTAACCCTAACCCTAACCCTAACCCTTACCCGAAGCCTTACCCTCACCCGTCCACTAATCCTAACCCGTACGCTAACACTAACCCGTACCCTAACACGTACGCTCACCCTAAACCGTTGTCGTACCCTAACCTGTACCCTAAACCGTCCCCGTCCCCTAACCCTAACCCTAACCCTAATCCTAACCCCAACCCTAAACCTTACCCTCACCCGTCCCCTAATCCTAACCTGTACGCAAACACTAACCCGTACCCTAACACGTAAGCTCACCCTAAACCGTTGTTGTACCCTAACCTGTACCCTAAACCGTCCCAGTACCCGTCCCCGTCCCCTAACCCTAACCCTAACCCTTACCCGAAGCCTTACCCTCACCCGTCCCCTAATAATAACCCGTACGCTAACACTAACCCGTACCCTAACACGTACGCTCACCCTAAACCGTTGTCGTACCCTAACCTGGACCCTAAACCGTCCCCGTCCCCGTCCCCTAACCCTAACCCTAACCCTAACCCGTCCGCGTCCCCGTCCCCGTCCCCTAACCCTAACCCTAACCCTTACCCGAAGCCTTACCCTCACCCGTCCCCTAATCCTCACCCGTACGCTAACACTAACAAATACCCTAACCTGTACCCTAAACCGTCCCTGTCACCGTCCCCTAACCCTAACCCTAGCCCTAACCCTTACCCTAACCCTTACCCGAAGCCTTATCCTCACCCGTCCCCTAATCCTAAACCGTACGCTAACACTAACCCGTACCCTAACACGTACGCTCACCCTAAAACGTTGTCGCAGCCTAACCTGTACCCTAAACCGTCCCCGTCCCCTAACCCTAACCCTAACCCTATCCCTAACCCTTACCCGAAGCCTTACCCTCACCCGTCCCCTAATGCTAACTCGTACGCTAACACTAACCCGTACCCTAACACGTACGCTCACCCTAAATCGTTGTCGTACCCTAACCTGTACCCTAAACCGTCCCCGAACACTAACCCTAACCCTAACCCTAACCCTAACACTTACCCAAAGACTTACCCTCACCCGTCCCCTAATCCTAACCCGTACGCTAACACTAAACCGTACCCTAACACGTACGCTCACCCTAAACCGTTGTCGTACCCTAACCTGGACCCTAAACCGTCCCCGTCCCCGTCCCCTAACCCTAACCCTAACCCTAACCCGTCCCCGTCCCCGTCCCCGTCCCCTAACCCTAACCCTAACCCTTACCCGAAGCCTTACCCTCATCCGTCCCCTAATCCTAACCCGTACGCTAACACTAACCCATACCCTAACCTGTACCCTAAACCGTCCCTGTCCCCGTCCCCTAACCCTAACCCTAGCCCTAACCCTAACCCTAACCCTTACCCGAAGCCTTACCCTCACCCGTCCCCTAATCCTAACTCGTACGCTAACACTAACCCGTACCCTAACACGTACGCTCACCCTAAATCGTTGTCGTACCCTAACCTGTACCCTAAACCGTCCCCGAACACTAACCCTAACCCTAACCCTAACCCTAACACTTACCCGAAGAGTTACCCTCACCCGTCCCCTAATCCTAACCCGTACGATAACACTAACCCGTACCCTAACACGTACGCTCACCCTAAACCGTTGTCGTACCCTAACGTGTACCCTAAACCGTCCCCGTCCCCTAAACCTAACTCTAATCCTAACCCTAACCCTTACCCGAAGCCTTACCCTCACCCGTCTCCTAATCCTAACCCGAACGCTAACACTAACCCGTAACCTAACACGTACGCTCACCCTAAACCGTTGTCGTAGCCTAACCTGTACCCTAAACCGTCCCGTCCCCTAACCGTAACCCTAACCCTAACCCTTACCCGAAGTCTTACCCTCACCCGTCCCCTAATCCTAACCCGTACGCTAACACTAACCCGTACCCTAACACGTACGCTCACCCTAAATCGTTGTCGTACCCTAACCTGTACCCTAAACCGTCCCCGTACCCTAACCCTAACCCTAACCCTAACCCTAACACTTACCCGAAGCCTTACCCTCACCCGTCCCCTAATCCTAACCCGTACGCTAACACTAACCCGTACCCTAACACGTACGCTCACCCTAAACCGTTTTCGTACCCTAACCTGTACCCTAAACCGTCCCCGTCCCCTAACCCTAACCCTAACCCTAACCCTTACCCGAAGCCTTACCCTCACCCGTGCCCTAATCCTAACCCGTACGCTAACACTAACCTGTACCCTAACACGTACGCTCACCCTAAACCTTTGTCGTACCCTAACCTGTACCCTAAACCGTCCGCGTCCCCTAACCCTAACCCTAACCCTAACCCTAACCCTTACCCGAAGCCTTACCCTCACCCGTCCCATAATTCTAAACCGTACGCTAACACTAAACCGTACCCTAACACGTACGTTCACACTAAACCGTTGTCGTACCCTAACCTGTACCCTAAACCGTCCCCGTCCCCTAACCCTAACCCTAACCCTTACCCGAAGCCTTACCCTCACCCGTTCCCTAATTCTAACCCGTACGCTAACACTAACCCGTAACCTAACACGTACGCTCACCCTAAACCGTTGTCGTACCGTAACATGTACCCTAAACCGTCCCCGTCCCCTAACCCTAACCCTAACCCTAACCCTTACCAGAAGCCTTACCCTCACCCGTCCCCTAATCCTAACCCGTACGCTAACACTAACCCGTACCCTAAAACGTACGCTCACCCTAAACCGTTGTCGTACCCTAACCTGTACCCTAAACCGTCCCCGTTCCCTAACCCTAACCCTAACCCTAACCCTAACCCTAACGCTCACCCGAAGCCTTACCCTCAACCGTCCCCTAATCCTACCCCATACGCTAACACTAACCCGTACCCTAACACGTACGCTCACCCTAAACCGTTGTCGTACACTAACCTGTACCCTAAACCGGCGCCGTCCCCGTCCCCGTCCCCGTCCCCTAACCCTAACCCTAACCCTTACCCGAAGCCTTACCCTCACCCGTCCCCTAATCCTAACCCGTACGCTAACACTAACCCATACCCTAACACGTACGCTCACCCTAAACTGTTGTCGTACCCTAACCTGTACCATAAACCGTCCCTTTCCCCGTCCCGTAACCCTAACCCTAACCCTAACCCTAACCCTAACCCTTACCCGAAGCCTTACCCTCACCCGTCCCCTAATCCTAATCCGTACGCTAACACTAACCCATACCCTAACACGTACGCTCATCCTAAACCGTTGTCGTACCCTAACCTGTACCCTAAACCGTCCCCGTCCCCTAACCCTAACCCTAACCCTAACCCTAACCCTTACCCGAAGACTTACCCTCACCCGTCCCCTAATCCTAAACCTTACGCTAACACTAACCCGTACCCTAACACGTTAGCTCACCCTAACCGGTTTTCGTACCCTAACCTGTACCCTAAACCGTCCCCTAACCCTAACCCTAACCCTTACCAGAAGCCTTACCCTCACCCGTCCCATAATCCTAACCCGTACGCCAACACTAAGCCATACCCTAACACGTACGCTCACCCTAAATCGTTGTCGTACACTAACCTGTACCCTAAACCGTCCCCATCCCCTAACCCTAACCCTAACCCTAACCCTTACCCGAAGCCTTACTCTTACCCGTCCCCTAATCCTAAACCGTACGCTAACACTAACCCGTACCCTAACACGTACGCTCACCCTAAACCGTTGTCATACCCTAACCTGTACCCTAAACCGTCCCCGTCCCCTAACCCTAACCCTAACCCTAACCCTATCCCTTACCCGAAGCCTTACCGTCACCCGTCCCCTAATCCTAACCCGTACGCTAACACTAACCCGTACCCTAACACGTACTCTCACCCTAAATCGTTGTCGTACACTAACCTGTACCCTAAACCGTCCCCGTACCCTAACCCTAACCCTAACCCTAACCCTAACCCTAACACTTACCCGAAGCCTTACCCTCACCCGTCCCCTAATCCTAACCCGTACGCTAACACTAACCCGTACCCTAACACGTACGCTCACACTAAACCGTTGTCGTACCCTAACCTGTACCCTAAACCGTCCCCGTCACCTAACCCTAACCCTAACCCTAACCCTTACCCGAAGCCTTAGCCTCACCCGTCCCCTAATCCTCACCCGTACGATAACACTAACCCGTACCCTAACACGTACGCTCACCCTACACCGTTGTCGTACCCTAACCTGTACCCTAAACCGTCCCCGTCCCCGTCCCCGTCCCCGTCCCCTAACCCTAACCCTAACGCTTACCCGAAGCCTTACCCTCACCCGTCTCCTAATCCTAACCCGTACGCAACACTAACCCATAACCTAACATGTACGCTCACCCTAAAACGTTGTCGTACCCTAACCTGTACCCTAAACCGTCCCTGTCGCCGTCCCCTAACCCTAACCCTAACCCTAACCCTAACCCTTACCCGAAGCCTTACCCTCACCCGTCCCCTAATCCTAATCCGTACGCTAACACTATCCCGTAACCTAACACGTACGCTCACCCTAAACCGTTGTCGTACCCTAACCTGTACCCTAAACCGTCCCCGTCCCCTAACCCTAACCCTAACCCTAACCCTTACCCGAAGCCTTACCCTCACCCGTCCCCTAATCCTAACTCGTACGCTAACACTAACCCGTACCCTAACATGTACGCTCACCCTAAATCGTTGTCGTACCCTAACCTGTACCATAAACCGTACCCGAACCCTAACCCTAACCCTAACCCTAACCCTAACCCTAACACTTACCCGAAGCCTTACCCTCACCCGTCCCCTAATCCTAACCCGTACTCTAACACTAACCCGTACCTTAACACGTACGCTCACCATAAACCGTTGTCGTACCCTAACCTGTACCCTAAACCGTCCCCGTCCCCTAACCCTTACCCTAAGCCTAATCCTAACCCTTACCCGAAGCCTTACCCTCACCCGTCCCCTAATCCTAACCCGTACGCTAACACTAACCCGTAACCTAACACGTACGCTCACCCTAAACCGTTGTCGTAGCCTAACCTGTACCCTAAACCGTCCCGTCCACTAACCCTAACCCTAACCCTAACCCTTACCCGAAGCCTTACCCTCACCTGTCCCATAATCCTAACACGTACGCTAACACTAACCCGTACCCTAACACGTACGCTCACCCTAAATCGTTGTCGTACCCTAACCTGTACCCTAAACCGTCCCCGTACCCTAACCCTAACCCTAACCCTAACCCTAACCCTAAAACTTACCCGAAGCCTTACCCTCACCCGTCCCCTAATCCTAACCCGTACGCTAACACTAACCCATACCCTAAGACGTACACTCACCTTAAACCGTTCTCGTACCCTAACCTGTACCCTAAACTGTCCCCGTCGCCTAACCCTGACCCTAACCCTAACCCTAACCCTTACCCGAAGCCTTACCCTCACCCGTCCCTTTATCCTAACCCGTACGCTAACACTAACCCGTACCCTAACACGTACGCTCACCCTAAATCGTTGTCGTACCCTAACCTGTACCCTAAACCGTCCCCGTCCCTGTCCCCGTCCCCTAACCCTAACCCTAACCCTTAGCCGAAGCCTTATCCTCACCCGTCCCCTAATCCTAACCCGTATGCTAACACTAACCCATACCCTAACATGTACGCTCACCCTAAACCGTTGTCGTACCCTAACCTGTACCCTAAACCGTCCCTGTCCCCGTCCCCTAACCCTAACCCTAACCCTAACCCTAACCCTTACCCAAAGCCTTACCCTCACCCGTGCCCTAATCCTAACCCGTACGCTAACACTAACCCGTACCCTAACACGTACGCTCACCCTAAACCGTTGTCGTAGCCTAACCTGTACCCTAAACCGTCACCGTCCCCTAACCCTAACCCTAACCCTAACCCTTACCCGAAGCCTTACCCTCACCCGTCCCCTAATCCTAACCCTTACGCTAACACTAACCCGTACCCTAACACGTACGCTCACCCTAAATCGTTGTCGTACCCTAACCTGTACCCTAAACCGTCCCCGTACCCTAACCCTAACCCTAACCCTAACCCTAACCCTAACACTTACCCGAAGCCTTACCCTCACCCGTCCCCTAATCCGAACCCGTACGCTAACACTAACCCGTACCCTAACACGTACGCTCACCCTAAACCGTTGTTGTACCCTAACATGTACCCTAAACCGTCCCCGTCCCCTAACACTAACCCTAACCCTAACCCTTACCCGAAGCCTTACACTCACCCGTCCCCTTATCCTAACCCGTACGCTAACACTAACCCATACCCTAACACGTACGCTCACCCTAATCCGTTGTCGTACCCTAACCTGTACCCTAAACCGTCCCCGTCCCCTAACACTAACCCTAACCCTAACCCTAACCCTTACCCGAAGCCTTACCCTGACCCGTCCCCTAATCCTAACCCGTACGCTAACACTAACCCGTACCCTAACACGTACGCTCACACTAAACCGTTGTCGTACCCTAACCTGTACCCTAAACCGTCCCCGTCACCGTCCCCTAACCCTAACCCTAACCCTAACCCTAACCTTTACCCGAAGCCTTACCCTCACCCGTCCCCTAATCCTAACCCGTACGCTAACACTAACCCGTACCCTAACACGTACGCTTACCCTAAATCTTTGTCGTACCCTCACCTGTACCCTAAACCGTCCCCGTCCCCATCCCCATCCCCGTCCACTAACCCTAACCCTAACCCTTACCTGAAGCCTTACCCTCACCCGTCCCCTAATCCTAACCCGTACGCTAACACTAACCCGTACCCTAACACGTACCCTCACCCTAAACAGTTGTCGTAGCCTAACCTGTACCCTAAACCATCCCCGTCCCCTAACCCTAACCCTAACACTAACCCTAACCCTTACCCGAAGCCTTACCCTCACCCGTCCCCTAATCCTAACCCGTACGCTAACACTAACCCGTACCCTAACACGTACGCTCACCCTAAATCGTTGTCGTACCCTAACCTGTACCCTAAACCGTCCCCGTACCCTAACCCTAAACCTAACCCTAACACTTACCCGAAGCCTTACCCTCACCCGTCCCCTAATCCTAACCCGTACGCTAACACTAACCCGTAACCTAACACGTACGCTCACCCTAAACCGTTGTCGTAGCCTAACCTGTACCCTAAACCGTCCCCGTCCCCTAACCCTAATCCTAACACTAACCCTAACCCTTACCGGAAGCCTTACCCTCACCCGTCCCCTAATCCTAACTCGTACGCTAACACTAAACCATACCCTAACACGTACGCTCACCCTAAACCGTTGTCGTACCCTAACCTGTACCCTAAACCGTCCCCGTTCCCTAACCCTAACCCTAACCCTAACCCTAACCCTTTCCCGAAGCCTTACCCTCACCTGTCCCATAATCCTGACCCGTACGCTAACACTAACACGTACCCTAAAAAGTACGCTCACCCTAAACTGTTGTCGTACCCTAACCTGTATCCTAAACCGTCCCCGTCCCCGTCCCCAACCCTAACCCTAACCCTAACCCTAACCTTTACCCGAAGCCTTACCCTCACACGTCCCCTAATACTAACCCGTACGCTAACACTAACCCGTACCCTAACACGTACGCTCACCCTAAACCGTTGTCGTACCCTAACCTGTACCCTAAACCGTCCCTGTCCCCGTCCCCTAACCCTAACCCTAACACTAACCCTAACCCTAACCCTTACCCGAAGCCTTACCCTCACCCGTCCCCTAATCCTAACCCGTACGCTAACACTAACCCCTACCCTAACACGTACGCTCACCCTAAACCGTTGTCGTAGCCTAACCTGTACCCTAAACCGTCCCCGTCCCCTAACCCTAACCCTAACCCTAACCCTTACCCGAAGCCTTACCCTCACCCGTCCCCTAATCCTAACCCGTACACTAACACTAACCCGTACCCTAACACGTACGCTCAACCTAAACCGTTGTCGTACCCTAACCTGTACCCTAAACCGTCCCCGTCCCCTAACCCTAACCCTAACCCTATCCCTAACCCTTACCCGAAGCCTTACCCTCACCCGTCCCCTTATACTATCCCGTACCCTAACACTAACCCGTACCCTAACACGTACGCTCACCCTAAACCGTTGTCGTACCCTAACCTGTACCCTAAACCGTCCCCGTCCCTAACCCTAACCCTAACCCTAAACCTAACCCTTACCCGAAGCCTTACCCTCACCCGTCCCCTAATCCTAACCCATACGCTAACACTAACCCGTACCCTAACACGTACGCTCACCCTAAACCGTTGTCGTACCCTAACCTGTATCTTAAACCGTCCCCGTTCCCTAACCCTAACCCTAACCTAACCCTAACCCTAACCCTTACCCGAAGCCTTACACTCAACCGTCCCCTAATCCTCACCCGTACGCTAACACTAACCCGTACCCTAACACGTACGGTCACCCTAAAACGTTGTCGTACCCTAACCTGTACCCTAAACAGTCCCCGTCCCCTAACCCTAACCCTAACCCTAACCCTAACCCTTACCCGAAGCCTTACCCTCACACGTCCCCTAATCCTAACCCGTACACTAACACTAACCCGTACCCTAACACGTACGCTCACCCTAAACCGTTGACGTACCCTAACCTGTACCCTAAACCGTCCCCGTCCCCTAACCCTAATCCTAACCCTAACCCTAACCCTAACCCTTACCCGAAGCCTTACACTCACCCGTCCCCTAATCCTAACCCGTACCCTAACACTAACCCGTATCCTAACACGTACGCTCACCCTAAACCGTTGTCGTACCCTAACCTGTACCCTAAACCGTCCCCGTCCCCGTCCCTTAACCCAAGCCCTAACCCTAACCTTTACCCGAAGCCTTACCCTCACCCGTCCCCTAATCCTAACCCGTACGCTAACACTAACCCGTACCCTAACACGTACGCTCACCCTAAACCCTTGTCGTACCCTAACCTGGACCCTAAACCGTCCCCGTCCCCGTCCCCGTCCCTGTCCCCGTCCCCTAACCCTAACCCTAACCCTAACCCTAACCCTTACCCGAAGCCTTTCCCTCACCCGTCCCCTAATCCTAAACCGTACGCTAACACTAACCCGTACCCTAACACGTACGCTCACCCTGAACCGCTGTCGTAGCCTAACGTGTACCCTAAACCATCCCCGTCCCCTAACCCTAACCCTAAATCTAAACCTTACCCGAGGCCTTACCCTCACCCGTCCCCTAATCCTAACCCGTACGCTAACACTAATCCGTACCCTAACACGTACACTCACCCTAAATCATTGTCGTACTCTAAACTGTACCCTAAACCGTCCCCGTACACTAACCTTAACCCTAACCCTAACCCTAACACTTACCCGAAGCCTTACCCTCACCCGTCCCCTAATCCTAACCCGTACGCTAACACTAACCCGTACCCTAACACGTACGCTCACCCTAAACCGTTGTCGTACCCTAACCTGTACCCTAAACCGTCCCCGTCCCCTAACCCTAACCCTAACCCTAACCCTTACCCGAAGCCTTAGCCTCACCCGTCACCTTATCCTAACCCGTACGCTAACACTAACCCGTACCCTAACACGTACGCTCACCCTAAACCGTTGTCGTACCCTAACCTGTACCCTAAACCGTCCCCTAACCCTAACCCTAACCCTAACCCTAACCCTTACCCGAAGCCTTACCCTCACCCGTCCCCTAATCCTAACCCGTACGCTAACACTAACCCGTACCCTAACACGTACGCTCACCCTAAACCGTTGTCGTACCCTAACCTGTACCCTAAACCGTCCCCGTCCCCTAACCCTAACCCTAACCCTAACCCTAACCCTTACCCGAAGCATTACACTCACCCGTCCCATAATCCTCACCCGATCGCTAACAGTAACCCGTACCCTAACACGTATGCTCACCCTAAACCGTTGTCGTACCCTAACCTGTACCCTAAACCGTCCCCGTCCCCTAACCCTAAACCTAACCCTAACCCTAACCCTTACCCGAAGCCTTACCCTCACCCGTCCCCTAATCCTAACCCGTACGCTAACACTAACCCGTACCCTAACACATACGCTCACCCTAAACCGTTGTCATACCCTAACCTGTACCCTAAACCGTCCCCGTGCCCGTCCCCTAACCCTAACCCTAACCCTAACCCTTACCCGAAGCCTTACCCTCACCCTTCCCCTAATCCTAACCCGTACGCTAACACTAGCCCGTACCCTAACACGTACGCTCACCCTAAACCGTTGTCGTACCCTAACCTGTACCCTAAACCGTCCCCGTCCCCGTCCCCTAACCCTAACCCTAACCCTAACCCTAACCCTTACCCGAAGCCTTACCCTCACCCGTCCACTAATCCTAACCCGTACGCTAACACTAACCCGTACCCTAACACGTACGCTCACCCTAAACTGTTGTCGTACCCTAACCTGTACCCTAAACCGTCCCCGTCCCCGTCCCCTAACCCTAACCCTAACCCTAACACTTACCCGAAGCCTTACCCTCACCCGTCCCCTAACCCTAAACCGTACGCTAACACTAACCCGTACCCTAACACGTACGCTCACCCTAAACTGTTGTCGTACCCTAAACTGTACCCTAAACCGTCCCCGTCCCCTAACTCTAACCCTAACCCTAACCCTAACCCTAACCCTTACCCGAAGCCTTACCCTCACCCGTCCCCTAATCCTGACCCGTACGCTAACACTAACCCGTACCCTAACACGTACGCTCACCCTAAACCGTTGACATACACTAACCTGTACCCTAAACCGTCCCCGTCCCCTAACCCTAACCCTAACCCTAACCCTAACCCTTACCCGAAGCCTTACACTCACCCGTCCCCTAATCCTAACCCGTAAGCTAAAACTAACCCGTACCCTAACACGTACGCTCACCCTAAACTGTTGTCGTACCCTAACAAGTACCCTAAACCGTCCACGTCCCCATCCCCAACCCTAACCCTAACCCTAACCCTAACCTTTACCCGAAGCCTTACCCTCACCCGTCCCCTAATCCTAACCCGTACGCTAACACTAACCCATACCCTAACATGTACGCTCACGCTAAACCGTTGTCGTACCCTAACCTGTACCCTAAACCGTCCCCGTCCCCGTCCCCGTCCCCTAACCCTAACCCTTACCCGAAGCCTTACCCTCACCCGTCCCCTAATACTAACCCGTACGCTAACACTAACCCATACCCTAACATGTACGCTCACGCTAAACCGTTGTCGTACCCTAATCTGTACCCTAAACCGTCCCTGTCCCCGTCCCCTAACCCTAACCCTAACCATAACCCTAACCCTAACCCTTACCCGAAGCCTTACCCTCACCCGTCCGCTAATCCTAAACTGTACGCTAACACTACCCCCTACCCTAACACGTACGCTCACCCTAAACCGCTGTCGTAGCCTAACCTGTACCCTAAACCGTCCCCGTCCCCTAACCCTAACCCTAACCCTAACCCTTACCCGAAGCCTTACCCTCACCCGTCCCCTGATCCTAACCCGTACGCTAACACTAACCCGTACCCTTACAGGTACGCTCACCCTAAATCATTGTCGTACCCTAACCTGTACCCTAAACCGTCCCCGTACCCTAACCCTAACCCTAACCCTAACCCAAACACTTACCCGAAGCCTTACCCTCACCCGTCCCCTAATCCTAACCCGTACGCTAACACTAACCCGTACCCTAAGACATACGCTCACCCTAAACCGTTGTCGTACCCTAACCTGTACCCTAAACCATCCCCGTCCCCTAACCCTAACCCTAACCCTATCCCTAACCCTTACCCGAAGCCTTACCCTCACCCGTCCCCTTATCCTAACCCGTACGCTAACACTAACCCGTACCCTAACACGTACGCTCACCCTAAACCGTTGTCGTACCCTAACCTGTATCCTAAACCGTCCCCGTCCCCTAACCCTAACCCTAAACCTAACCCTTACCCGAAGCCTTACCCTCACCCGTCCCCTAATCCTAACCCGTACGCTAACACTAACCCGTACCCTAACACGTACGCTCACCCTAAACCGTTGTCGTACCCTAACCTGTACCCTAAACCGTCCCCGTTCCCTAACCCTAACCCTAACCTAACCCTAACCCTAACCCTTACCCGAAGCCTTACACTCACCCGTCCCCTAATCCTCACCCGTACGCTAACACTAACCCATACCCTAACACGTACGCTCACCCTAAACCGTTGTCGTACCCTAACCTGTACCCTAAACCGTCCCTGTCCCCTAACCCTAACCCTAACCCTAACCCTAACCCTAACCCTTACCCTCACCCGTCCCCTAATCCTAACCTGTACGCTAACACTAACCCGTACCCTAACACGTAAGCTCACCCTAAACCGTTGTTGTACCTTAACCTGTACCCTAAACCGTCCCCGTCCCCGTCCCCGTCCCCTAACCCTAACCCTAACCCTTTCCCGAAGCCTTACCCTCACCCGTCCCCTAATCCTAACCCGTACGCTAACACTAACCCGTACCCTAACACGTACGCTCACCCTAAACTGTTGTCGTACCCTAACCTGTACCCTAAACCGTCCCCGTCCCCGTCCACGTCCAGTAACCCTAAACCTAACCCATACTCGAAGCCTTACCCTCACCCGTCCTCTAATCCTAACCCGTACGCTAAAACTAACCCATACCCTAACATGTACGGTCACCCTAAACCATTGTCGTACCCTAACCTGTACCCTAAACCGTCCCTGTCCCCGTCCCCTAACCCTAACCCTAACCCTAACCTTAACCCTTACCCGAAGCCTTACCCTCACCCGTCCCCTAATCCTAACCCGTACGCTAACACTAACCCGTACCCTAACACGTACGCTCACCCTAAACCGTTGTCGTAGCCTAACCTGTACCCTAAACCATCCCCGTCCCCTAACCCTAACCCTAACCCTAACCCTAACCCTTACCCGAAGCCTTACCCTCACCCGTCCCCTAATCCTAACCCGTACGCTAACACTAACCCGTACCCTAACACGTACGCTCACCCTAAACCGTTGTCGTACACTAACCTGTACCCTAAACCGTCCCCGTCCCCTTCCCCGTCCCCTAAACCTAACCCTAACCCTTACCCGAAGCCTTACCCTCACCCGTCCCCTAATCCTAACCCTTACACTAACACTAACCCATACCCTAACACGTACACTCACCCTAAACCGTTGTCGTACCCTAACCTGTACCCTAAACCGTCCCCGTCCCCTAACCCTAACCCTAACCCTTACCCTCACCCGTCCCCTAATCCTAACCTGTACGCTAACACTAACCCGTACCCTAACACGTACACTCAACCTAAACCGTTGTCGTACCCTAACCTGTACCCTAAACCGTCCCCGTCCCCTAACCCTAACCCTAACCCTAACCCTAACCCTTACCCTCACCCGTCCCCTAATCCTAACCTGTACGCTAACACTAACCCGTACCCTAACACGTACGCTCACCCTAAACCGTTGTCGTACCCTAATCTGTACCCTAAACCGTCCCCGTCCCCGTCCCCTAACCCTAACCCTAACCCTAATCTTTACCCGAAGCCTTACCCTCACCCGTCCCCTAATCCTAACCCGTACGCTAACACTAACCCGTACCCTAACACGTACGCTCACCCTAAACCGTTGTCGTACCCTAACCTGCACTCTAAACCGTCCCCGTCCCCTAACCCTAACCCAAACCCTAACCCTAACCCTTACCCGAAGCCTTACACTCACCCGTCCCATAATCCTCACGCGTACGCTAACATTAACCCGTACCCTAACACGTACGCTCACCCTAAACCGTTGTCGTACCATAACCTGTACCCTAAACCGTCCCCGTCCCCTAACCCTAACCCTAAACCTAACCCTAACCCTAATCCTTACCCTAACCCGTCCCCTAATCCTAACCCGTAAGGTAACACTAACCCGTACCCTAACACGTACCCTCACCCTAAACCGTTGTCGTACCCTAACCTGTACCCTAAACCGTCCCCGTCCCCTAACCCTAACACTAACCCTTTCCCGAAGCCTTAACCTCACCCGTCACCTAATCCTAACCCGTACGCTAACACTAACCCGTACCGTAACACGTACGCTCCCCCTAAACCGTTGTCGTACCCTAACCTGTACCCTAAACCGTCCCCGTCCCCTAACCCTAACCCTAACCATAACCCTAACCCTTACCCGAAGCCTTACCCTCACCCGTCCCCTTATCCTAACCCGTACACTAACACTAACCCGTACCCTAACACGTACGCTCACCCTAAACCGTTGACGTACCATAACCTGTACCCTAAACGGTCCCCGTCCCCTAACCCTAACCCTAACCCTAACCCTAACCCTTACCCGAAGCCTTACCCTCACCCGTCCCCTAATCCTAACCCGTACGCTAACACTAACCCGTACCCTAACACGTACGCTCACCCTAAACCGTTGTCGTACACTAACCTGTACTATAAACGGTCCCCGTGCCCATCCCCTAACCCTAAGCCTAACCCTAACCCTCACCCTTACCCGAAGCCTTACCCTCACCCTTCCCCTAATCCTAACCCGTACGCAAACACTAACCCGTACCCTAACACGTACGCTCACCCTAAACCGTTGTCGTACACTAATCTGTACCCTAAACCGTCCCCGTCCCCTATCCCTAACCCTAACCCTAACCCTA
The DNA here is from genome assembly GCF_059928025.1 of Delphinapterus leucas. NCBI lineage: Eukaryota > Metazoa > Chordata > Mammalia > Artiodactyla > Monodontidae > Delphinapterus > Delphinapterus leucas. The sequence goes on along the minus strand of NW_028322236.1, from coordinate 7,809,747 downwards.
ACCCTTACCTGAAGCCTTACCCTCACCCGTCCCCAATCCTAACCCGTACGCTAACACTAACCCGTACCCTAACACGTACGCTCTCCCTAAACAGTTGTCGTACCCTAACCTGTACCCTAAACCGTCCATGTCCCCTAACCCTAACTCTAACACTAACCCTAACCCTAACCCTTACCTGAAGCCTTACCGTAACCCGTCCCCTAATCCTAACCCGTACCCTAACACTAACCTGTACCCTAACACATACGCTCACCCTAAACCGTTGTCGTACCCTAACCTGTACCCTAAACCGTCCCCGTCCCCTTAACCTAACCCTAACCCTAACCCTTACCCGAAGCCTTACCCTAACCCGTCCCCCAATCCTAACCCGTACGCTAACACTAACACGTACCCTAACACGTACGCTCACCCTAAACCATTTTCGTACGCTAAACTGTACCCTAAACCGTCCCCTTACCCGTCCCCTGACCCTAACCCTAACCGTAACCCTAACCCTAACCCTTACCCAAAGCCTTACCCTAACCCTTCCCCTAATCCTAAACTGCACGCTAACACGAACCCTTACCCTAACACGTACGTTCACCCTAAACCGTTGTCGTACCTAACATGTACCCTAAACAGTCCCCGTCCCCGTGCCCGTCCCCTAACCCTAACCCTAACCCTAACCCTTACTCGAAGCCTTACCCTAACCTGTCCCCTAATCCTAACCCGTACGCTAACATTAACCTATACTCTAACACGTACACTCACCCTAAACCGTTGTCATACACTTACCTGTACACTCAAACGTCCCCTAACCCTAACCCTAACCCTAACCCTTACCCGAAGCCTTACCTTAACCCGTCCCCTAATCCTAACCCGTACGCTAACACTAACCCGTACCCTAACACGTACGCTCACCCTAAACCGTTGTCGTACCCTAACCTGTACCCTAAACCGTCCCCGTCCCCTAACCCTAACCCTAACCCTAACCCTTACCCGAAGCCTTACCCTAACCCATCCACTAATTCTAACCCGTACGCTAACAGTAACCCATACCCTAACACGTACGCTCTCCCTAAACCGTTGTCGTACCCTAACCTCTACCCTAAACTGTCGCCGTCAACTAACCCTAACCCTAACCCTAACCCTAATCCTAACCCTAACCCTTAGCCGAAGCCTTACCCTAATCCGTCCCCTAATCCTAAACCGTACGCTAACACTAACCTGTACCCTAACACATACGCTCACCCTAAAACGTTGTCGTACACTAATCTGTACCCTAAACCGTCCCCGTCCCCTAACCCTAACCTTAACCCTAACCCTTACCCGAAGCCTTACACTAACCCGTCCCTTAATCCTAACCCGTACGCTAACACTAACACGTACCCTAACACGTACGCTCACCCTAAACCGTTGTCGTACACTAACCTGTACCCTAAACCATCCCCGTCCCCATCCACGTCCCCTAACCCTAACCCTAACCCTAACCGTTACCCGAAGCCTTACACTAATACATCCTATAATCCTAACACGTATGCTACCACTAACCCGTACCCTAACACGTATGCTCTCCCTAAACAGTTGTCGTACCCTAACCAGTACCCTAAACTGTCCCCGTCCCCGTGCCCGTCCCCTAACTCTAACCCTAAACCTAACCCTTACCTGAAGCCTTACACTAACCCGTACCTTAATCCTAACCCTTACGCAAACACTAACACCTACCCTAACACGTACGCTCACCCTAAGCAGTTGTCATAGCCTAACCTGCACCCCAAACCGTCCCCGTCCTCTAACCCTAACCCTAACACTAACCTTAACCCTAAACTTTACCCGAAGCCTTACCCTAACCCTTCCCCTAATCCTAAACCGTATGCTAACACTAACCTGTACACTAACATGTACGCTCACCCTAAACCATTGTCGTACACTAACCTGTACCCTAAACCGTTCCCATCCCCTAACCCTATCCCTAACCCTAAACCTTACCCTTACCCGAAGCCTTACCCTAACCGGTCTTCTAATCCTAACCCGTACGCTAACACCAACAGGTACCATAACACGTACGCTCTAGCTAAACCGTTGTCGTACCCTAACCTGTACCCTAAACCATCCCCGTACCCAAACCCTAACCCTACCACTAACCCTAACCTTAACATTTACCCGAAGCCTTACCCTAACCCGTCCCCTTATCCTAAAACGTACGCTAAAACTAACCTGTACCCTAACACGTATGCTCACGCTAAACCGTTGTCGTACCCTAACCTTTACCCTAAACCATCCACGTCCCCTAACACTATCCCTAACCCTAACCCTTACCCGAAGAATTACCCTAACACGTCCCCTAAACCTAACCCGTACGCTAACACTAACACGTACCCTAAAACGTAGGCTCACCGTAAACAGTTGTTGTAACCTAAGCTGTACCCTAAAACGTCCCCGTTACCTAACCCTAACCCTAACACCAACCCTAACCCTAACCCTTACCCGAAGCCTTACCCTAGCCCGTGCCCTAATCCTAACCCGTACGATAACACTAACCAGTATCCTAACACGTACGCTCTCCCTAAAACGTTGTCGTATGCTAACCTGTACCCTAAACGGTCCCCGTCCCCTAACCCTAACCCTAACCCTAACCCTAACCCTTACCCGAAGCCTTACCCTCACCCGTCCGCTAATCCTAAACCGTACGCTAACACTACCCCCTACCCTAACACGTACGCTCACCCTAAACCGTTGTCGTAGCCTAACCTGTACCCTAAACCGTCCCCGTCCCCTAACCCTAACCCTAACCCTAACCCTTACCCGAAGCCTTACCCTCACCCGTCCCCTGATCCTAACCCGTACGCTAACACTAACCCGTACCCTTACAGGTACGCTCACCCTAAATCATTGTCGTACCCTAACCTGTACCCTAAACCGTCCCCGTACCCTAACCCTAACCCTAACCCTAACCCAAACACTTACCCGAAGCCTTACCCTCACCCGTCCCCTAATCCTAACCCGTACGCTAACACTAACCCGTACCCTAACACGTACGCTCACCCTAAACCGTTGTCGTACCCTAACCTGTATCCTAAACCGTCCCCGTCCCCTAACCCTAACCCTAAACCTAACCCTTACCCGAAGCCTTACCCTCACCCGTCCCCTAATCCTAACCCGTACGCTAACACTAACCCGTACCCTAACACGTACGCTCACCCTAAACCGTTGTCGTACCCTAACCTGTACCCTAAACCGTCCCCGTTCCCTAACCCTAACCCTAACCTAACCCTAACCCTAACCCTTACCCGAAGCCTTACACTCACCCGTCCCCTAATCCTCACCCGTACGATAACACTAACCCATACCCTAACACGTACGCTCACCCTAAACCGTTGTCGTACCCTAACCTGTACCCTAAACCGTCCCTGTCCCCTAACCCTAACCCTAACCCTAACCCTAACCCTAACCCTTACCCTCACCCGTCCCCTAATCCTAACCTGTACGCTAACACTAACCCGTACCCTAACACGTAAGCTCACCCTAAACCGTTGTTGTACCTTAACCTGTACCCTAAACCGTCCCCGTCCCCGTCCCCGTCCCCTAACCCTAACCCTAACCCTTTCCCGAAGCCTTACCCTCACACGTCCCCTAATCCTAACCCGTACGCTAACACTAACCCGTACCCTAACACGTACGCTCACCCTAAACTGTTGTCGTACCCTAACCTGTACCCTAAACCGTCCCCGTCCCCGTCCACGTCCAGTAACCCTAAACCTAACCCTTACTCGAAGCCTTACCCTCACCCGTCCTCTAATCCTAACCCGTACGCTAAAACTAACCCATACCCTAACATGTACGGTCACCCTAAACCATTGTCGTACCCTAACCTGTACCCTAAACCGTCCCTGTCCCCGTCCCCTAACCCTAACCCTAACCCTAACCTTAACCCTTACCCGAAGCCTTACCCTCACCCGTCCCCTAATCCTAACCCGTACGCTAACACTAACCCGTACCCTAACACGTACGCTCACCCTAAACCGTTGTCGTAGCCTAACCTGTACCCTAAACCATCCCCGTCCCCTAACCCTAACCCTAACCCTAACCCTAACCCTTACCCGAAGCCTTACCCTCACCCGTCCCCTAATCCTAACCCGTACGCTAACACTAACCCGTACCCTAACACGTACGCTCACCCTAAACCGTTGTCGTACACTAACCTGTACCCTAAACCGTCCCCGTCCCCTTCCCCGTCCCCTAAACCTAACCCTAACCCTTACCCGAAGCCTTACCCTCACCCGTCCCCTAATCCTAACCCTTACACTAACACTAACCCATACCCTAACACGTACACTCACCCTAAACCGTTGTCGTACCCTAACCTGTACCCTAAACCGTCCCCGTCCCCTAACCCTAACCCTAACCCTAACCCTTACCCTCACCCGTCCCCTAATCCTAACCTGTACGCTAACACTAACCCGTACCCTAACACGTACACTCACCCTAAACCGTTGTCGTACCCTAACCTGTACCCTAAACCGTCCCCGTCCCCTAACCCTAACCCTAACCCTAACCCTAACCCTTACCCTCACCCGTCCCCTAATCCTAACCTGTACGCTAACACTAACCCGTACCCTAACACGTACGCTCACCCTAAACCGTTGTCGTACCCTAATCTGTACCCTAAACCGTCCCCGTCCCCGTCCCCTAACCCTAACCCTAACCCTAATCTTTACCCGAAGCCTTACCCTCACCCGTCCCCTAATCCTAACCCGTACGCTAACACTAACCCGTACCCTAACACGTACGCTCACCCTAAACCGTTGTCGTACCCTAACCTGCACTCTAAACCGTCCCCGTCCCCTAACCCTAACCCAAACCCTAACCCTAACCCTTACCCGAAGCCTTACACTCACCCGTCCCATAATCCTCACGCGTACGCTAACATTAACCCGTACCCTAACACGTACGCTCACCCTAAACCATTGTCGTACCATAACCTGTACCCTAAACCGTCCCCGTCCCCTAACCCTAACCCTAAACCTAACCCTAACCCTAACCCTTACCCTAACCCGTCCCCTAATCCTAACCCGTAAGGTAACACTAACCCGTACCCTAACACGTACCCTCACCCTAAACCGTTGTCGTACCCTAACCTGTACCCTAAACCGTCCCCGTCCCCTAACCCTAACACTAACCCTTTCCCGAAGCCTTAACCTCACCCGTCACCTAATCCTAACCCGTACGCTAACACTAACCCGTACCGTAACACGTACGCTCCCCCTAAACCGTTGTCGTACCCTAACCTGTACCCTAAACCGTCCCCGTCCCCTAACCCTAACCCTAACCATAACCCTAACCCTTACCCGAAGCCTTACCCTCACCCGTCCCCTTATCCTAACCCGTACACTAACACTAACCCGTACCCTAACACGTACGCTCACCCTAAACCGTTGACGTACCATAACCTGTACCCTAAACGGTCCCCGTCCCCTAACCCTAACCCTAACCCTAACCCTAACCCTTACCCGAAGCCTTACACTCACCCGTCCCCTAATCCTAACCCGTACGCTAACACTAACCCGTACCCTAACACGTACGCTCACCCTAAACCGTTGTCATACCCTAACCTGTACCCTAAACCGTCCCCGTCCCCTAACCCTAACCCTAACACTAACACTAACCCTAATCCTTACCCGAAGCCTTACACTCACCCGTCCCCTAATCCTAACCCGTACGCTAACACTAACCCGTACCCTAACACGTACGCTCACCCTAAACCGTTGTCGTACACTAACCTGTACTATAAACGGTCCCCGTGCCCATCCCCTAACCCTAAGCCTAACCCTAACCCTCACCCTTACCCGAAGCCTTACCCTCACCCTTCCCCTAATCCTAACCCGTACGCAAACACTAACCCGTACCCTAACACGTACGCTCACCCTAAACCGTTGTCGTACACTAATCTGTACCCTAAACCGTCCCCGTCCCCTATCCCTAACCCTAACCCTAACCCTAACCCTTACCTGAAGCCTTACCCTCACCCGTCCCCAATCCTAACCCGTACGCTAACACTAACCCGTACCCTAACACGTACGCTCTCCCTAAACAGTTGTCGTACCCTAACCTGTACCCTAAACCGTCCATGTCCCCTAACCCTAACTCTAACACTAACCCTAACCCTAACCCTTACCTGAAGCCTTACCGTAACCCGTCCCCTAATCCTAACCCGTACCCTAACACTAACCTGTACCCTAACACATACGCTCACCCTAAACCGTTGTCGTACCCTAACCTGTACCCTAAACCGTCCCCGTCCCCTTAACCTAACCCTAACCCTAACCCTTACCCGAAGCCTTACCCTAACCCGTCCCCCAATCCTAACCCGTACGCTAACACTAACACGTACCCTAACACGTACGCTCACCCTAAACCATTTTCGTACGCTAAACTGTACCCTAAACCGTCCCCTTACCCGTCCCCTGACCCTAACCCTAACCGTAACCCTAACCCTAACCCTTACCCAAAGCCTTACCCTAACCCTTCCCCTAATCCTAAACTGCACGCTAACACGAACCCTTACCCTAACACGTACGTTCACCCTAAACCGTTGTCGTACCTAACATGTACCCTAAACAGTCCCCGTCCCCGTGCCCGTCCCCTAACCCTAACCCTAACCCTAACCCTTACTCGAAGCCTTACCCTAACCTGTCCCCTAATCCTAACCCGTACGCTAACATTAACCTATACTCTAACACGTACACTCACCCTAAACCGTTGTCATACACTTACCTGTACACTCAAACGTCCCCTAACCCTAACCCTAACCCTAACCCTTACCCGAAGCCTTACCTTAACCCGTCCCCTAATCCTAACCCGTACGCTAACACTAACCCGTACCCTAACACGTACGCTCACCCTAAACCGTTGTCGTACCCTAACCTGTACCCTAAACCGTCCCCGTCCCCTAACCCTAACCCTAACCCTAACCCTTACCCGAAGCCTTACCCTAACCCATCCACTAATTCTAACCCGTACGCTAACAGTAACCCATACCCTAACACGTACGCTCTCCCTAAACCGTTGTCGTACCCTAACCTCTACCCTAAACTGTCGCCGTCAACTAACCCTAACCCTAACCCTAACCCTAATCCTAACCCTAACCCTTAGCCGAAGCCTTACCCTAATCCGTCCCCTAATCCTAAACCGTACGCTAACACTAACCTGTACCCTAACACATACGCTCACCCTAAAACGTTGTCGTACACTAATCTGTACCCTAAACCGTCCCCGTCCCCTAACCCTAACCTTAACCCTAACCCTTACCCGAAGCCTTACACTAACCCGTCCCTTAATCCTAACCCGTACGCTAACACTAACACGTACCCTAACACGTACGCTCACCCTAAACCGTTGTCGTACACTAACCTGTACCCTAAACCATCCCCGTCCCCATCCACGTCCCCTAACCCTAACCCTAACCCTAACCGTTACCCGAAGCCTTACACTAATACATCCTATAATCCTAACACGTATGCTACCACTAACCCGTACCCTAACACGTATGCTCTCCCTAAACAGTTGTCGTACCCTAACCAGTACCCTAAACTGTCCCCGTCCCCGTGCCCGTCCCCTAACTCTAACCCTAAACCTAACCCTTACCTGAAGCCTTACACTAACCCGTACCTTAATCCTAACCCTTACGCAAACACTAACACCTACCCTAACACGTACGCTCACCCTAAGCAGTTGTCATAGCCTAACCTGCACCCCAAACCGTCCCCGTCCTCTAACCCTAACCCTAACACTAACCTTAACCCTAAACTTTACCCGAAGCCTTACCCTAACCCTTCCCCTAATCCTAAACCGTATGCTAACACTAACCTGTACACTAACATGTACGCTCACCCTAAACCATTGTCGTACACTAACCTGTACCCTAAACCGTTCCCATCCCCTAACCCTATCCCTAACCCTAAACCTTACCCTTACCCGAAGCCTTACCCTAACCGGTCTTCTAATCCTAACCCGTACGCTAACACCAACAGGTACCATAACACGTACGCTCTAGCTAAACCGTTGTCGTACCCTAACCTGTACCCTAAACCATCCCCGTACCCTAACCCTAACCCTACCACTAACCCTAACCTTAACATTTACCTGAAGCCTTACCCTAACCCGTCCCCTTATCCTAAAACGTACGCTAAAACTAACCTGTACCCTAACACGTATGCTCACGCTAAACCGTTGTCGTACCCTAACCTTTACCCTAAACCATCCACGTCCCCTAACACTAACCCTAACCCTAACCCTTACCCGAAGAATTACCCTAACACGTCCCCTAAACCTAACCCGTATGCTAACACTAACACGTACCCTAAAACGTAGGCTCACCGTAAACAGTTGTTGTAACCTAAGCTGTACCCTAAAACGTCCCCGTTACCTAACCCTAACCCTAACACCAACCCTAACCCTAAACCTTACCCGAAGCCTTACCCTAGCCCGTGCCCTAATCCTAACCCGTACGATAACACTAACCAGTATCCTAACACGTACGCTCTCCCTAAAACGTTGTCGTATGCTAACCTGTACTCTAAACGGTCCCAGTCCCCTGTTAAAGAAATCTGCACTACAATGAAGTCTCACTGCCCCCCGATCAAAAGGGCCATCTGAAAAAAGTGTAAAATCCAGAAATGCAGCACAGGCCATGGAGAACAGGGAGCCTTGTTATGCTGATGGGTGGGATGTAAATTGCCAACAGCCACTCTGGAGAAGTGTATGGTGTTTCCTGAAACACCTAAAAAACAAAGCAACGGAGCCTACGGCACTTCCACTTATGGTCCTATAGCTTAGGGAAACTAAAATCAAAAATACACAGCCACCCCAAAGTTTCAGACGGCTCTGTTTACAAGAACCTCGTCTACGGTACAAGTTAAATATCCCAGAAAGCGAAAAATGGATAAAGAAGTTGTGGTACGTACGTACAATGGAATATCAGTCACCAATGAAATCTATGTCATCTGGCCCGTCGTGGCATAATGAGTGGATTCAGGTACGATGATTCTAAGTGAAATACGTCACACAGAAAATGAAACATCATAAGATATCACTAATACACCGAATGTAATCTTGGCTACACATGAACTGAATTACAAAACAAAACAGGGTCTCAAATTTAGAAAACCAACTTATGTTTGCATAAGGGGAAAGGTGAGTTGGGGTGCTGCATAAAACCAGAGTTAGAAATTAGCACAGATACCATTCCATAAGTCAAATACATAATAGTCAAGACCTACCCCTTGCTCAACGAAATGGGCTAAACACACTATATTCAACGCCTAGGAATACAGCTGACTAGTAAGGATCTTCAAACCCATGGATTTATATGTCTCCATAAGTGAATCAAGCGTGTGTACAGCTGCATGAAGGCCGCAGAGAAAATCCGATATATCCTATTATCAAAATGAATTACAAAAACAAAACACAATGACAGTGAAATAGAGAGCAATTCTTAAATAATTCATTCAGGGCTTGTGATGCAACCTGGATGTACCTCATCTACACCCAGAGCTGAGTGAGATATAAGGTTGGACACTTGGTGCTGATACCATTGGTGAGGTTCGATGAGAAAATGCAAACCTTTTGAAGTCATAATACATGGTACACATTCCATGGGTCCCAACTCTCCAGGTTGAAGCGATTCTTCCTTCAGCTAAAGCATGCATGGGAAACCCACAGTATGGTGCACCGTGTAACCGGCAAACCTTTTCAAATGCATCTCAGATTTTGTCCCCTTTTACTCGGGTTCACAATTCCAGACACTTTCTAACACTCTCCCCACTTGGAGAGTCAGTGCCTTTAACCTCCTGTTTCGCACAGTTTGCAATTTCTGCGCAAGATGAACAGGAATAGGGAGAACCAATGAGAGACTAGCTGTAGGTGTCTGCAGGGGCAAATTTAACGCTCATTTCCCACCAGGAAGAGGAATTAACCAAAGGCTCAGCATGCCGTGCCGGAACCAGATTAGGGCCTGAAGCAATCCTGCGGGTTTGCAGCCAGCTCAGAAGAAAGCGATTTGAAGAAAGGAGCTCAGGGGCACTGTAATTCACAAACCTGCAGAGTTATAAATGACAGCTATCGTCCAAAAATATATTGAAGGAAGGCTGCGAAGATGACTTGAAAGCGGGGCAGAATTGCAGGAAAACGATTTCAGGGGGTAAACTGGAATTGCATTTAAAGCATAGGAAAAGAGGCAGAACGTCGACAATGATGCACTTGGCCAAAAAGGGCGTATGCGTTTTTTCCTGAATATATTCAGGAAAAAACGCATACGCCCTTTTTGGCCAACCAAGCAAGCATGTTAAAGAAATCTGCACTACAATGAAGTCTCACTGCCCCCCGGTCAAAAGAGCCATCTGAAAAAAGTGTAAAATCCAGAAATGCAGCACAGGCCATGGAGAACAGGGAGCCTTGTTATGCTGATGGGTGGGATGTAAATTGCCAACAGCCACTCTGGAGAAGTGTATGGTGTTTCCTGAAACACATAAAAAACAAAGCAACGGAGCCTACGGCACTTCCACTTATGATCCTATAGCTTAGGGAAATTAAAATCAAAAACACACAGCCACCACAAAGTTTCAGACGGCTCTGTTTACAAGAACCTCGTCTACGGTACAAGTTAAATATCCCAGAAAGCGAAAAATGGATAAAGAAGTTGTGGTACGTACGTACAATGGAATGTCAGTCACCAATGAAATCTATGTCATCTAGCCCGTCGTGGCATAATGAGTGGATTCAGGTACGATGATTCTAAGTGAAATACGTCACACAGAAAATGAAACATCATAAGATATCACTAATACACCGAATGTAATCTTGGCTACACATGAACTGAATTACAAAACAGAACAGGGTCTCAAATTTAGAAAACCAACTTATGTTTGCATAAGGAGAAAGGTGAGTTGGGGTGCTGCATAAAACCAGAGTTAGAAATTAGCACAGATACCATTCCATAAGTCAAATACGTAATAGTCAAGACCTACCCCTTGCTCAACGAAATGGGCTAAACACACTATATTCAACGCCTAGGAATACACCTGACTAGTAAGGATCTTCAAACCCATGGATTTATATGTCTCCATAAGAGAATCAAGCGTGTGTACAGCTGCATGAAGGCAGCAGAGAAAATCCGATAAATCCGATTATCAAAATGAATTACACAAACAAAACACAATGACAGTGAAATAGAGAGCAATTCTAAAAGAATTCATTCAGGGCTTCTGAGGCAACCTGGATTTACCTCATCTACACCCAAAGCTGAATGACACATAAGGTTGGACACTCCGGGCTGATAGCATTGGTGAGGTTCGATGAGAAAATGCAGACCCTTTGAAGTCATACTGCATGGGACCCATTCCATGGGTCCCAACTCTCCAGGTTTAAGGGATTCTTCCTTCAGCTAAAACATGCATGGGAAATCCACAGTATGGTGCGCCGTGTGACTGGGAAACGTTTTCAAATGCATCTCAGTTTCCGTCCCCTTTTACTCAGGTTCACAATTCCAGACACTTTACTAAAACTCTCCCCACTTGGGTAGTCAGTGCCTTTAACCTGCTGTTTCGCACAGTTTGCAATTTCTGGGCAAGATGAACAGGAATAAGGAGAACCAATGAGAGACTAGCTGTAGGTGTCTGCACGGGCAAATTTAACGATCATTTCCCACCAGGAAGAGGAATTAACCAAACGCTCACCATGCCGTGCCAGAAACAGATTAGGGCCTGAAGCAATCCTGCGGGTTTGCGGCCAGCTCTCAAGAAAGCGATTTGAAGAAAGGAGCTCAGGGGCACTGTAATTCACAAACCTGCAGAGTTATAAATGACAGCTATCGTCCAATAATATATTGAAGGAAGGCTGCGAAGAGGACTTGAAAGCGGGGCAGAATTGCAGGAAAACGATTTCAGGGGGTAGACTGGAATTGCATTTAAAGCATAGGAAAAGAGGCAGAACGTCGACAATGATGCACTTGGCCAAAAAGGGCATATGCGTTTTTTCCTGAATATATTCAGGAAAAAACTCATACGCGCTTTTTGGACAACCAAGCAAGCATGTTAAAGAAATCTGTACTACAATGAAGTCTCACTGCCCCCCGGTCAAAAGGGCCATCTGAAAAAAGTGTAAAATCCAGAAAGGCAGCACAGGCCATGGAGAACAGGGAGCCTTGTTATACTGATGGTTGGGATGTAAATTGCAAACAGCCACTCTGGAGAAGTGTATGGTGTTTCCTGAAACACCTAAAAAACAAAGCAACGGAGCCTACGGCACTTCCACTTTTGGTCCTATAGATTAGGGAAATTAAAATCAAAAACACACAGCCACCCCAAAATTTCAGACGGCTCTCTTCACAAGAACCTCGTCTACGGTACAAGTTAAATATCCCAGAAAGCGAAAAATGGATAAAGAAGTTGTGGTACCTACGTACAAAGCAATATCATTCACCAATGAAATCTATGTCATCAGGCCCGTCGTGGCATAATGAGTGGATTCAGGTATGATGATTCTAAGGGAAATAAGTCACACAGAAAATGAAACATCATGAGATATCACTAATACACGGAATGTAATCTTGTCTACACATGAACTGAATTACAAAACAGAACAGGGTCTCCAATTTAGAAAACCAATTTATGTTTGCTTAAGGGGAAAGGTGAGTTGGGGTGCTGCATAAAACCAGAGATAGAAATTAGCACAGATACCATTCCATAAGTCAAATATGTAATAGTCAAGACCAACCCCTTGCTCACCGAGATGGACTAAACACCCTATATTCAACGCCTAGGAATACACCTGACTAGTAAGAATCTTCAAACCCATGGATTTATATGTCTCCATAAGAGAATCAAGCGTGTGTACAGCTGCATGTATTCAGCAGAATAAATCCGATAAATCCCCTTATCAAAATGAATTACAAAAACAAAACACAATGAGAGTGAAATAGAGAGCAATTCTTAAATAATTCATTCAGGGCTTGTGATGCAACCTGGATTTACCTCATCTACACCCAGAGCTGAGTGAGACATAACGTTGGACACTTCGGGCTGATAGCATTGGTGAGGTTCGATGAGCAAATACAGACGCTTTGAAGTCATACTGCATGGGACCCATTCCATGGGTCCCAACTCTCCAGGTTTAAGGGATTCTTCCTTCAGCTAAAACATGCATGGGGAACCCAGAGTATGGTGCACCGTGTGACCGGGAAACGTTTTCAAATGCATCTCAGTTCTCGTACCCTTTTACTCGGGTTCACAATTCCAGAGCCTTTACTAACACTCTCCCCACTTGGAGAGTCAGCGCCTTTAACCTGCTGTTTGGCACAGTTTGCAATTTCTGCGCAAGATGAACAGGAATAGGGAGAACCAATAAGAGACTAGCTGTAGGTGTCTGCACGGGCAAATTTAACGCTCATTTCCAACCAGGAAGAGGAATTAACCAAACGCTCATCATGCCATGCCGGAACAAGATTAGGGCCTGAAGCAATCCTGCGGGTTTGCGGCCAGCTCACAAGAAAGCGATTTGAAGAAAGGAGCTCAGGGGCACTGTAATTCACAAACCTGCAGAGTTATAAATGACAGCTATCGTCCAAAAATATATTGAAGGAAGGCTGCGAAGATGACTTGAAAACGGGGCAGAATTGCAGGAAAACGATTTCAGGGGGTAGACTGGAATTGCATTTAAAGCATAGGAAAAGAGGCAGAACGTCGACAATGATGCACTTGGCCAAAAAGGGCGTATGCGTTTTTTCCTGAATATATTCAGGAAAAAACGCATACGCCCTTTTTGGCCAACCAAGCAAGCATGTTAAAGAAATCTGCACTACAATGAAGTCTCACTGCCCCCCGGTCAAAAGGGCCATCTGAAAAAAGTGTAAAATCCAGAAAGGCAGCACAGGCCATGGAGAACAGGGAGCCTGGTTATGCTGATATGTGGGATGTAAATTGCCAACAGCCACTCTGGAGAAGTGTATGGTGTTTCCTGAAACACCTAAAAAACAAAGCAACGGAGCCTACGGCACTTCCACTTATGGTCCTAGAGCTTAGGGAAATTAAAATCAAAAACACACACATCCACCCCAAAGTTTCAGACGGCTCTGTTTACAAGAACCTCATCTACGGTACAAGTTAAATATCCCAGAAAGCGAAAAATGGATAAAGAACTTGTGGTACGTACGTATAATGGAATATCACTCACCAATGAAATCCATGTCATCAGGCCCGTCGTGGCATAATGAGTGGATTCATGTACGATGATTCTCAGTGAAATAACTCACACAGAAATTGAAACAACATAAGATATCACTAATACACGGAATGTAATCTTGGCTACACATGAACTGAATTACAAAACAGAACAGGGACTCATATTTAGAAAACCAACTTATGTTTGCTTAAGGGGAAAGGTGAGTTGGGGTGCTGCATAAAACCAGAGATAGAAATTAGCACAGATATCATTCCATACGTCAAATATGTAATAGTGAAACCTACCCCTTGCTCAACGAAATGGGCTAAACACCCTATATACAATGCCTAGGAATAAACCTGACTAGAAAGAATTTTCAAACCCACGGATTTATATGTCTGGATAAGAGAATCAAGCGTGTGTACAGCTGCATGAAGGCAGCAGAGAAAATCCGATAAATCCCATTATCAAAATGAATTACAAAAACAAAACACAATGACAGTGAAATAGAGAGCAATTCTTAAATAATTCATTCAGGGCTTGTGATGTAACCTTGATTTACATCATCTACACCAAGAGCTGAGTGAGACATAAGCTTGGACACTTCGGGCTGATAGCATTGGTGAGGTTCGATGAGCAAGTGCAGACCCTTTGAAGTCATACTGCATGGTAACCATTCCATGGATCCCAACTCTGCAGGTTTAAGCGATTCTTCCTTCAGCTAAAACATGCATGGGAAACCCACAGTAGGGTGCACCATGTGACCGGGAAACGTTTTCAAATGCATCTCAGTTTTCGTCCCCTTTTACTCGGGTTCACAATTCCAGAGCCTTTATTAAACTCTCCCCACTTGGAGAGTCAGTGCCTTTAACCTGCTGTTTGGCACAGTTTGCAATTTCTTCGCAAGATGAACAGGAATAGGGAGAACCAATGACTGACTAGCTGTAGGTGTCTGCACGGGCAAATTTAACGCTCATTTCCCACCAGGAAGAGGAATTAACCAAAGGCTCAGCATGCCGTGCCAGAACCAGATTAGGGCCTGAAGCAATCCTGCGGGTTTGTGGCCAGCTCAAAAGAAAGCGATTTGAAGAAAGGAGCTCAGGGTCACTGTAATACACAAACCTGCAGAGTTATAAATGACAGCTATCGTCCAAAAATATATTGAAGGAAGGCTGGAAGAGGACTTGAAAGCGGGGCAGAATTGCAGGAAATCGATTTCAGGGGGTAGACTGGAATTGCATTTAAAGCATAGGAAAAGAGGCAGAACGTCGACAATGATGCACTTCGCTAAAAAGGGCGTATGCGTTTTTTCCTGAGTATATTCAGGAAAAAACACATACGCCCTTTTTGCCCAACCAAGCAAGCATGTTAAAGAAATCTGCAATAAAATGAAGTCTCACTGCCCCCGGGTCAAAAGGGCCATCTGAAAAAAGGGTAAAATCCAGAAATGCAGCACAGGCCATGGAGAACAGGGAGCCTTGTTATGCTGATGGGTGGGATATACATTGCCAACAGCCACTCTGGAGAAGTGTATGGTGTTTCCTGAAACACCTAAAAAACAAAGCAACGGAGCTTACGGCACTTCCAATTATGGTCCTATAGCTTAGGGAAATTAAAATCAAAAACACACAGCCACCCCAAAGTTTCAGACGGCTCTGTTTACAAGAACCTCGTCTACGGTACAAGTTAAATATCCCAGAAAGCGAAAAATGGATAAAGAAGTTGTGGTACGTACGTACAATGGAATATCACTCACCAATGATGTCTATGTCATCTGGCCCGTCGTGGCATAATGAGTGGATTCAGGTATGATGATTCTAAGTGAAATAAGTCACAAAGAAAATGAAACATCATAAGATATTACTAATACACCGAATGTAATCTTGGCTACATATGAACTGAATTACAAAACAGAACAGGGTCTCAAATTTAGAAAACCAACTTATGTTTGCTTAAGGGGAAAGGTGCGTTGGGGTGCTGCATAAAACCAGAGATAGAAATTAGCACAGATACCATTCCATACGTCAAATATGTAATAGTCAAGACCTACCCCTTGCTCAACGAAATGGGCTAAACACCCTATATTCAACGCCTAGGTATACACCTGACTAGTAAGAATCTTCAAACCCATGGATTTATATGTCTCCATAAGAGAATCAAGCGTGTGTACAGCTGCATGAAGGCAGCAGAGAAAATCCGATAAATCCTATTATCAAAATGAATTACAAAAACAAAACACAATGACAGTGAAATAGAGAGCAATTCTTAAATAATTCATTCAGGGCTTGTGATGCAACCTGGATTTACCTCATCTAAACCCAGAGCTGAGTGAGACATAAGGTTGTACACTTCGGGCTGATAATATTGGTGAGGTTCGATGAGCAAATGCAGACCATTTGAAGTCATACTGCATGGTACCCATTCCATGGGTCCCAACTCTCCAGGTTTAAGCGATTCTTCCTTCAGCTATAGCATGCATGGGAAACACACAGTATGGTGCACCGTGTGACCGGGAAACGTTTTCAAATGCATCTCAGTTTTTGTCCCCTTTTACTCGGGTTCACAATTCCAGACCCTTTACTAACACTCTCCCCACATGGAGAGTCATTGCCTTTAACCTCCTGTTTGGGACAGTTTGCAATTTCTGCGCAAGATGAACAGGAATAGGGAGAACCAATGAGAAACTAGCTGTAGGTGTCTGCACGGGCAAATTTAACGCTCATTTCCCACCAGGAAGAGGAATTAACCAAAGGCTCAGCATGCCGTGCCGGAACCAGATTAGGGCCTGAAGCAATCTTGCGGGTTTGCGGCCAGCTCACAAGAAAGCGAGTTGAAGAAAGGAGCTCAGGGGCACTGTAATTCACAAACCTGCAGAGTTATAAATGACAGCTATCGTCCAAAAATATATTGAAGGAAGGCTGCGAAGAGGACTTGAAAGCGGGGCAGAATTGCAGGAAAACGATTTTAGGGGGTAGACTGGAATTGCATTTAAAGCATAGGAAAAGAGGCAGAACGTCGACAATGATGCACTTGGCCAAAAAGTGCGTATGCGTTTTTTCCTGAATATATTCAGGAAAAAACGCATACGCCCTTTTAGGCCAACCAAGCAAGCATGTTAAAGAAATCTGCACTACAATGAAGTCTCACTGCGCCCTGGTCAAAAGGGCCATCTGAAAAAAGTGTAAAATCCAGAAATGCAGCATAGGCCATGGAGAACAGGGAGCCTTGTTATGCTGATGGATTGGATGTAAATAGCCAACAGCCACTCTGGAGAAGTGTATGGTGTTTCCTGAAACACCTAAAAAACAAAGCAACGGAGCCTACGGCACTTCCACTTATGGTCCTATAGATTATGGAAATTAAAATCAAAAACACACAGCCACCCCAAAGTTTCAGACGGCTCTGTTTACAAGAACCTCGCCTACAGTACAAGTTAAATATCCCAGAAAGCGAAAAATGGATAAAGAAGTTGTGGTACATACGTACAATGGAATATCACTCACCAATGAAGTCTATGTCATCGGGCCCGTCGTGGCATAATGAGTGAATTCAGTTACGATGATTCCAAGTGAAATAAGTCACACAGAAAATGAAACATCATAAGATATCACTAATACACCAATTGTAATCTTGGCTACATATGAACTGAATTACAAAACAGAACAGGGTCTCAAATTTAGAAAACCAACTTATGTTTGCTTAAGGGGAAAGGTCAGTTGGGGTGCTGCATAAAACCAGAGATAGAAATTAGCACAGATACCATTCCATACGTCAAATATGTAATAGTCAAGACCTACCCCTTGCTCAACGAAATGGGCTAAACACCCTATATTCAACGCCTAGGAATACACATGACTAGTAAGAATCCTCAAACCCATGGATTTATATGTCTCCATAAGAGAATCAAGCGTGTGTACAGCTGCATGAAGGCAGCAGAAAAAATCCGATAAAACCCTTTATCAAAATGAATTACAAAAACAAAACACAATGACAGTGAAATAGAGAGCAATTCTTAAATAATTCATTCAGGGCTTGTGATGCAACCTGGATTTACCTCATCTAAACCCAGAGCTGAGTGAGACATAAGGTTGGACACTTCGCGCTGATAGCATTGGTGAGGTTCGATGAGCAAATGCAGACCATTTGAAGTCATACTGCATGGTACCCATTCCATGGGTCCCAACTCTCCAGGTTGAAGTGATTCTTCCTTCAACTATAGCATGCATGGGAAACCCACAATATGGTGCACCGTGTGACCGGGAAACGTTTACAAATGCATCTCAGTTTTGTCCCCTTTTACTCGGGTTCAGTATTCCAGACCGTTTACTAACACTCTCCCCACTTGGAGAGTCAGTGCCTTTAACCTCCTGTTTGGCACAGTTTGCAATTTCTGCGCAAGATGAACAGGAATAGGGAGTACCAATGAGAGACTAGCTGTAGGTGTCTGCACGGGCAAATTTAACGCTCATTTCCCACCAGGAAGAGGAATTAACCAAAGGCTCAGCATGCCGTGCCGGAACCAGATTAGGGCCTGAAGCAATCCTGCGGGTTTGCGGCCAGCTCTCAAGAAAGCGATTGAAAAAGTAGCTCAGGGGCACTGTAATTCACAAACCTGCAGAGTTATAAATGACAGCTATCGTCCAAAAATATATTGAAGGAAGGCTGCGAAGAGGACTTGAAAGCGGGGCAGAATTGCAGGAAAACGATTTCAGGGGGTAGACTGGAATTGCATTTAAAGCATAGGAAAAGAGGCAGAACGTCGACAATGATGCACTTGGCCAAAAAGGGCCTATGCGTTTTTTCCTGAATATATTCAGGAAAAAACGCATACGCTCTTTTTGGCCAACCAAGCAAGCATGTTAAAGAAATCTGCACTACAATGAAGTCTCACTGCCCCCCGGTCAAAAGGGCCATCTGAAAAAAGTGTAAAATCCAGAAATGCAGCACAGGCCATGGAGAACAGGGAGCCTTGTTATGCTGATGGGTGGGATGTAAATAGCCAACAGCCACTCTGGAGAAGTGTATGGTGTTTCCTGAAACACCTAAAAAACAAAGCAACGGAGCCTACGGCACTTCCACTTATGGTCCTATAGCTTAGGGAAATTAAAATCAAAACCACACAGCCACCCCAAAGTTTCAGACGGCTCTGTTTACAAGAACCTCGTCTACGGTACAAGTTAAATATCCCAGAAAGCGAAAAATGGATAAAGAAGTTGTGGTACGTACGTACAATGAAATATCACTCACCAATGAAGTCTATGTCATCTGGCACGTCCTGGCATAATGAGTGGATTCAGGTACGATGATTCTAAGTGAAAAAAGTCACACAGAGAATGAAACATCATAAGATATCACTAATACACCGAATGTAATCTTGGCTACACATGAACTGAATTACAAAACAGAACAGGGTCTGAAATTTAGAAAACCAACTTATGCTTGCTTAAGGGGAAAGGTGAGTTGGGGTGCTGCATAAAACCAGAGATAGAAATTAGCACAGATACCTTTCCATAAGCCAAATATGTAATAGTCAAGACCTACCCCTTGCTCAACGAAATGGACTAAACACCCCATATTCAACGCCTAGGAATACACCTGACTAGTAAGAATCTTAAGACCCATGGATTTATATGTCTCCATAAGGAAATCAAGCGTGTGTACAGCGGCCTATATGGAGCAGTGAAAATCCGATAAATCCCATTATCAAAATAAATTTCACAAACACAACACAATGACAGTGAAATAGAGAGCACTTCTTAAATAATTCATTCAGGGCTTGTGATGCAACCTGTATTTACCACATCAACACCCAGAGCTGGGTGAGACATAAGGCTGGACACTTCTGGCTGATAGCATTGGTGAGGTTCGGTGAGCAAACGCAGACCCTTTGAAGTCATACTGCATGGTAGCCATTCCATTGGTCCCAACTCTCCAGGTTTAAGGGATTCTTCCTTCAGCTAAAACATGCATGGGAAACCCAGAGTATGGTCCACCGTGTGATTGGGAAACGTTTTCAAATGCATCTCAGGTTTCGTCCCCTGGTACTCGGGTTCAACATTCCAGACGCTTTACTAACACTCTCCCCACTTGGAGAGTCAGTGCCTTTAACCGCCTGTTTGGCACAGTTTGCAATTTCTGCGCAAGATGAACAGGAATAGGGAGAACCAATGAGAGAGAAGCTGTAGGTGGCTGCACGGGCAAATGGAACGCTCATTTCCCACCAGGAAGAAGAATTATCCAAAGGCTCAGCGTGCCCTGCCGGAACCAGATTAGGGCCTGAAGCAATCCTGCGGTTTTGCGGCCAGCTCACAAGAAAGCGAGTTGAAGAAAGGAGCTCAGGGGCACTGTAATTCACAAACCTGCAGAGTTATGAATGACAGCTCGTTCAAAAATGTATTGAAGTAAGTCCTCGAAGAGGACTTGAAAGCGGGGCAGAATTTCAGGAAAACGATTTCAGGGGGTAGACTGGAATTGCACTTAAAGCATAGGAAAAGAGGCAGAATGTCGACAATGATGCACTTGGCCAAAAAGGGCGTATGCGTTTTTTCCTGAATATATTCAGGAAAAAACGCATACGCCCTTTTTGGCCAACCAAGCAAGCGTGTAAAGAAATCTGAACTACAATGAAGTCTCACTGCCCCCCGGTCCAAACGGCCATCTGAAACAAGTGTAAAATCCAGAAAGGCAGGACAGGTCATGGAGAAGAGGGAGCCTTGTTATGCTGATGGGCGGGATGTAAATTGCCAACAGCCACTCTGGAGAAGTGTATGGTGTTTCCTGAAACACGTAGGAAACAAAGCAACACAGCCTATGGCACTTCCACTTAGGGTCCTATAGCTTAGGGATATTAAAATCAAAAACACACAGCCACCCCAAAGTTTGGGACGGCTCTGTTTACAAGAACCTCGTCTACGGTACAAGTTAAATATCCGAGAAAGCAAAAAATGGATAAAGAAATTGTGGTACGTACGTACAATGGAATATCACTCAGCAATGAGATCTAGGTCATCAGGCCTGTAGAGGCAAAATCAGTGGATTCAGGTACGACGATTCTACGAGAAATAAGTCTCTCAGAAAAAGAAATATCATAAGATATCACTAATACACGGAACGTAAACTTCGCTACACATGAACTGAATTACAAAACAGAACAGGGTCTCAAATTTAGAAAACCAACTTATGCTTGCTTATGGGGAAAGGTGATTTGGGGTGCTGCATCAAACCAGAGATTGAAATTAGCACAGATACCGTTCCATAAGCCAAATATATAATAGACAAGACCTACTCCTTGCTCAACGAAATGGACTCAACACCCCATATTCAATGCCTGGGAATATACCTGACAAGTAAGAATCTTAAGACCCATGGATTTATATGTCTCCATAAGGAAATCAAGCGTGTGTACAGCAGCCTAAACGCAGCAGTGAAAATCCGATAAATCCCATTATCAAAATAAATTTCACAAACAAAACACAATGACAGTGAAATAGAGAGCAATTCTTAAATAATTCATTCAGGGCTTGTGATGCAACCTGGATTTACCACATCTACACCCAGAGCTGGGTGAGATATAAGGCTGGACACTTCGGGCTGATAGCATTGGTGAGGTTCGATGAGCAAATGCAGACCCTTTGAAGTCATACTGCATGGTACCCATTCCATGGGTCCCAACTCTCCAGGTTTAAGGGATTCTTCCTTCTGCTACAACATGCATGGGAAACCCAGAGTATGGTCCACCGTGTGATTGGGAAACGTTTTCAAATGCATCTCATGTTTCGTCCCCTGGTACTCGGGTTCACCGTTCCAGATGCTTTACTAACACTATCCCCACTTGGAGAGTCAGTGCCTTTAACGTCCTGTTTGGCACAGTTTGCAATTTCTGCGCAAGAGGAACAAGAATAGGGAGAACCAATGAGAGACTAGCTGTAGGTGCCTGCACGGGCAAATGGAACACTCATTTCCCACCAGGAAGAGGGATTATCCAAAGGCTCAGCGTGCCCTGCCGGAACCAGATTAGGGCCTGAAGCAATCCTGCGGTTTTGCGGCCAGCTCACAAGAAAGCGAGTTGAAGAAAGGAGCTCAGGGGCACTGTAATTCACAAACCTGCAGAGTTATGAATGACAGCTATCGTCCAAAAGTGTATTGAAGTAAGTCTTTGAAGAGGACTTGAAAGCGGGGCAGAATTTCAGGAAAACGATTTCAGGGGGTAGACTGGAATTGCACTTAAAGCATAGGAAAAGATGCAGAATGTCGACAATGATGCACTTGGCCAAAAAGGGCGTATGCGTTTTTCCTGAATATATTCAGGAAAAAACACATACGCACTTTTTGGCCAACCAAGAAAGCGTGTAAAGGAAATCTGCACTACAATGTAGTCTCACTGCCCCCCGGTCAAAAGGGCCATCTGAAAAAGGTGTAAAATCCAGAAAGGAAGCACAGGTCATGGAGAACAAGGAGCCTTGTTATGCTGATAGGCGGGATGTAAATTGCCAACAGCCACTCTGGAGAAGTGTATGGTGTTTCCTGAAACACGTAGGAAACACAGCAACACAGCCTATGACACTGCCCTTATGGTCATATAGCTTAGGGAAATTAAAGTCAAAAACACACAGCCACCCCAAAGTTTTGGACGGCTCTGTTTACAAGAACCTCGTCTTTGGTACAAGTTAAATATCCGAGAAAGCAAAAAATGGATACAGAATTTGTGGTACGTACGTACAATGGAATATCACTCAGCAATGAAATCTACGTCATCAGGCCCGTAGCGGCATAATGACTGGATTCAGGTAGGATGATTCTACGAGAAATAAGTCACACAGAGAAAGAAACATCATAAGATATCACTAATACATGGAATGTAAACTTGACTACACATGAACTGAATTACAAAACAGAACAGGGTCTCAAATTTAGAAAACCAACTTATGCTTGCTTATGGGGAAAGGTGAGTTGGGGTGCTGCATAAAATCAGAGATTGAAATTAGCACAGATACCGTTCCATAAGCCAAATATATAATAGACAAGACCTACTGTTGCTCAACGAAATGGAGTCATCACCCCATATTCAACACCTGGGAATATACCTGACATGTAAGAATCTTAAAACACATGGATTTATATGTCTCCATAAGGAAATCAAGCATGTGTACAGCGGCCTAAACGCAGCAGTGAAAATCCGATAAATCCCATTATCAAAATAAATTTAAGAAACAAAACACAATGACAGTGAATTAGAGAGCAATTCTTAAATAATTCATTCAGGGCTTGTGATGCAACCTGGATTTACCACATCTACACCCAGAGCTGGGTGAGACATAAGGCTGGACACTTTGGGCTGATAGCATTGTTGAGGTACGGTGAGCAAACGCAGACCCTTTGAAGTCATACTGCATGGTACCCATTCCATGGGTCCCAAATCTCCAGGTTTAAGGGATTCTTCCTTTAGCTAAAACATGCATGGGAAACACAGAGTATGATCCACCGTGTGATGGGGAAATGTTTTCAAATGCATCTCAGTTTTCGTCCCCTGGTACTCGGGTTCAACATTCCAGATGCTTCACTAACACTCTCCCCACTTGGAGAGTCAGTGCCTTTAACGTCCTGTTTGGCACAGTTTGCAATTTCTGCGCAAGATGAACAGGAATAGGCAGATCCAAGGAGAGACTAGCTGTAGGTGTCTGCACGGGCAAATGGAACGCTCATTTCCCACCAGGAAGAGGAATTAACCAAAGGCTCAGCATGCCGTGCCAGAACCAGATTAGGACGTGAAGAAATCCTGCGATTTTGCCGACAGCTCACAAGAAAGTGAGTTGAAGAAAGGAGCTCAGGGGCACTGTAATCCACAAAGCTTCAGAGTTATAAATGACAGCTATCGTCCAAATATATATTGAAGGAAGTCAGCGAAGAGGACTTGAAAGTGGGGCAGAATTGCAGGAAAAAGATTTCATGGGTAGACTGGAATTGCATTTAAAGCATAGGAAAAGAGGCAGAAGGTCGTCAATGGTGCACTTTGCCAAGAAGTGCGTATGCGTTTTTTCCTGAAAATATACAGGAAAAAACGCATACGCCCTTTTTGGCCAACCAAGCAAGCATGTTAAAGAAATCTGCACTACAATGAAGTCTCACTGCCCCCCAGTCAAAAGGGCCATCTGAAAAAAGTGTAAAATCCAGAAAGGCAGCAGAGGCCATGGAGAACAGGGAGAAGTGTTATGCTGATGGGCGGGAGGTAAATTGCCAACAGCCACTATGGAGAAGTGTATAGTGTTTCCTGAAACACGTAGGAAACAATGCAACACAGCCTATGGCACTTCCACTTATGGTCCTATAGCTTAGGGAAATTAAAATCAAAAACACACAGCCACCCCAAATTTGGGACGACTCTGTTTACAAGAACCTCGTCTACGGTACAAGTTAAATATCCAAGAAAGCAAAAAATGGATAAAGAAGTTGTGGTCCGTGTGTACAATGGAATATCACTCAGCACTGAAATCTACGTCATCAGGCCCATAGCGGCATAATGAGTGGATTCAGGTACGATGATTCTAAGTGAAATAAGTCACACAGAAAAAGGAACATCATAAGATATCACTACTACACGGAATATAAACTTGGCTACACATGAACTGAATTACAAAACAGAACAGGGTCTCAAATTTAGAAAACCAACTTATGCTTGCTTATGGGGAAAGGTGAGTTGGGGTGCTGCATAAAACCAGAGATTGAAATTAGCACAGATACCGTTCCATAAGCCAAATATATAATAGACAAGACCTACTCCTTGCTCAACGAAATGGACCCAACACCACATATTCAACGCCAGGGAATATACCAGACAAGTAAGAATCTTAAAACCCATGGATTTATATGCCTGCATATGGAAAGCAACCGTGTGTACAGTGGCCTAAACGCAGCAGTGAAAATTCGATAAATCCCATTATCAAAATAAATTTCAAAAACAAATCACAATGACAGTGAAATAGAGAGCAATTCTTAAATAATTCATTCAGGGCTTGTGATGCAACCTGGATTTACCACATCTACACCCAGAGCTGGGAGAGACATAAGGCTGGACACTTCGGGCTGATAGCATTGGTGAGGTTCGTTGAGCAAACGCAGACCCTTTGAAGTCATACTGCATGGTACCCATTCCATGGGTCCCAACTCTCCAGGTTTAAGGGATTCTTCTTTCAGCTAAAACATGCATGGGAATCCCAGACTATGGTCCACCGTGTGGTTGGGAAACGTTTTCATATGCATCTCAGTTTTCGTCCCCTGGTACTCGGGTTCACCATTCCAGACGCTTTACTAACACTCTCCCCACTTGGAGAGTCAGTGCCTTTAACCTCCTGTTTGGCACAGTTTGCAATTTCTGCGCAAGATGAACATAAATAGGGAGAATCAATGAGAGACTAGCTGTAGGTGTCTGCACGGGCAAATGGAACGCTCATTTCCCACCAGGAAGAGGAATTAAACAAAGGCTCAGTGTGCCCTGCCGGAAAGAGATTAGGGCCTGAAGCAATCCTGCGGTTTTGCAGCCAGCTCACAAGAAAGCGAGTTGAAGAAAGGAGCTCAGGGACACTGTAATTCACAAAACTGCAGACTTATGAATGACAGCTCTCGTCCAAAAATGTATTGAAGTAAATCTTCGAAGAGGACTTGACAGCGGGGCAGAATTTTATGAAAAGGATTTAAGGGTTAGGCTGGAATTGCACTTAAAGCATAGGAAAAGAGGCAGAGTGTCGACAATGATGCACTTGGCCAAAAATGGCATATGTGTTTTTTCCTGAATATATTCAGGAAAAAACGTATACGCCCTTTTTGGCCAACCAAGCAAGCGTGTAAAGGAAATCTGCACTACAATGAAGTCTCACTGCCCCGGGTCAAAAGGGCCATCTGAAAAAAGTGTAAAATCCAGAAAGGCAGGACAGGCCATGGAGAAGAGGGAGCCTTGTTTTGTTGATGGGCAGGATATAAATTGCCAACTGCCACTCTGGAGAAGTGTATGGTGTTTCCTGAAACACCTAAAAAACAAAGCGATGTTGCCTACGGCACTTCCACTTATTGTCCTAGAGTTTAGGGAAATTAAAATCAAAAACACACAGCCACCCCAAAGATTCGGGTGGCTGTGTTTACAAGAACCTCGTCTACGGTACAAGTTAAATGTCCCACAATGTGAAAAATGGATAAAGAAGTTGTGATACATACGTACAATGGAATATCACTCAGCAATGAAATCTATGTCATCAGGCCTGTTGCAGCATAATGAGTGCATGCAGCTACGATGATTCTAAGTGAAATTAGTCACACAGAGAAAGAAACATCATAAGATATCACTAATAGACGGAATGTAAACTTGGCTACACATGCACTGAATTACAAAACAGAACAGGGTCTCAAATTTAGAAAACCAACTTATGCTTGCTTAAGGGGAAATGTGAGTTGGGGCGCTGCATAAAACCAGAGATTGAAATTACCACAGATACCCTTCCATAAACCAAATATATTAGAGTCAAGGCCTACTCCTTGCTCAACGAAATGGACTAAACACCCCATATTCAACGCCTAGGAATACACCTGACTAGTAAGAATCTTCAAACCCATGGATTTATATGTCTCCGTAAGAGAATGAAGCGTATGTACAGCGGCATGAATGCAGCAGAGAAAATCCGATAAATCCCATTATCAAAATGAATTACACAAACAAAACCCAAGGACAGTGAAATAGAGAGCAATTCTTAAATAATTCATTCAGGGCTTGTGATGCAACCTGGATTTACCACATCTACACCCAGATCTGAGTGAGACATAAGGTTGGGCACTTCGGGCTGATAGCATTGGTGAGGTTCGATGAGCAAATGCAGACCCTTTGAAGTCATACAGCATGGTACCCATTCCATGGGTCCCAACTCTCCAAGTTTAAGGGATTCTTCCTTCAGCTAAAACATGCATGGGAAACCCACAGTATGGTGCACCGTGTGACTGGCAAACGTTTTCAAATGCATCTCAGTTTTCGTCCCCTTTTGCTCGGGTTCACCATTCCAGACCCTTTACGAACACTCTCCCCACTTGGAGAGTCAGTGCCTTTAACCTCCTGTTGGGCACAGTTTGCAAATTCTGTGCAAGATGAAAAGGAATAGGGAGAACCAATGAGAGACTAGCTCTAGGTGTCTGCACGGGCAAATTTAACGCTCATTTCCCACCAGGAAGAGGAATTAACCAAAGGCTCAGCATGCCGTGCCGGAACCAGATTAGGGCCTGAGGCAATCCTGAGGGTTTGCGGCCAGCTCACAAGATAGCGAGTTGAAGAAATGAGCTCAGGGGCACTGTAACTCACAAACCTGCAGAGTTATAAATGAGAGCTATCGTCCAAAAATATATTGAAGGAAGGCTGCGAAGACGACTTGTAAGCGGGACAGATTTGCAGGAAAACGATTTCAGGGAGTAGACGGTAATTGCATTTAAAGCATAGGAAAAGAGGCAGAACATCGACAATGATGCTCTTGGCCAAAAAGGGCGTATGCGTTTTTTCCTGAATATATTCAGGAAAAAACGCATACGCCCTTTTTGGCCAACCAAGCAAGCATGTTAAAGAAATCTGCACTACAATGAAGTCTTACTGCCCCCCGGTCAAAAGGGCCATCTGAAAAAAGTGTAAAATCCAGAAAGGCAGCACAGGCCATGGAGAACAGGGAGCCTTGTTATGCTGAGGGGCGGGATGTAAATTGCCAACAGCCACTCTGGAGAAGTGTATGGTGTTTCCCGGAACACCGAGAAAACAAAGCTACGGAGCCTACGGCACTTCCACTTATGGTCCTATAGCTTAGGGAAATTAAAATCAAAAACACACAGCCACCCCAAAGTGTCGGACGGCTCTGTTTACAAGAACCTCGTCTACGGTACAAGTTAAATATCCCAGAATGTGAAAAATGGATAAAGAAGTTGTGGTACGTACGTACAATGGAATATCACTCAGCAATGAAATCTATGTCATCAGGCCCGTCGCGGCATAATGAGTGGATTCAGGTACGATGATTCTAAGTGAAATAAGTCACACAGAAAATGAAACATCATAAGATATCACTAATACACGGAATGTAAACTTGGCTACACATGAACTGAATTACAAAACAGAACAGGGTCTCAAATTTAGAAAACCAACTTATGCTTGCTTAAGGGGAAAGGTGAGTTGGGGTGCTGCATAAAACCAGAGATACAAATTAGCACAGATACCTTTCCATAAGCCAAATATGTAATAGTCAAGACCTACCCCTTGCTCAACGAAATGGACTAAACACCCCATATTCAACGCCTAGGAATACACCTGACTAGTAAGAATCTTCAAACCCATGGATTTATATGTCTCCGTAAGAGAATGAAGCGTGTGTACAGCGGCATGAATGCAGCAGAGAAAATCCGATAAATCCCATTATCAAAATGAATTACACAAACAAAACCCAAGGACGTGAGATAGAGAGCAATTCTTAAATAATTCATTCAGGGCTTGTGATGCAACCTGGATTTACCACATGTACACCCAGAGCTGAGTGAGACATAAGGTTGGACACTTCGGGCTGATAGCATTGGTGAGGTTCGATGAGCAAATGCAGACCCTTTGAAGTCATACAGCATGGTACCCATTCCATGGGTCCCAACTCTCCAAGTTTAAGGGATTCTTCCTTCAGCTAAAACATGCATGGGAAACCCACAGTATGGTGCACCGTGTGACTGGCAAACGTTTTCAAATGCATCTCAGTTTTCGTCCCCTTTTACTCGGGTTCACCATTCCAGACCCTTTACGAACACTCACCCCACTTGGAGAGTCAGTGCCTTTAACCTCCTGTTGGGCACAGTTTGCAATTTCTGCGCAAGATGAAAAGGAATAGGGAGAACCAATGAGAGACTAGCTCTAGGTGTCTGAACGGGCAAATTTAACGCTCATTTCCCACCAGGAAGAGGAATTAACCAAAGGCTCAGCATGCCGTGCAGGAACCAGATTAGGGCCTGAAGCAATCCTGTGGGTTTGCCACCAGCTCACAAGATAGCGAGTTGAAGAAAGGTGCTCAGGGGCACTGTAACTCACAAACCTGCAGAGTTATAAATGACAGCTATCGTCCAAAAATATATTGAAGGAAGGCTGCGAAGACGACTTGTAAGCGGGACAGATTTGCAGGAAAACGATTTCAGGGGGTAGACGGGAATTGCATTTAAAGCATAGGAAAAGAGGCAGAACGTCGACAATGATGCACTTGGCCAAAAAGGGCGTATGCGTTTTTTCCTGAATATATTCAGGAAAAAACGCATACGCCCTTTCGGCCAACCAAGCAAGCATGTTAAAGAAATCTGCACTACAATGAAGTCTCACTGCCCCCCGGTCAAAAGGGCCATCTGAAAAAAGTGTAAAATCCAGAAATGCAGCACAGGCCATGGAGAACAGGGAGCCTTGTTATGTTAATGGGCGGGATGTAAATTGCCAACAGACACTCTGGACAAGTGTATGGTGTTTCCTGGAACACCTAAAAAACAAAGCAACGAAGCCTACGGCACTTCCACTTATGGTCCTATAGCTTAGGGAAATTAAAATCAAAAACACACAAACACCCCAAAGTTTCGGACGGCTCTGTTTACAAGAACCTCGTCTGCGGTTCAAGTTAAATATCCCAGAATTGAAAAATGGATAAAGAAATTGTCGTACATACGTACAATGGAATATCACTCACCAATGAAATCTATGTCAACAGGCCCGTCGTGGCATAATGAGTGGATTCAGGTATGATGATTCTAAGTTAAATAAGTCACACAGAAAATGAAACATCATAAGATATCACTAATACACAGAATGTAATCTTGGCTACACATGAACTGAATTACAAAACAGAACAGGTCTCAAATTTAGTAAACCAACTTATGTTTGCTTAAGGTGAAAGGTGAGTTGGGGTGCTGCATAAAACCAGACATAGAAATTAGCACAGATACCATTCCATAAGTCAAATATGTAATAGTCAAGACCTACCCCTTGTTCAACGAAATGGGCTAAACACCCTATATTCAACGCCTAGGAATACACCTGACTAGTAAGAATCTTCAAACCCATGGATTTATATGTCTTCATAAGAGAATCAAGCGTGTGTACAGCTGCATAAAGGCAGCAGAGAAAATCCGATAAATGCCATTATCAAAATGAATTACAAAAACAAAACACAATGACAGTGAAATAGAGAGCAATTCTTAAATAATTCATTCAGGGTTTGTGATGCAACCTGGATTTACCTCATCTACACCCAGAGCTGAGTGAGACATAAGGTTGGACACTTTGGGCTGATAGCATTGGTGAGGTTCGATGAGCAAATGCAGACCATTTGAAGTCACACTGCGTGGTACCCATTCCATGGGTCCCAACTCTCCAGGTTTAAGCGATTCTTCCTTCAGATAAAACATGCATGGGAAACCCACAGTATGGTGCACCGTGTGACTGGCAAACGTTTTCAAATGCATCTCAGTTTTCGTCCACTTTTACTCGGGTTCACAATTCCAGACCCTTTACTAACACTCTTCCCACTTGGAGATTCACTGCCTTTAACCTGCTGTTTTGCACAGTTTGCAATTTCTGCGCAAGATGAACAGGAATAGGGAGAACCAATGAGAGACTAGCTGTAGGTTTCTGCACGGGCAAATTTAACGCTCATTTCCCACCAGGAAGAGGAATTAACCAAAGGCTCAGCATGCCGTGCCGGAACCAGATTAGGGCCTGAAGCAATCCTGCGGGTTTGCGCCAGCTCTCAAGAAAGCGATTTGAAGAATGGAGTTCAGGGGCACTGTATTTCACAAACCTGCAGAGGTATAAATGACAGCTATCGTCCAAAAATATATTGGAGGAAGGCTGCGAAGAGGACTTGAAAGCGGGGCAGAATTGCAGGAAAATGATTTCAGGGGGTAGACTGGAATTGCATTTAAAGCATAGGAAAAGAGGCAGAACGTCGACAATGATGCACTTGGCCAAAAAGGGCGTATGCGTTTTTTCCTGAATATATTCAGGAAAAAACGCATACGCACTTTTTGGCCAACCAAGCAAGCATGTTAAAGAAACCTGCACTACAAGGAAGTCTCACTGCCCCCCGGTCAAAAGGGCCATCTGAAAAAAGTGTAAAATCCAGAAAGGCAGCACAGGCCATGGAGAACAGGGAGCCTTGTTATGCTGATGGGTGGGATGTAAATTGCCAACAGCCAATCTGGAGAGGTGTATGGTGTTTCCTGAAACACCTAAAAAACAAAGCAACAGAGCCTACGGCACTTCCACTTATGGTCCTATAGCATATGGAAATTAAAATCAGAAACACACAGCCACCCCAAAGTTTCAGACGGCTCTGTTTCCAAGAACCTCGTCTACGGTACAAGTTAAATATCCCAGAAAGCGAAAAGTGGATAAAGAAATTGTGGTACGTACGTACAATGGAATATCACTCACCAATGAAATCTATGTCATCAGGCCCGTTGTGGCATAATGAGTGGATTCAGGTACGATGATTCTAAGTGAAATAAGTCACACAGAAAATGAAACATCATAAAATATCACTAATAAACGGAATGTAATCTTGGCTACACATGAACTGAATTACAAAACAGAACAGGTTCTCAAGTTGAGAAAACCAACTTATGTTTGCTTAAGGGGAAAGGTGAGTTGGGTTTCTGCATAAAACCAAGATAGAAATTAGAACAGATACAATTCCATACGTCAAATATGTAATACTCATGACCTACCCCTTGCTCAACGAAATGGGCTAAACACCCTATATTCAACGCCTAGGAATACACCTGACTAGTAAGAATCTTCAAACCCATGGATTTATATGTCTCCATAAGAGAATCAAGCGTGTGTACAGCTGCATGAAGGCAGCAGAGAAAATCCGATAAATCCCATTATCAAAATGAATTAAAAAAACAAAACACAATGACAGTGAAATAGAGAGCAATTCTTAAATAATTCATTCAGGGCTTGTGATGCAACCTGGATTTACCTCATCTACACCCAGACCTGAGTGAGACATGAGGTTGGACACTTCGGGCTGATAGCATTGGTGAGGTTCGATGAGCAAATGAAGACCATTTGAAGTCATACTGCATGGAACCCATTCCATGGGTCCCAACCCTCCAGGTTTAAGCGATTCTTCCTTCAGCTAAAACATGCATGGCAATCCCACAGTATGGTGCACCGTGTGACCGGAAAACGTTTTCAAATGCATCTCAGTTTTCGTCCCCTTTTATTCGGGTTCACTATTCCAGACCCTTTACGAACACTCTCCCCACTTGGAGAGTCAGTGCCTTTAACCTCCTGTTTGGCACAGTTTGCAATTTCTGCGCAAGATGAACAGGAATAGGAAGAACCAATGAGAGACTAGCTGTAGGTGTCTGCACGGGCAAATTTAACACTCATTTCCAACCAGGAAGAGGAATTAACCAAACGCTCAGCATGCCGTGCCGGAACCAGATTAGGGCCTGAAGCAATCCTGCGGGTTTGCGGCCAGCTCAAAAGAAAGCGATTTGTAGAAAGGAGCTCAGGGGCACTGTAATTCACAAACCTGCAGAGTTATAAATGACAGCTATCGTCCAAAAATATATTGAAGGAAGGCTGCGAAGAGGACTTGAAAGCGGGGCAAAATTGCAGGAAAACGATTTCAGGGGTTAGACTGGAATTGCATTTAAAGCATAGGAAAAGAGGCAGAACGTCGACAATGATGCACTTGGCCAAAATGGGCGTATGCGTTTTTTTCCGGAATATACGCATACGCACTTTTTGGCCAACCAAGCAAGCATGTTAAAGAAATCTGCACTACAATGAAGTCTCACTGCCCCCCGGTCAAAAGGGCCATCTGAAAAAAGTGTAAAATCCAGAAAGGCAGCACAGGCCATGGAGAACAGGGAGCCTTGTTATGCTCATGGGTGGGATGTAAATTGCCAACAGCCACTCTGGAGAAGTGTATTGTGTTTCCTGAAACACCTAAAAAACAAAGCAACGGAGCCTACGGCACTTCCACTTATGGTCCTATAGCTTAGGGAAATTAAAATCAAAAACACACAGCCACCCCAAAGTTTCAGACGGCTCTGTTTACAAGAACCTCGTCTACGGTACAAGTTAAATATCACAGAAAGCGAAAAATGGATAAAGAAGTTGTGGTACGTACGTACAATGGAATATCACTCACCAATGAAATCTATGTCATCTGGCCCGTCGTGGCATAATGAGTGGATTCAGGTACGATGATTCTAAGAGAAATAAGTCACACAGAAAATGAAACATCATAAGTTATCTCTAATACACCAAATGTAATCTTGGCTACACATGAACTGAATTACAAAACAGAACAGGGTCTCAAATTTAGAAAACCAACTTATGTTTGCTTAAGGGGAAAGGTGAGTTGGGGTGCTGCATAAAACCAGAGATAGAAATTAGCACATATACCTTTCCATACGTCAAATATGTAATAGTGAAGACCTACCCCTTGCTCAACGAAATGGGCTAAACACCCTATATTCAACGCTTAGGAATACACCTGACTAGTAAGAATCTTAAAACCCATGGATTTATATGTCTCCATAAGAGAATAAAGCATGTGTACAGCTGCATGAAGGCAGCAGAGAAAATCCGATAAATCCTATTATCAAAATGAATTACAAAAACAAAACACAATGACTGTGAAATAGAGAGCAATTCTTAAATAATTCATTCAGGGCTTGTGATGCAACCTGGATTTACCTCATCTAAACCCAGAGCTGAGTGAGACATAAGGTTGGACACTTCGGGCTGATAGCATTGGTGAGGTTCGATGAGCAAATGCAGACCATTTGAAGTCATACAACATGGTACCCATTCCATGGATCCCAACTCTCAAGGTTTAATCGATTCTTCCTTCAGCTAAAGCATGCATGGGAAGCCCACAGTATGCTGCACCGTGTGACCGGGAAACATTTTCAAATGCATCTCAGTTTTTATCCCCTTTTACTCGGGTTCACAATTCCAGACCTTTTACTAACACTCTCCCCACTTTGAGAGTCAGTGCCTTTAACCTCCTGTTTGGCAGAGTTTGCAATTTCTGCGCAAGATGAACAGGAATAGGGAGAACCAATGAGAGACTAGCTGTAGGTGTCTGCACAGGCAAATTTAATGCTCATTTCCATCCAGGAAGAGGAATTAACCAAACGCTCAGCATGCCGTGCCGGAACCAGATTAGGGCCTGAAGCAATCCTGCGGGTTTGCGGCCAGCTCAAAAGAAAGCGATTTGAAGAAAGGAACTCAGGGGCACTGTAATTCACAAACCTGCAGAGTTATAAATGACAGCTATCGTCCAAAAATTTATTGAAAGAAGGCTGGGAAGAGGACTTGAAAGCGGGGCAAAATTGCAGGAAAACGATTTCAGGGGGTAGACTGGAATTGCATTTAAAGCATAGGAAAAGAGGCAGAACGTCGACAATGATGCACTTGGCCAAAAAGGGCGTATGCGTTTTTTCCTGAATATATTCAGGAAAAAACGCATACGCACTTTTTGGCCAACCAAGCAAGCATGTTAAAGAAATCTGCACTACAATGAAGTCTCACTGCCCCCCTGTCAAAAGGGCCATCTGAAAAAAGTGTAAAATCCAGAAAGGCAGCACAGGCCATGGAGAACAGTGAGCCTTGTTATGCTCATGGGTGGGATGTAAATTGCCAAGAGCCACTCTGGAGAAGTGTATTGTGTTTCCTGAAACACCTAAAAAACAAAGCAACGGAGCCTACGGCACTTCCACTTATGGTCCAATAGCTTAGGGAAATTAAAATCAAAAACACACAGCCACCCCAAAGTTTCAGACGGCGCTGTTTACAAGAACCTCGTCTACGGTACAAGTTAAATATCCCAGAAAGCGAAAAATGGATAAAGAAGTTGTGGTACGTACGTACAATGGAATATCACTCACCAATGAAATCTATGTCATCTGGCCCGTCGTGGCATAATGAGTGGATTCAGGTACGATGATTCTAAGAGAAATAAGTCACACAGAAAATGAAACATCATAAGTTATCTCTAATACACCGAATGTAATCTTGGCTACACATGAACTGAATTACAAAACAGAACAGGGTCTCAAATTTAGAAAACCAACTTATGTTTGCTTAAGGGGAAAGGTGAGTTGGGGTGCTGCATAAAACCAGAGATAGAAATTAGCACAGATACCATTCCATACGTCAAATATGTAATAGTCAAGACCTACCCCTTGCTCAACGAAATGGGCTAAACACCCTATATTCAACGCCTAGGAATACACCTGACTAGTAAGAATCTTCAAACCCATGGATTTATATGTCTCCATAAGAGAATCAAGCGTGTGTACAGCTGCATGAAGGCAGCAGAGAAAATCCGATAAATCCCATTATCAAAATGAATTACAAAAACAAAACACAATGACAGTGAAATAGAGAGCAATTCTTAAATAATTCATTCAGGGCTTGTGATGCAACCTGGATTTACCTCATCTAAACCCAGAGCTGAGTGAGACATAAGGTTGGATACTTCGGGCTGATAGCGTTGGTGAGGTTCGATGAGCAAATGCAGACCATTTGAAGCCATACTGCATGGTACCCATTCCATGGGTCCTTACTCTCCAGGTTTAAGCGATTCTTCCTTCAGCTAAAACATGCATAGGAAACCCAGAGTATGGTGCACCGTGTGACCGGGAAACGTTTTCAAATGCATCTCAGTTTTCGTCCCCTTTTACTCGGGTTCACAATTCCAGACCCTTTACGAACACTCTCCCCACTTGGAGAGTCAGTGCCTTTAACCTCCTGTTGGGCACAGTTTGCAATTTCTGCGCAAGATGAACAGGAATAGGGAGAACCAATGAGAGACTAGCTGTAGGTGTCTGCATGGGCAAATTTAACGCTCATTTCCAACCAGGAAGAGGAATTAAACAAACGCTCAGCATGCTGTGCCGGAACCAGATTAGGGCCTGAAGCAATCCTGCGGGTTTGCGGCCAGCTCACAAGAAAGCGATTTGAAGAAAGGAGCTCCGGGGCACTGTAATTCAAAACCTGCAGTGTTATAAATGACAGCTATTGTCCAAAAATATATTGAAGGAAGGCTGCGAAGAGGACTTGAAAGCAGGGCAGAATTGCAGGAAAACGATTTCAGGGGGTAGACTGGAATTGCATTTAAAGCATAGGAAAAGAGGCAGAACGTCGACAATGATGCACTTGGCCAAAAAGGGCGTATGCGTTTTATCCTGAATATATTCAGGAAAAAGCGCATACGCCCTTTTTGGCCAACCAAGCAAGCATGTTAAAGAAATCTGCACTACAATGAAGTCTCACTGCCCCCCTGTCAAAAGGGCCATCTGAAAAAAGTGTAAAATCCAGAAAGGCAGCACAGGCCATGGAGAACAGTGAGCCTTGTTATGCTCATTGGTGGGATGTAAATTGCCAAGAGCCACTCTGGAGAAGTGTATTGTGTTTCCTGAAACACCTAAAAAACAAAGCAACGGAGCCTACTGCACTTCCACTTATGGTCCAATAGCTTAGGGAAATTAAAATCAAAAACACACAGCCACCCCAAAGTTTCAGACGGCGCTGTTTACAAGAACCTCGTCTACGGTACAAGTTAAATATCCCAGAAAGCGAAAAATGGATAAAGAAGTTGTGGTACGTACGTACAATGGAATATCACTCACCAATGAAATCTATGTCATCTGGCCCGTCGTGGCATAATGAGTGGATTCAGGTACGATGATTCTAAGAGAAATAAGTCACACAGAAAATGAAACATCATAAGTTATCTCTAATACACCGAATGTAATCTTGGCTACACATGAACTGAATTACAAAACAGAACAGGGTCTCAAATTTAGAAAACCAACTTATGTTTGCTTAAGGGGAAAGGTGAGTTGGGGTGCTGCATAAAACCAGAGATAGAAATTAGCACAGATACCATTCCATACGTCAAATATGTAATAGTCAAGACCTACCCCTTGCTCAACGAAATGGGCTAAACACCCTATATTCAACGCCTAGGAATACACCTGACTAGTAAGAATCTTCAAACCCATGGATTTATATGTCTCCATAAGAGAATCAAGCGTGTGTACAGCTGCATGAAGGCAGCAGAGAAAATCCGATAAATCCCATTATCAAAATGAATTACAAAAACAAAACACAATGACAGTGAAATAGAGAGCAATTCTTAAATAATTCATTCAGGGCTTGTGATGCAACCTGGATTTACCTCATCTAAACCCAGAGCTGAGTGAGACATAAGGTTGGATACTTCGGGCTGATAGCGTTGGTGAGGTTCGATGAGCAAATGCAGACCATTTGAAGTCATACTGCATGGTACCCATTCCATGGGTCCTTACTCTCCAGGTTTAAGCGATTCTTCCTTCAGCTAAAACATGCATAGGAAACCCACAGTATGGTGCACCGTGTGACCGGGAAACGTTTTCAAATGCATCTCAGTTTTCGTCCCCTTTTACTCGGGTTCACAATTCCAGACCCTTTACGAACACTCTCCCCACTTGGAGAGTCAGTGCCTTTAACCTCCTGTTGGGCACAGTTTGCAATTTCTGCGCAAGATGAACAGGAATAGGGAGAACCAATGAGAGACTAGCTGTAGGTGTCTGCATGGGTAAATTTAACGCTCATTTCCAACCAGGAAGAGGAATTAACCAAACGCTCAGCATGCCGTGCCGGAACAAGATTAGGGCCTGAAGCAATCCTGCGGGTTTGCGGCCAGCTCACAAGAAAGCGATTTGAAGAAAGGAGCTCCGGGGCACTGTAATTCAAAACCTGCAGTGTTATAAATGACAGCTATTGTCCAAAAATATATTGAAGGAAGGCTGCGAAGAGGACTTGAAAGCAGGACAGAATTGCAGGAAAACGATTTCAGGGGGTAGACTGGAATTGCATTTAAAGCATAGGAAAAGAGGCAGAACGTCGACAATGATGCACTTGGCCAAAAAGGGCGTATGCGTTTTTTCCTGAATATATTCAGGAAAAAGCGCATATGCCGTTTTTGGCCAACCAAGCAAGCATGTTAAAGAAATCTGCACTACAATGAAGTCTCACTGCCCCCCGGTCAAAAGGGCCATCTGAAAAAAGTGTAAAATCCAGAAATGCAGCACAGGCCATGAAGAACTGGGAGCCTTGTTATGCTGATGGGTGGGATGTAAACTGCCAACAGCCACTCTGGAGAAGTGTATGGTGTTTCCTGAAACACCTAAAATACAAAGCAACGGAGCCTACGGCACTTCCACTTATGGTCCTATAGCTTAGGGAAATTAAAATCAAAAACACACAGCCACCCCAAAGTTTCAGACGGCTCTGTTTACAAGAACCTCGTCTACGGTACAAGTTAAATATCCCAGAAAGCGAAAAATGGATAAAGAAGTTGTGGTACGTACGTACAATGGAATATCACTCACCAATGAAATCTATGTCATCTGGCCCATCGTGGCATAATGAGTGGATTCAGGTACGATGATTCTAAGAGAAATAAGTCACACAGAAAATGAAACATCATAAGTTAACTCTAATATACCGAATGTAATCTTGGCTACACATGAACTGAATTACAAAACAGAACAGGGTCTCAAATTTAGAAAACCAACTTATGTTTGCTTAAGGGGAAAGGTGAGTTGGGGTGCTGCATAAAACCAGAGATAGAAATTAGCACATATACCATTCCATACGTCAAATATGTAATAGTCAAGACCTACCCCTTGCTTAACGAAATGGGCTAAACACCCTATATTCAACGCCTAGGAATACACCTGACTAGTAAGAATCTTCAAACCCATGGATTTATATGTCTCCATAAGAGAATCAAGCATGTGTACAGCTGCATGAAGGCAGCAGAGAAAATCCGATAAATCCTATTATCAAAATGAATTACAAAAACAAAACACAATGACAGTGAAATAGAGAGCAATTCTTAAATAATTCATTCAGGGCTTGTGATGCAACCTGGATTTACCTCATGTAAAGCCAGAGCTGAGTGAGACATAAGGTTGGACACTTCAGGCTGATAGCATTGGTGAGGTTCGATGAGCAAATGCAGACCATTTGAAGTCATACTACATGGTACCCATTCCATGGGTCCCAACTCTCCAGGTTTAAGCGATTCTTCCTTCAGCTAAAGCATGCATGGGAAGCCCACAGTATGGTGCACCGTTTGATCGGGAAACATTTTCAAATGCATCTCAGTTTTTGTCCCCTTTTACTCGGGTTCACAATTCCAGACCCTTTACTAACACTCTCCCCACTTGGAGAGTCAGTGCCTTTAACCTCCTGTTTGGCACAGTTTGCAATTTCTGCGCAAGATGAACAGGAATAGGGAGAACAAATGAGAGACTAGCTGTAGGTGTCTGCACGGCCAAATTTAACGCTCATTTCCAACCAGGAAGAGGAATTAACCAAACGCTCAGCATGCCGTGCCGGAACCAGATTAGGGCCTGAAGCAATCCTGCGGGTTTGCGGCCAGCTCAAAAGAAAGCGATTTGAAGAAAGGAGCTCAGGGGCACTCTAATTCACAAACCTGCAGAGTTATAAGTGACAGCTATCATCCAAAAATATATTGAAGGAAGGCTGTGAAGAGGACTTGAAAGCGGGGCAAAATTGCAGGAAAACGATTTCAGGGGGTAGACTGGAATTGCATTTAAAGCATAGGAAAAGAGGCAGAATGTCGACAATGATGCACTTGGCCAAAAAGGGCGTATGCGAATTTTCCTGAATATATTCAGGAAAAAACGCATACGCCCTTTTTGGCCAACCAAGCAAGCATGTTAAAGAAATCTGCACTACAATGAAGTCTCACTGCCCCCCCCCCCCCCCCCCCCCCCCCCGGTCAAAAGGGACATCTGAAAAAAGTGTAAAATGCAGAAATGCAGCACAGGCCATGGAGAACAGGGAGCCTTGTTATGCTGATGGGCGGGATGTAAATTGCCAACAGCCACTCTGGAGAAGTGTATGGTGTTTCCCGGAACACCGAAAAAACAAAGCTACGGAGCCTACGGCACTTCCACTTATGGTCCTATAGCTTAGGGAAATTAAAATCAAAAACACACAGCCACCCCAAAGTGTCGGACGGCTCTGTTTACAAGAACCTCGTCTACGGTACAAGTTAAATATCCCAGAATGTGAAAAATGGATAAAGAAGTTGTGGTACGTACGTACAATGGAATATCACTCAGCAATGTAATCTATGTCATCAGGCCCGTCGCGGCATAATGAGTGGATTCAGGTACGATGATTCTAAGTGAAATAAGTCACACAGAAAATGAAACATCATGAGATGTCACTACTACACGGAATGTAAACTTGGCTACACATGAACTGAATTACAAAACAGAACAGGGTCTCAAATTTAGAAAACCAACTTATGCTTGCTTAAGGGGAAAGGTGAGTTGGGGTGCTGCATAAAACCAGAGATAGAAATTAGCACAGATACCTTTCCATAAGCCAAATATGTAATAGTCAAGACCTACACCTTGCTCAACAAAATGGACTAAACACCCCATATTCAACGCCTAGGAATACACCTGAGTAGTAAAAATCTTCAAACCCATGGATTTATATGTCTCCGTAAGAGAATGAAGCGTGTGTACAGCGGCATGAATGCAGCAGAGAAAATCCGATAAATCCCATTATCAAAATGAATTACACAAACAAAACTCAAGGACAGTGAAATAGAGAGCAATTCTTAAATAATTCATTCAGGGCTTGTGATGCAACCTGGATTTACCACATCTACACCCAGAGCTGAGTGAGACATAAGGTTGGGCACTTCGGGCTGATAGCATTGGTGAGGTTCGATGAGCAAATGCAGACCATTTGAAGTCATACTACATGGTACCCATTCCATGGGTCCCAACTCTCCAGGTTTAAGCGATTCTTCCTTCAGCTAAAGCATGCATGGGAAGCCCACAGTATGGTGCACCGTTTGATCGGGAAACATTTTCAAATGCATCTCAGTTTTTGTCCCCTTTTACTCGGGTTCACAATTCCAGACCCTTTACTAACACTCTCCCCACTTGGAGAGTCAGTGCCTTTAACCTCCTGTTTGGCACAGTTTGCAATTTCTGCGCAAGATGAACAGGAATAGGGAGAACAAATGAGAGACTAGCTGTAGGTGTCTGCACGGCCAAATTTAACGCTCATTTCCAACCAGGAAGAGGAATTAACCAAACGCTCAGCATGCCGTGCCGGAACCAGATTAGGGCCTGAAGCAATCCTGCGGGTTTGCGGCCAGCTCAAAAGAAAGCGATTTGAAGAAAGGAGCTCAGGGGCACTCTAATTCACAAACCTGCAGAGTTATAAGTGACAGCTATCATCCAAAAATATATTGAAGGAAGGCTGTGAAGAGGACTTGAAAGCGGGGCAA
This sequence comes from Delphinapterus leucas, assembly GCF_059928025.1. NCBI lineage: Eukaryota > Metazoa > Chordata > Mammalia > Artiodactyla > Monodontidae > Delphinapterus > Delphinapterus leucas. The sequence goes on along the minus strand of NW_028322236.1, from coordinate 7,768,162 downwards.
AATTGCAGGAAAACGATTTCAGGGGGTAGACTGGAATTGCATTTAAAGCATAGGAAAAGAGGCAGAATGTCGACAATGATGCACTTGGCCAAAAAGGGCGTATGCGAATTTTCCTGAATATATTCAGGAAAAAACGCATACGCCCTTTTTGGCCAACCAAGCAAGCATGTTAAAGAAATCTGCACTACAATGAAGTCTCACTGCCCCCCCCCCCCCCCCCCCCCCCCCCCGGTCAAAAGGGACATCTGAAAAAAGTGTAAAATGCAGAAATGCAGCACAGGCCATGGAGAACAGGGAGCCTTGTTATGCTGATGGGCGGGATGTAAATTGCCAACAGCCACTCTGGAGAAGTGTATGGTGTTTCCCGGAACACCGAAAAAACAAAGCTACGGAGCCTACGGCACTTCCACTTATGGTCCTATAGCTTAGGGAAATTAAAATCAAAAACACACAGCCACCCCAAAGTGTCGGACGGCTCTGTTTACAAGAACCTCGTCTACGGTACAAGTTAAATATCCCAGAATGTGAAAAATGGATAAAGAAGTTGTGGTACGTACGTACAATGGAATATCACTCAGCAATGTAATCTATGTCATCAGGCCCGTCGCGGCATAATGAGTGGATTCAGGTACGATGATTCTAAGTGAAATAAGTCACACAGAAAATGAAACATCATAAGATATCACTACTACACGGAATGTAAACTTGGCTACACATGAACTGAATTACAAAACAGAACAGGGTCTCAAATTTAGAAAACCAACTTATGCTTGCTTAAGGGGAAAGGTGAGTTGGGGTGCTGCATAAAACCAGAGATAGAAATTAGCACAGATACCTTTCCATAAGCCAAATATGTAATAGTCAAGACCTACCCCTTGCTCAACAAAATGGACTAAACACCCCATATTCAACGCCTAGGAATACACCTGAGTAGTAAAAATCTTCAAACCCATGGATTTATATGTCTCCGTAAGAGAATGAAGCGTGTGTACAGCGGCATGAATGCAGCAGAGAAAATCCGATAAATCCCATTATCAAAATGAATTACACAAACAAAACTCAAGGACAGTGAAATAGAGAGCAATTCTTAAATAATTCATTCAGGGCTTGTGATGCAACCTGGATTTACCACATCTACACCCAGAGCTGAGTGAGACATAAGGTTGGGCACTTCGGGCTGATAGCATTGGTGAGGTTCGATGAGCAAATGCAGACCCTTTGAAGTCATACAGCATGGTACCCATTCCATGGGTCCCAACTCTCCAAGTTTAAGGGATTCTTCCTTCAGCTAAAACATGCATGGGAAACCCACAGTATGGTGCACCGTGTGACTGGCAAACGTTTTCAAATGCATCTCAGTTTTCGTCCCCTTTTACTCGGGTTCACCATTCCAGACCCTTTACGAACACTCTCCCCACTTGGAGAGTCAGTGCCTTTAACCTCCTGTTGGGCACAGTTTGCAATTTCTGCGCAAGATGAAAAGGAAGAGGGAGAACGAATGAGAGACTAGCTGTAGGTGTCTGCACGGGCAAATTTAACGCTCATTTCCCAGCAAGAAGAGGAATTAACCAAAGGCTCAGCATGCCGTGCCGGAACCAGATTAGGGCCTGAGGCAATCCTGTGGGTTTGCGGCCAGCTCACAAGATAGCGAATTGAAGAAAGGAGCTCAGGGGCACTGTAACTCACAAACCTGCAGAGTTATAAATGACAGCTATCGTCCAAAAATATATTGAAGGAAGGCTGCGAAGACGACTTGTAAGCGGGACAGATTTGCAGGAAAACGATTTCAGGGGGTAGACGGGAATTGCATTTAAAGCATAGGAAAAGAGGCAGAACGTCGACAATGATGCACTTGGCCAAAAAGGGCGTATGCGTTTTTTCCTGAATATACGCATACGAACTTTTTGGCCAACCAAGCAAGCCTGTAAAGAAATCTGCACTACAATGAAGTCTCACTGCCCCCAGGTCACAAGGGCTATCTGAAAAAAGTGTAAAATCCAGAAAGGCAGGACAGGTCATGGAGAACAGGGAGCCTTGTTATGCTGATGGGCGGGATGTAAATTGCCAACAGCCACTCTGGAGAAGTGTATGGTGTTTCCTGAAACACGTAGGAAACAAAGCAACACAGCCTATGGCACTTTCACTTATGGTCCTGTAGCTTAGGGAAATTAAAATCAAAAACACACAGCCACCCCAAAGTTTGGGACGGCTCTGTTTACAAGAACCTCGTCTACGGTACAAGTTAAATATCCGAGAAAGCAAAAAATGGATAAAGAAGTTGTGGTACGTACGTACAATGGAATATCACTCAGCAATGAAATCTATGTCATCAGGCCCGTAGCGGCATAATGAGTGGATTCAGGTACAATGATTCTACGAGAAATAAGTCACACAGAAAAAGAAACATCATAAGATATCACTAATACACGGAATGTAAACTTGGCTACACATGAACTGAATTACAAAACAGAACAGGGTCTCAAATTTAGAAAACCAACTTATGCTTGCCTATGGGGAAAGGTGAGTTGGGGTGCTGCATATAACCAGAGATTGAAATTAGCACAGAGAGAACACCTACTGAAGGCTGGCAGAAGACCTCAGACCTCCCAAAAGGCAAGAAACTCCCCTCGTACCTGGGTAGGGCAAAAGAAAAAACAGAGACAAAAGAATAAGGAGGGAACCTGCAGCAGTGGGAGGGAGCTGTGAAGGAGGAAAAGTTTCCACACACTAGGAAGCCCCTCCGGGGGCGGAGACCGCGGGAGGCGGAGGGGGGAGCTTCGGGACCGCGGAGTAGTGCACAGCGAGGGGTGCGGAGGGCAAAGCGGGGAGATTCCCGCACAGAGGATCGGTGCCCACCGGCACTCACCAGCCCGAGAGGCTTGTCTGCTCACCCGCCGGGGCGGGCGGGGCTGCGAGCTCTGGCTCGGGTTTCGGTTTTGGACGGAGCTCAGGTAGAGGACTGGGGTTCGCGGCTTGAACATAGCCTAAAGGGGTTAGTGCACCACGACTAGCTGGGAGGGAGTTCGGGGAAAAGCCTGCACCTGCCGAAGAGGCAAGAGACTTTTTCTTCCCTCTTTGTTTCCTGGTGCGCGAGGAGAGAGGTTTAAGAGCGCTGCTTAAAGGAACTCCAGAGACGGGTGCGAGCCGCGGCTAAAAGCGCGAACCCCAGAGACGGGCGCGAGCCGCGGCTAAAAGCGCGAACCCCAGAGACGGGCGCGAGCCGTGGCTAAAAGCGCGGACCCCAGAAACGGGCGGGAGACACTAAGGCTGCTGCTGCCGCCACCAAGGGGCCTGTGTGCGAGCACAGGTCACTCTCCACACCCCTCTTCCGCGGAGCCTGTGCAGCCCGCCACTGCCAGGTTCCCGGGAACCAGGGACAACTTCCCCGGGAGAACGCACGGCGGGCCTCAGGCTGGTGCAACGTCACACCGGCCTCTGCCGCAACGTCACGCCGCCTCTGACGCCGCAGGCCCGCCCCGCACGCAGTGCCCCTCCTCCCCCCCCCCTGGCCTGAGTGAGCCAGAGCCCCCGAATCAGCGGCTCCTTTAACCCTGTCCTGTCTGAGCAAAAAACAGACGCCCTCCAGCGACCTACACGCAGAGGCAGGGCCAAATCTAAAGCTGAGCTCCTTCCTGTAAGCTGTGAGAACAAAGAAGAGAAAGGGAAATCTCTCCCAGCAGCCTCAGAAGCAGCGGATTAAAGCTCCACAATCAACTTGATATACCCTGCATCTGTGGAATACCTGAATAGACAAGGAATGATCCCAAATTGAAGAGGTGGAATTTAGGAGCGAGATCTATGATTTTTTTCCCTTCTCCACTTTTTGTGAATGTGTACGTGTATGCTTCTGTGTGAGACCGTGCCTGTATACTCTTGCTTCCACCATTTGTCCTAGGGCTCTATCTGTCCATGGTTTTTTAAAAAACTTTTTTTCTCAATAATTAATTTTAATTGTAATAACTTTATTATACTTTACCTTCGTTCTTTCTTTCTTACTTTCCTTCCTTCCTTCCCTCCTTTAGACAACGAATCACCCCAAATTGAGGAGGTGGTCTCTGAGAGCAAGATTTATGATTTTTCCCCCTTTACCTCTTTTTGTGAAGGTGTATGTGTATGCTTCTGTGTAAGATTTTCTCTGTATAGCTTTGCTTCCAACATTTGTCCTAAGGTTCTATCCGTCCCCTTTTTTTTTTCTAAATATTTTTTAATTCAAATAACTATATTATACTTTATTTTATTTTTACTTATCTTCTTTCTTTCTGTCTTTTTTCCTTCTTTCCCTCCTTCCTTCCTTCCTTCCTTCCTCCCTCCCTCCCTCCTTTCTTTCCTTCTTTGCTTCTTTCTTCCTTCCTTCCTTTCCTCCTTTCCTTCTTTCTTTCCTCATACTTCTACTAATTCTCTCTACTTTTTCTCCCTTTTATTCTGAGCCGTGTGGACGAAAGGCTCTTGGTGCTCCAGCCAGGAGTCAGGGCTCTGCCTCTGAGGTAGGAGAGCCAACTTCAGGGCACTGGTCAACAAGAGGCCACCCAGCTCCACATAATATTAAATGGTGGAAATCTCCCAGTGACCTCCATCTTAACACCAGCACCCAGCTTCACTCAACGACCAGCAAGCCACAGTGCTAGACAACCTATGCCAAACAACTAGCAAAAGAGGAACACAACCCCACCCATTAGCAGAGAGGCTGCCGAAAATCATAATAAGGCCACAGACACCCCAAAACACACCACCAGAAGTGAACCTGCCCACTAAAGAGACAAGATCCAGCCTCATCCACCACAACACAGGCACTAGTCCCCTCCACCAGGAAGCCTACACAACCCACTGAAACAACCTTATCCACTGGAGACAGACATCAAAAACAACGGGAACACGTACGTGCAGCCTGCAAAAAGGAGACCCCAAACACAGTAAGATAAGCAAAATGAGAAGACAGAAAAACACACAGCAGATGAAGGAGCAAGATAAAAATGCACCAGACCTAACAAATGAAGAAGAAATAGGCAGTCTACCTGAAAAAGAATTCAGAATAATGATAGTAAGGATGATCCGAAATCTTGGAAGTAGAATGGACAAAATGCAAGAAACAGTTAACAAGGACTTAGAAGAAATAAAGATGAAACAAGCAATGATGAACAATGCAATAAATGAAATTAAAAGTACTCTAGATGGGATCAATAACAGAATAACTGAGGCAGAAGAACGGATAAGTGACCTGGAAGATAAAATAGTGGAAATAACTACTGCAGAGCAGAATAAAGAAAAAAGAATGAAAAGAACTGAGGACAGTCTCAGAGACCTCTGGGACAACATTAAACGCAACAACATTCGAATTATAGGGGTTCCAGAAGAAGAAGAGAAAAAGAAAGGGACTGAGAAAATATTTGAAGAGATTATAGTTGAAAACTTCCCTAATATGGGAAAGGAAATAGTTAATCAAGTCCAGGAAGTACAGAGAGTCCCATACAGGATAAATATAAGGAGAAATACGCCAAGACACATATTAATCAAACTGTCAAAAATTAAATACAAAGAAAGCATATTAAAAGCAGCAAGGGAAAAACAACAAATAACACACAAGGGAATCCCCATAAGGTTAACAGCTGATCTCTCAGCAGAAACCCTACAAGCCAGAAGGGAGTGGCAGGACATACTGAAAGTGATGTAGGAAAAAAACCTGCAACCAAGACTACTCTACCCAGCAAGGATCTCATTCAGATTTGATGGAGAAATTAAAACCTTTACAGACAAGCAAAAGCTGAGAGAGTTCAGCACCACCAAACCAGCTTTACAACAAATGCTAAAGGAACTTCTCTAGACAAGGAACACAAGAGAAGGAAAAGACCTATAATAACGAACCCAAAACAATATAGAAAATGGGAATAGGAACATACATATCGATAATTACCTTAAATGTAAATGGACTGGGGGACCTTGAAGATGGCGGAAGAGTAAGACGCGGAGATCGCCTTCCTCCCCACGGATACACCAGAAATACATCTACACGTGGAACAACTCCTACAGAACACCTACTGAAGGCTGGCAGAAGACCTCAGACCTCCCAAAAGGCAAGAAACTCCCCACGTACCTGGGTAGGGCAAAAGAAAAAAAGAAAAAACAGAGACAAAAGAATAAGGACGGCACCTGCGCCAGTGGGAGGGAGCTGTGAAGGAGGAAAAGTTTCCACACACTAGGAAGCCCCTCCGCGGGCGGAGACTGCGGGAGGCGGAGGGGGGGGCTTCGGGACCGAGGAGTAGTGCACAGCGACGGGTGCGGAGGGCAAAGCGGGGAGATTCCCGCACAGAGGATCGGTGCCGACCGGCACTCACCAGCCCGAGAGGCTTGTCTGCTCACCCGCCCGGGCGGGCGGGGCTGCGAGCTGAAGCTCGGGTTTCGGTTTTGGACGGAGCGCAGGGAGAGGACTGGGGTTGGCGGCTTGAACATAGCCTGAAGGGGTTAGTGCACCACGACTAGCCGGGAGGGAGTTCGGGGAAAAGCCTGCACCTGCCGAAGAGGCAAGAGACTTTTTCTTCCCTCTTTGTTTCCTGGTGCGCGAGGAGAGGGGTTTAAGAGCGCTGCTTAAAGGAACTCCAGAGACGGGCGCGAGCTGCGGCTAAAAGCGCGAACCCCAGAGACAGGCGCGAGCCGCGGCAAAAAGCGCGAACCCCAGAGATGGGCGCGAGCCGCGGCTAAAAGCGCGGACCCCAGAGACGGGCGGGAGACGCTAAGGCTGCTGCTGCCGCCACCAAGGGGCCTGTGTGCGAGCACAGGTCACTCTCCACACCCCTCTTCTGCGGAGCCTGTGCAGCCCGCCACTGCCAGGTTCCCGGGAACCAGGGACAACTTCCCCGGGAGAACGCACGGCGGGCCTCAGGCTGGTGCAACGTCACGCCGGCCTCTGCCGCAACGTCACGCCGCCTCTGACGCCGCAGGCCCGCCCCGCACGCAGTGCCCCTCCTTCCCCCCCCTCACCCCCGGCCTGAGTAAGCCTGAGCCCCCGAATCAGCGGCTCCTTTAACCCCGTCCTGTCTGAGCAAAAAACAGACGCCCTCCAGCGACCTACACGCAGAGGCAGGGCCAAATCCAAAGCTGAGCTCCTGTGAGCTGTGAGAACAAAGAAGAGAAAGGGAAATCTTTCCCAGCAGCCTCAGAAGCAGAGGATTAAAGCTCCACAATCAACTTGATATACCCTGCATCTGTGGAATACCTGAATAGACAAGGAATGATCCCAAATTGAAGAGGTGGAATTTAGGAGCGAGATCTATGATTTTTTTCCCTTCTCCTCTTTTTGTGAATATGTACGTGTATGCTTATGTGTGACATCTTGTCTGTATACTCTTGCTTCCACCATTTGTCCTAGGGCTCTATCCGTCCATGGTTTTTAAAAAAAAAAAATTTTTTTTCTCAATAATTAATTTTAATTGTAATAACTTTATTATACTTTACCGTCGTTCCTTCTTTCTTTCTTTCTTTCTTTCCGTCCTTCCCTCCTTTAGACAACGAATCACCCCAAATTGAGGAGGTGGTCTCTGAGAGCAAGATTTATGACTTTTCCCCCTTTACCTCTTTTTGTGAAGGTGTATGTGTATGCTTCTGTATAAGATTTTCTCTGTATAGCTTTGCTTCCAACATTTGTCCTAAGGTTCTATCCGTCCCTCTTTATTTTTTTTTTCTAAATATTTTTTAATTCAATAACTATATTATACTTTATTTTATTTTTACTGTATCTTCTTTCTTTCTGTCTTTTTTCCTTCTTTCCCTCCTTCCTTCCTTCCTTCCTTCCTCCCTCCCTCCCTCCTTTCTTTCCTTCTTTGCTTCTTTCTTCCTTCCTTCCTTTCCTCCTTTCCTTCTTTCTTTCCTCATACTTCTACTAATTCTCTCTACTTTTTCTCCCTTTTATTCTGAGCCGTGTGGATGAAAGGCTCTTGGTGCTCCAGCCAGGAGTCAGGGCTCTGCCTCTGAGGTAGGAGAGCCAACTTCAGGACACTGGTCAACAAGAGACCTCCCAGCTCCACATAATATTAAACGGTGGAAATCTCCCAGTGACCTCCATCTTAACACCAGCACCCAGCTTCACTCAACGACCAGCAAGCCACAGTGCTAGACAACCTATGCCAAACAACTAGCAAAAGAGGAACACAACCCCACCCATTAGCAGAGAGGCTGCCTAAAATCATAATAAGGCCACAGACACCCCAAAACACACCACCAGACGTGAACCTGCCCACTAGAGAGACAAGATCCAGCCTCATCCACCACAACACAGGCACTAGTCCCCTCCACCAGGAAGCCTACACAACCCACTGAAACAACCTTAGCCACTGAAGACAGACATCAAAAACAACGGGAACTACGAACGTGCAGCCTGCAAAAAGGAGACCCCAAACACAGTAAGATAAGCAAAATGAGAAGACAGAAAAACACACAGCAGATGAAGGAGCAAGATAAAAATGCACCAGACCTAACAAATGAAGAGGAAATAGGCAGTCTACCTGAAAAAGAATTCAGAATAATGATAGTAAGGATGATCCGAAATCTTGGAAGTAGAATGGACAAAATGCAAGAAGCAGTTAACAAGGAACTAGAAGAAATAAAGATGAAACAAGCAATGATGAACAACGCAATAAATGAAATTAAAAGTACTCTAGATGGGATCAATAACAGAATAACTGAGGCAGAAGAACGGATAAGTGACCTGGAAGATAAAATAGTGGAAATAACTACTGCAGAGCAGAATAAAGAAAAAAGAATGAAAAGAACTGAGGACAGTCTCAGAGACCTCTGGGACAACATTAAACGCAACAACATTCGAATTATAGGGGTTCCAGAAGAAGAAGAGAAAAAGAAAGGGACTGAGAAAATATTTGAAGAGATTATAGTTGAAAACTTCCCTAATATGGGAAAGGAAATAGTTAATCAAGTCCAGGAAGCACAGAGAGTCCCATACAGGATAAATACAAGGAGAAATACGCCAAGACACATATTAATCAAACTGTCAAAAATTAAATACAAAGAAAGCATATTAAAAGCAGCAAGGGAAAAACAGCAAATAACACACAAGGGAATCCCCATAAGGTTAACAGCTGATCTCTCAGCAGAAACCCTACAAGCCAGAAGGGAGTGGCAGGACATACTGAAAGTGATGAAGGAGAAAAACCTGCAACCAAGGCTACTCTACCCAGCAAGGATCTCATTCAGATTTGATGGAGAAATTAAAACCTTTACAGACAAGCAAAAGCTGAGAGAGTTTAGCACCACCAAACCAGCTTTACAGCAAATGCTAAAGGAACTTCTCTAGACAAGGAACACAAGAGAAGGAAAAGACCTATAATAACGAACCCAAAACAATATAGAAAATGGGAATAGGAACATACATATCGATAATTACCTTAAATGTAAATGGACTAAATGCTCCCACCAAAAGACACAGATTGGCTGAATGGATACAAAAACAAGACCCTTATATATGCTGTCTACAAGAGACCCACTTCAGACCTAGAGACACATACAGACTGAAAATAAGGGGATGGAAAAAGATATTCCATGCAAATGGAAACCAAAAGAAAGCTGGAGTAGCAATTCTCATATCAGACAAAATAGACTTTAAAATAAGGACTATTACAAGAGACAAAGAAGGACACTACATAATGATAAAGGGATCGATCCAAGAAGAAGATATAACAATTGTAAATATTTATGCACCCAACATAGGAGCACCTCAATACATAAGGCAAATACTAACAGCCATAAAAGGGGAGATCGACAGTAACACATTCATAGTAGGGGACTTTAACACCCCACTTTCACCCATGGACAGATCATCCAAAATGAAAATAAATAAGGAAACACAAGCTTTAAATGATACATTAAACAAGATGGACTTAATTGATATTTATAGGACACTCCATCCAAAAACAACAGAATACACATTTTTCTCAAGTGCTCATGGAACATTCTCCAGGATAGACCATATCTTGGGTCACAAATCAAGCCTTGGTAAATTTAAGAAAATTGAAATTGTATCAAGTATCTTTTCTGACCACAACGCCATGAGACTAGATATCAATTACAGGAAAAGATCTGTAAAAAATACAAACACATGGAAGCTAAACAATACACTACTTAATAATGAAGTGATCACTGAAGAAATCAAAGAGGAAATAAAAAAATACCTAGAAACAAATGACAATGGAGACACAACGACCCAAAACCTATGGGATGCAGCAAAAGCAGTTCTAAGGGGGAAGTTTATAGCAATACAAGCCCACCTTAAGAAGCAGGAAACATCTCGAATAAACAACCTAACCTTGCACCTCAAGCAATTAGAGAAAGAAGAACAAAAAAACCCCAAAGCTAGCAGAAGGAAAGAAATCATAAAAATCAGATCAGAAATAAATGAAAAAGAAATGAAGGAAACGATAGCAAAGATCAATAAAACTAAAAGCTGGTTCTTTGAGAAGATAAACAAAATAGATAAACCACTAGCCAGACTCATCAAGAAAAAAAGGGAGAAGACTCAAATCAATAGAATTAGAAATGAAAAAGGAGAAGTAACAACTGACACTGCAGAAATAAAAAAAATCATAAGAGATTACTACAAGCAACTCTATGCCAATAAAATGGACAATCTGGAAGAAATGGACAAATTCTTAGAAATGCACAACCTGCCAAGACTGAATCAGGAAGAAATAGAAAATATGAACAGACCAATCACAAGCACTGAAATTGAAACTGTCATTAAAAATCTTCCAACAAACAAAAGCCCAGGACCAGATGGCTTCACAGGTGAATTCTATCAAACGTTTAGAGAAGAGCTAACACCTATCCTTCTCAAACTCTTCCAAAATATAGCAGAGGGAGGAACACTCCCAAATTCCTTCTACGAGGCCACCATCACCTTGATACCAAAACCAGACAAGGATGTCACAAAGAAAGAAAACTACAGGCCAATATCACTGATGAACATAGATGCAAAAATCCTCAACAAAATACTAGCAAACAGAATCCAACAGCACATTAAAAGGATCATACACCATGATCAAGTGGGGTTTATTCCAGGAATGCAAGGATTCTTCAATATACGCAAATCTATCAATGTGATAAACCATATTAACAAATTGAAAGAGAAAAACCATATGATCATCTCAATAGATGCAGAGAAAGCTTTTGACAAAATTCAACACCCATTTATGATAAAAACCCTGCAGAAAGTAGGCATAGAGGGAACTTTCCTCAACATAATAAAGGCCATATATGACAAGCCCACAGCAAACATCATCCTCAATGGTGAAAAACTGAAAGCATTTCCACTAAGATCAGGAACAAGACAAGGTTGCCCACTCTCACCACTCTTATTCAACATAGTTTTGGAAGTTTTAGCCACAGCAATCAGAGAAGAAAAGGAAATAAAAGGAATCCAAATCGGAAAAGAAGAAGTAAAGCTGTCACTGTTTGCAGATGACATGATACTATACATAGAGAATCCTAAAGATGCTACCAGAAAACTACTAGAGCTAATCAATGAATTTGGTAAAGTAGCAGGATACAAAGTTAATGCACAGAAATCTCTGGCATTCCTATATACTAATGATGAAAAATCTGAAAGTGAAATCAAGAAAACACTCCCATTTACCATTGCAACAAAAAGAATAAAATATCTAGGAATAAACCTACCTAAGGAGACGAAAGACCTGTATGCAGAAAATTATAAGACACTGATGAAAGAAATTAAAGATGATACAAATAGATGGAGAGATATACCATGTTCTTGGATGGGAAGAATCAACATTGTGAAAATGACTCTACTACCCAAAGCAATCTACAGATTCAATGCAATCCCTATCAAACTACCACTGGCATTTTTCACAGAACTAGAACAAAAAATTTCACAATTTGTATGGAAACACAAAAGACCCCGAATAGCCAAAGCAATCTTGAGAACGAAAAAAGGAGCTGGAGGAATCAGGCTCCCTGACTTCAGACTATACTACAAAGGTACAGTAATCAAGACAGTATGGTACTGGCACAAAAACAGAAATATAGATCAATGGAACAGGATAGAAAGCCCAGCGATAAACCCACGCACATATGGACACCTTATCTTTGATAAAGGTGGCAGGAATGTACAGTGGAGAAAGGACAGCCTCTTCAATAAATGGTGCTGGGAAAACTGGACAGGTACATGTAAAAGTATGAGATTAGATCACTCCCTAACACCATACACAAAAATAAGCTCAAAATGGATTAAAGACCTAAATGTAAGGCCAGAAACTATCAAACTCTTAGAGGAAAACATAGGCAGAACACTCTATGACATAAATCACAGCAAGATCCTTTCTGACCCACCTCCTAGAGTAATGGAAATAAAAACAAAAATAAACAAATGGGACCTAATGAAACTTCAAAGCTTTTGCACAGCAAAGGAAACCATAATCAAGACCAAAAGACAACCCTCAGAATGGGAGAAAATATTTGCAAATGAAGCAACTGACAAAGGTTTAATCTCCAAAATTTACAAGCAGCTCATGCAGCTCAATAACAAAAAAACAAACAACCCAATCCAAAAATGGGCAGAAGACCTAAATAGACATTTCTCCAAAGAAGATATACAGAATGCCAACAAACACATGAAAGAATGCTCAACATCATTAATCATTAGAGAAATGCAAATCAAAACTACAATGAGATATCATCTCACACCAGTCAGAATGGCCATCATCAAAAAATCTAGAAACAATAAATGCTGGAGAGGGTGTGGAGAAAAGGGAACACTCTTGCACTGCTGGTGGGAATGTGAATTGGTTCAGCCACTATGGAGAACAGTATGGAGGTTCCTTAAAAAACTACAACTAGAATTACCATATGACCCAGCAATCCCACTACTGGGCATATACCCTGAGAAAACCAAAATTCAAAAAGAGTCATGTACCAAAATGTTCATTGCAGCTCTATTTACAATAGCCCGGAGATGGAAACAACCTAAGCGCCCATCATCGGATGAATGGATAAAGAAGATGTGGCACATATATACAATGGAATATTACTCAGCCATAAAAAGAAACGAAATTGAGCTATTTGTAATGAGGTGGATAGACCTAGAGTCTGTCATACAGAGTGAAGTAAGTCAGAAAGAAAAAGACAAATACCGTATGCTAACGCATATATATGGAATTTAAGGGGGAAAAAAATGTCATGAAGAACCTAGGGGTAAGACAGGAATAAAGACGCAGACCTACTGGAGAACGGACTTGAGGATATGGGGAGGGGGAAGGGTGAGCTTTGACAGGGTGAGAGAGAGTCATGGACATATACACACTAACAAACGTAGTAAGGTAGATAGCTAGGGGGAAGCAGCCGCAAGGCACAGGGATATTAGCTCGGTGCTTTGTGACAGCCTGGAGGGGTGGGATAGGGAGAGTGGGAGGGAGGGAGACGCAAGAGGGAAGACATATGGGAACATATGTATATGTATAACTGATTCACTTTGTTATAAAGCAGAAACTAACACACAATTGTAAAGCAATTATACCCCAATAAAGATGTTTAAAAAAAAAAATGTAAATGGACTAAATGCTCCCACCAAAAGACACAGATTGGCTGAATGGATACAAAAACAAGACCCTTATATATGCTGTCTACAATAGACCCACTTCAGACCTAGAGACACATACAGACTGAAAATAAGGGGATGGAAAAAGATATTCCATGCAAATGGAAACCAAAAGAAAGCTGGAGTAGCAATTCTCATATCAGACAAAATAGACTTTAAAATAAGGACTATTACAAGAGACAAAGAAGGACACTACGTAATGATCAAGGGATCGATCCAAGAAGAAGATATAACAATTGTAAATATTTATGCACCCAACATAGGAGCACCTCAATACATAAGGCAAATACTAACAGCCATAAAATGGGAGATCGACAGTAACACATTCATAGTAGGGGACTTTAACACCCCACTTTCACCCATGGACAGATCATCCAAAATGAAAATAAATAAGGAAACACAAGCTTTAAATGATACATTAAACAAGATGGACTTAATTGATATTTATAGGACACTCCATCCAAAAACAACAGAATACACATTTTTCTCAAGTGCTCATGGAACATTCTCCAGGATAGATCATATCTTGGGTCACAAATCAAGCCTTGGTAAATTTAAGAAAATTGAAATTGTATCAAGTATCTTTTCTGACCACAACGCCATGAGACTAGATATCAATTACAGGAAAAGACCTGTAAAAAATACAAACACATGGAGGCTAAACAATACACTACTTAATAATGAAGTGATCACTGAAGAAATCAAAGAGGAAATTAAAAAATACCTAGAAACAAATGACAATGGAGACACAACGACCCAAAACCTATGGGATGCAGAAAAAGCAGTTCTAAGGGGGAAGTTTATAGCAATACAAGCCCACCTTAAGAAGCAGGAAACATCTCGAATAAACAACCTAACCTTGCACCTCAAGCAATTAGAGAAAGAAGAACAAAAAAACCCCAAAGCTAGCAGAAGGAAAGAAATCATAAAAATCAGATCAGAAATAAATGAAAAAGAAATGAAGGAAATGATAGCAAAGATCAATAAAACTAAAAGCTGGTTCTTTGAGAAGATAAACAAAATAGATAAACCACTAGCCAGACTCATCAAGAGAAAAAGGGAGAAGACTCAAATCAATAGAATTAGAAATGAAAAAGGAGAAGTAACAACTGACACTGCAGAAATAAAAAAAATCATGAGAGATTACTACAAGCAACTCTATGCCAATAAAACGGACAATCTGGAAGAAATGGACAAATTCTTAGAAATGCACAACCTGCCAAGACTGAATCAGGAAGAAATAGAAAATATGAACAGACCAATCACAAGCACAGAAATTGAAACTGTGATTAAAAATCTTCCAACAAACAAAAGCCCAGGACCAGATGGCTTCACAGGTGAATTCTATCAAACGTTTAGAGAAGAGCTAACACCTCTCCTTCTCAAACTCTTCCAAAATATAGCAGAGGGAGGAACACTCCCAAATTCCTTCTACGAGGCCACCATCACCTTGATACCAAAACCAGACAAGGATGTCACAAAGAAAGAAAACTACAGGCCAATATCACTGATGAACATAGATGCAAAAATCCTCAACAAAATACTAGCAAACAGAATCCAACAGCACATTAAAAGGATCATACACCATGATCAAGTGGGGTTTATTCCAGGAATGCAAGGATTCTTTAATATATGCAAATCTATCAATGTGATAAACCATATTAACAAATTGAAGGAGAAAAACCATATGATCATCTCAATAGATGCAGAGAAAGCTTTCGACAAAATTCAACACCCATTTATGATAAAAACCCTGCAGAAAGTAGGCATAGAGGGAACTTTCCTCAACATAATAAAGGCCATATATGACAAGCCCACAGCAAACATCATCCTCAATGGTGAAAAACTGAAAGCATTTCCACTAAGATCAGGAACAAGACAAGGTTGCCCACCCTCACCACTCTTATTCAACATAGTTTTGGAAGTTTTAGCCACAGCAATCAGAGAAGAAAAGGAAATAAAAGGAATCCAAATCGGAAAAGAAGAAGTAAAGCTGTCACTGTTTGCAGATGACATGATACTATACATAGAGAATCCTAAAGATGCTACCAGAAAACTACTAGAGCTAATCAATGAATTTGGTAAAGTAGCAGGATACAAAGTTAATGCACAGAAATCTCTGGCATTCCTATATACTAATGATGAAAAATCTGAAAGTGAAATCAAGAAAACACTCCCATTTACCATTGCAACAAAAAGAATAAAATATCTAGGAATAAACCTACCTAAGGAGACGAAAGACCTGTATGCAGAAAATTATAAGACACTGATGAAAGAAATTAAAGATGATACAAATAGATGGAGAGATATACCATGTTCTTGGATGGGAAGAATCAACCTTGTGAAAATGACTCTACTACCCAAAGCAATCTACAGATTCAATGCAATCCCTATCAAATTACCACTGGCATTTTTCACAGAACTAGAACAAAAAATTTCACAATTTGTATGGAAACACAAAAGACCCCGAATAGCCAAAGCAATCTTGAGAACGAAAAAAGGAGCTGGAGGAATCAGGCTCCCTGACTTCAGACTATACTACAAAGGTACAGTAATCAAGACAGTATGGTACTGGCACAAAAACAGAAATATAGATCAATGGAACAGGATAGAAAGCCCAGCGATAAACCCATGCACATATGGACACCTTATCTTTGATAAAGGTGGCAGGAATGTACAGTGGAGAAAGGACAGCCTCTTCAATAAATGGTGCTGGGAAAACTGGACAGGTACATGTAAAAGTATGAGATTAGATCACTCCCTAACACCATACACAAAAATAAGCTCAAAATGGATTAAAGACCTAAATGTAAGGCCAGAAACTATCAAACTCTTAGAGGAAAACATAGGCAGAACACTCTATGACATAAATCACAGCAAGATCCTTTCTGACCCACCTCCTAGAGTAATGGAAATAAAAACAAAAATAAACAAATGGGACCTAATGAAACTGCAAAGCTTTTGCACAGCAAAGGAAACCATAATCAAGACCAAAAGACAATCCTCAGAATGGGAGAAAATATTTGCAAATGACAAAGGATTAATCTCCAAAATTTACAAGCAGCTCATGCAGCTCAATAACAAAAAAACAAACAACCCAATCCAAAAATGGGCAGAAGACCTAAATAGACATTTCTCCAAAGAAGATATACAGAATGCCAACAAACACATGAAAGAATGCTCAACATCATTAATCATTAGAGAAATGCAAATCAAAACTACAATGAGATATCATCTCACACCAGTCAGAATGGCCATCATCAAAAAATCTAGAAACAATTAATGCTGGAGAGGGTGCGGAGAAAAGGGAACACTCTTGCACTGCTGGTGGGAATGTGAATTGGTTCAGCCACTATGGAGAACAGTATGGAGGTTCCTTAAAAAACAACAAATAGAATTACCATATGAACCAGCAATCCCACTACTGGGCATATACCCTGAGAAAACCAAAATTTAAAAAGAGTCATGTACCAAAATGTTCATTGCAGTTCTATTTACAATAGCCCGGAGATGGAAACAACCTAAGCGCCCATCATCGGATGAATGGATAAAGAAGATGTGGCACATATATACAATGGAATATTACTCAGCCATAAAAAGAAATGAAATTGAGCTATTTGTAATGAGATGGATAGACCTAGAGTCTGTCATACAGAGTGAAGTAAGTCAGAAAGAAAAAGACAAATACCATATGCTAACACATATATATGGAATTTAAGGGGAAAAAAAGTCATGAAGAACCTAGGGGTAAGAGAGGAATAAAGACACAGACCTACTGGAGAACGGACTTGAGAATATGGGGAGGGGGAAGGGTGAGCTTTGACAGGGTGAGAGAGAGTCATGGACATATACACACTAACAAATGTAGTAAGGTAGATAGCTAGGGGGAAGCAGTCGCAAGGCATAGGGATATTAGCTCGGTGCTTTGGGAAAGCCTGGAGGGGTGGGATAGGGAGAGTGGGAGGGAGGGAGACGCAAGAGGGAAGACATATGGGAACATATGTATATGTATAACTGATTCACTTTGTTATAAAGCAGAAACTAACACACCATTGTAAAGCAATTATACCCCAATAAAGACTTTAAAAAAAAAAAGAAATTAGCACAGATACCGTTCCATAAGCCAAATATATAATAGAAAAGACCTACTCCTTGCTCAACGAAATGGACTCAACACCCGATATTCAATGCCTCGGAATATACCTGACAAGTAAGAATCTTAAAACCCATGGATTTATATGTCTCCATAAGGAAATCAAGCGTGTGTACAGCGGCCTAAACGCAGCAGTGAATATCCGATAAATCCCATTATCAAAATAAATTTCAAAAACAAAACACAATGACAGTGAAATAGAGAGCAATTCTTAAATAATTCATTCAGGGCTTGTGATGCAACCGGGATTTACCACAACTACACCCAGAGCTGGGTGAGACATAAGGCTGGACACTTCGGGCTGATAGCATTGGTGAGGTTCGGTGAGCAAATGCAGACCCTTTGAAGTCATACTGCATGGTACCCATTCCATGGGTCCCAACTCTCCAGGTTTAAGGGATTCTTCCTTCAGCTAAAACATGCATGGGAATCCCAGAGTATGGTCCACCGTGTGATTGGGAAACGTTGTCAAATGCATCTCAGGTTTCGTCCCCTGGTACGCGGGTTCAACATTTCAGATGCTTTACTAACACTCTCCCCACTTGGAGAGTCAGTGCCTTTAACCTCCTGTTTGGCACAGTTTGCAATTTCTGCGCAAGATGAACAGCAATAGGGAGAACCAATGAGGGACTAGCTGTAGATGTCTGCACGGGCAAACGTAACCCTCATTTCCCACCAGGAAGAGGAATTAACCAAAGGCTCAGCGTGCCCTGCCGGAAACAGATTAGGGCCTGAAGCAATCCTGTGGTTTTGCGGTCAGCTCACAAGAAAGCGATTTGAAGAAAGGAGCTCAGGGGCACTGTAATTCACAAACCTGCAGAGTTATGAATGACAGCTATCGTCCAAAAATGTATTGAAGTAAGTCTTCGAAGAGGACTTGAAAGCGGGGCAGAATTTCAGGAAAACGATTTCAGGGGGTAGACTGGAATTGCACTTAAAGCATAGGAAAAGAGGCAGAATGTCCACAATGATGCACTTGGCCAAAAAGGGTGTATGCGTTTTTTCCTGAATATATTCAGGAAAAAACGCATACGCCATTTTTTGGCCAACCAAGCTAGCGTGTAATGGAAATCTGCACTACAATGAAGTCTCACTGCCCCCCGGTCAAAAGGGCCATCTGAAAACAGTGTAAAATCCAGAAATGCAGGACAGGTCATGGAGAACAGGGAGCCTTGTTAGGCTGATGGGCGAGATGTAAATTGCCAACAGCCACTCTGGAGAAGTGTATGGTGTTTCCTGAAACACGTAGGAAACAAAGCAACACAGCCTATGGCACTTCCACTTATGTTCTTATAGCTTACGGAAATTAAAATAAAAAACACACAGCCACCCCAAAGTTTGGGACGGCTCTGTTTACAAGAACCTCCTCTACGGTACAAGTTAAATATCCGAGAAAGCAAAAAATGGATAAAGAAGTTGTGGTACGCATGTACAATGGAATATCACTCAGCAATGAAATCTACGTCACCAGGCCGGTAGCGGCATGATGAGTGGATTCAGGTAGGATGATTCTACGAGAAATAAGTCACACAGAAAAAGAAACATCATAAGCTATCACTAATACACGGAATGTAAACTTGGCTACACATGAACTGAGTTACAAAAGAGAACAGGGTCTCAAATTTAGAAAACCAACTTATGCTTGCTTATGGGGAAAGGTGAGTTGGGGTGCTGCATAAAACCAGAGATTGAAGTTAGCACAGATACCGTTCCATAAGCCAAATATATAAGAGACAAGACCTACTCCTTGCTCAACGAAATGGACTCAAAACCCCATATTCAACGCCTGGGAATATACCTGACAAGTAAGAATCTTAAAACCCATGGATTTATATGTCTCCATAAGGAAATCAACTGTGTGTACAGTGGCCTAAACGCAGCAGTGAAAATCCGATAAATCCCATTATCAAAATAAATTTCAAAAACAAAACACAATGACAGTGAAATAGAGAACAATTCTTAAATAATTCATTCAGGGCTTGTGATGCAACCTGGATTTACCACATCTAGACCCAGAGCTGGGTGAGACATAAGGCTGGATACTTCGGGCTGATAGCATTGGTGAGGTTCGGTGAGCAAACACAGACCCTTTGAAGTCACACTGCATGGTACCCATTCCATGGGTCCCAGCTCTCCAGGTTTAAGGGATTCTTTCTTCAGGTAAAACATGCATGGGAAACCCAGAGTATGGTCCACCGTGTGATTGGGAAACGTTTTCAAGTGCCTCTCATGTTTCGTCCCCTGGTACTCGGGTTCACCATTCCAGAAGCTTTGCTAACACTCTCCCCACTTGGAGAGTCAGTGCCTTTAACGTCCTGTTTGGCACAGTTTGCAATTTCTGCACAAGATGAACAGGAATAGGGAGAACCAATGAGAGACTAGCTCTAGGTGTCTGCACGGGCAAGTGTAACGCTCATTTCCCACTAGGAAGAGGAATTAACGAAAGGCTCAGCGTGCCCTGCCGGAAACAGATTAGGGCCTGAAGCAATCCTGCGGTTTTGCGGCAAGCTCACAAGACAGCGATTTGAAGAAAGGAGCTCAGGGGCACTGTAATTCACAAACCTGCAGAGTTATGAATGACAGCTATCATCCAAAAATGTATTGAAGTAAGTCTTCGAAGAGGAGTTGAAAGTGGGGCAGAATTTCAGGAAAACGATTTGAGGGGGTGGACTGGAATTGCACTTAAAGCATAGGAAAAGAGGCAGAATGTCGACAATGATGCACTTGGCCAAAAAGGGCGTATTTGTTTTTTCCTGAATATATTCAGGAAAAAACGCATACACACTTTTTGGCCAACCAAGCAAGCGTGTAAAGGAAATCTTCACTATAATGAAGTCTCACTGCCCCCTGGTCAAAAGGGCCACCTGAAAAAAGTGTAAAATCCAGAAAGGCAGGACAGGTCATGGAGAACAGGGAGCCTTGTTATGCTGATGGGCGGGATGTAAATTGCCAACAGCCACTCTGCAGAAGAGTATGGTGTTTCCTGAAACACGTAGGACACAAAGCAACACAGCCTATGGCACTTCCACTTATGGTCCTATAGCTTAGGGAAATTAAAATCAAAAACACACAGCCACCCCAAAGTTTGGGATGGCTCTGTTTATAAGAACCTCCTCTATGGTACAAGTTAAATATCCGAGAAAGCAAAAAATGGATAAAGAAGTTGTGGTACGTACGTACAATGGAATATCACTCAGCAATGAAATCTATGTCATCAGGCCTGTTGCAGCATAATGAGTGGATGCAGCTACGATGATTCTAAGTGAAATTAGTCACACAGAGAAAGAAACATCATAAGATATCAGTAATAGACGGAATGTAAACTTGGCTACACATGAACTGAATTACAAAACAGAACAGGGTCTCAAATTTAGAAAACCAACTTATGCTTGCTTAAGCGGAAATGTGAGTTGGGGTGCTGCATAAAACCAGAGATTGAAATTACCACAGATACCCTTCCATAAGTCAAATACATTAGAGTCAAGGCCTACTCCTTGCTCAACGAAATGGACTCAACACCACACATTCAACGCCTAGGAATACACCTGACTAGTAAGAATCTTACAACCCATGGATTTATATGTCTACGTAAGAGAATCAAGCGTGTGTACAGCGGAATAAATGCAGCAGTGAAAATCCGATAAATCCAGTTATCAAAATGAATTACAAAAACAAAACACAATGACAGTGAAATAGAGAGCAATTCTTAAATAATTCATTCAGGGCTTGTGATGCAACCTGGATTTACCACATCTACACCCAGAGCTTGGTGAGACATAAGGCCGGACCCTTCAGGCTGATAGCATTGGTGAGGTTCGGTGAGCAAATGCAGACCCTTTGTAGTCATACTGCATGGTACCCATTCCATTGGTCCCAACTCTCCAGGTTTAAGGGATTCTTCCTTCAGCTAAAACATGCATGGGAAACCCAGAGTATCGTCCACCGTGTGACCGGTAAACATTTTTAAATGCATCTCAGTTTTCGTCCCCTGGTACTCGGGTTTACCATTCCAGACACTTTACTAACACTCTCCCCACTTGGAGAGTCAGTGCCTTTAACCTCCTGTTTGGCACAGTTTGCAATTTCTGTGCAACATGAACAGGAATAGGGAGAACCAATGAGAGACTAGCTGTAGGTATCTGCACGGGCAAATTTAACGCTCATTTCCCACTAGGAAGAGGAAATAGCCAAAGGCTCAGCATGCCGTGCCAGAACCAGATTAGGGCCTGAAGCAATCCTGCGGTTTTGTGGCCAGCTCACAAGAAAGCGAGTTGAAGAAAGGAGCTCAGAGCCACTGCCATTCACAAATCTGCAGAGTTATAAATGACAGCTATCGTCCAAAAATATCTGAAGTAAGGCTGCGAAGAGGACTTGAAAGCGGGGCAGAATTCCAGGAATACGATTTCAGGAGGTAAACGGGAAGTCCTTTGAAAGCATATTAAAGAGGCAGAACCTCGACAATGATGCCCTTGGTCTAAAGGGCATATCCGGTTTTTCCAGGGCCCTCATTAAAGAGGGTAGGAGGCTCCCAGCATGCTTCAGTGGCCAACAGAGGGCCCACCTCGCCAAGGCGACGTGAGCCAACCAGGCAGGAATGACCTCACATCAGAGGGCCCACCTCACAGAAGGTTAAAGTACCCAGCCAGGATCAGACTCTCACCAGAGTGCCCACATCAGCTAGGGGCTGGGAACCAGGCAGGAGTGTCTTCACACCCATGGGGCCACATCATCGAAAGTTGAGGTACCCAACACATGTTGTCTCAAACCAGAGGACCCACATCACCATGGATCTCGGATTGAGTCAGGCAGGAGTAGCCTCACAACACAGGGCCAATAGAATAAAAAAGCTGAGGAATCCTGCAGTGGGAACCTCCCAGCAGGTGGCCCAGAGCACCGAGTCTATGCGATCCAGGCCACAGTGAACTCACAGCAGAGGGCCCACATCATGAAACTGTGAGCAACCCAGCCATTGTGACCTCAGAGGAGAAGGCCCACATTCCCATGGGGTTGGGAACATGGCACGAGTGTCCTCACACCACTTAGCATGTATCAGAAAATGTGGGTACCCAGCAGTTAGGGCCTGACGCCAGAGGGCCCTCATCACGGAGGGGAGGAGGCTCCCAGCAGGCTCCAACTGACACAAGAGGGCCGACGTTGCCAAGGCGGGGTGTGCCAGCCAGGCAGGAGTGACCTCACAGCAGAGGGCCCACCTCACAGAAGGGTGAGGAACCCAGCCAGGATCACACTCTCATCAGAGGACCCACATCACCAAGGGGATAGGAACCAGGCAGGAGTGTCCTCACACCAGTGGGGCCACATAATTGAAAGGTGAGGGACCCAGCACACGTAGACTCAAACCAGAGCACACACTTCACCATGGGGCCTGGAGTGAAGCAGGCAGGAGGAGTCTCAAAACAGAGGGCCCATAGAAGAAAAAAGGTGAGGAATCCCGCAGTTGGAACCTCCCTGCAGTCGGCCAGCAGCAGCGAGGCTATGGGATCCAGGCCGGAGTGAACTCACACCAGAGGGCCCTCATCATGAAACTGAGCAACCCAATGTTGGGACCTCAGAGCAGAAGGCCAACATTCCCATGGGGTTGGGAACCTGGCAGGAGTGTACTCGCACCACAGGGTGCACATCAGAAAATTTTGGGAGCTCAGGAGTTAGGGCCTGACGCCAGCGGTCCCTCATTACCGAGGGGAGGAGACCCTCAGCAGGCACCAACTCCCAACTGAGGGCCCATGTATCCAAGGTGACGTGTGCCAGTCAGGCAGGAGTGACCTCACAGCAGAGGGCCTACCTCACAGAAGAGTGAGGAACCCAGCCAGCATAAGACTCTCACCAGAGAACCCACATCACCAAGGGGATCGGAAAAAGGCAGGAGTGTCCTCACACCAGTGGGGCCACATTATACAAAGGTGAGGAACCCAGCACATGTGGCCTAAACCAGAGGACCCACATTTCCAAGGGGCTCCAAGTGAGGCAGGCAGGAGTAGCCTAACAACACAGGGCCCACAGAATAAAAAATGTGAGGAATCCAGCAGTTTGAACCTCCCAGCAGGTGGCCCAGATCATGGAGTCTATGGGACCCAGGCCACAGTGAACTCACAGCAGAGGGCCCACATCATGAAACTGTGAGCAACCCAGCCGGTGGGACCTCAAAGCAGAAGGCCCACATCCCCATGGGGATGGGAACCTCACAGGAGTGTCCTCGCACAACTTAGAACATATCAGAAAATGGGGGAACCCAGCAGTTAGGGCCTGACGCCAGAGGGCCCTCATCACCGAGGAGAGGAGGCTACCAGCAGGCTCCAAATGCCACCAGAGGGCCGACGTCACCAAGGCAACGGGAGCAAGCCAGGCAGGAGTTACCTCACAGCAGAGGGCTCACCTCACAGGAGTGTGAGGAACCCAACCAGGATCAGACTCTAACCAGAGGGCCCACATCACCAAGGGGATGGAAACCAGGCAGGAGTGCCCTCACACCTGTGGGGCCACATCAGCAAAAGGTGAGGAACACAGCACATGTGGCCTCAAACAAGGGGACACACATCACGAAAGGGCTGGGAGTGAGGCATGCAGGAGGAGACTCAAAACAGAGGGCCCATGGAATAAAAAAGGTGAGGAACCCCGCAGTTGGAAGCTCCAAGCAGGTGGCCCAGAGCACCGAGGCTATGGGATCCATGCCGGAGTGAACTCACAGTAGACGGCCCACATTCTGACACTGTGAGCAACCCAGCCGTTGGGACCTCACAGCAGAAAGCCCACATCCCCATGGGGATGGGACCCTGGCAGGAGTGTACTCGCATGACAGGCCGCACATCAGAAAATTTTGGGAGCCCATGAGCTAGGGCCTGACGCCAGTGGGTCCTCATTACCGAGGGGAGGAGACTCCCAGCAGGCACCAACTCCCAAGTGAGGGCGCACATCGCCAAGGTGACGTGTGCCAGCCAGGCAGGAGTGACCTCACAGCAGAGGGCCCACCTCCCAGAAGTGTGAGGAATCCAGCCAGGATCAGACTCTCACCAGAGGGCCCCCATCACCAAGGGGATGGGAACCAGGCAGGAGTGTCCTCACACCAGTGGGGCCACATCAATAAAAGTGAGGAAACTGGCACAGGTGGCCTCAAACCAGAAGACCTACATCACAAATGGGCTGGGAGTGAGTCAGGAAGGAGGAGCGTGAAAACACAGGACCCAAAGAATAAAAAAGGTAAGGAATCCAGCAGTAGGAACCTCCCAGCAGGCGGCTCAGAGCACAGAGTCTATGGGACCTAGGCCTGAGTGAACTAACACCAGAGAGCCAACATCATGAAACGGTGAACAACACAGTTGTTGGGACCTTAGAGCAGAAGGCCCACATGCCCATGGGAATGGGAACCTGGCAGGAGTGCCCTCGCACCACTTAGCACGTATCAGAAAATGTGGGAACCCAGCAGTTAGGGCCTGATGCCAGAGGGCCTCATCACCTAGGGGAGGAGGCTCCCAGCAGGCTCCAACTGCCACCAGAGGGCCGACGTCGCCAAGGTGGGGTGTGCCAGCCAGGCAAGAATGACCTCAGAGAAGAGGGCCCACCTCACAGAAGTGTGAGGTACCCAACCAGGATCAGACTCTCGCCGGAGGGACCACATCACCAAGGGGATGGGAAGCAGGCAGGAGTGTCCTCACACCAGTGGGGCCACATCATCAAAAGATGAGGAACCCATCACATGTGGCCTCAAACCAGAGGACACACATCACCAAGGGGCTGGGAGTGAGGCAGGTGTCTGGAGGAGCACATTTAACTCTAATTTCCCACCAGGAAGAGGAATTAACCAAAGGCTCAGAGTGCCGTGCCACACCCTGATTACGGCCTGAAGCAAACCTGTGGTTTTGTGGCCAGCTTTCAAGGAAGCGAGTTAAGAAAGGAAATCACGGGCGCTGTAATTCACAAACCCACAGAGTTATAAATGACAGCTATTGGCAAAAATATATTGAAGTAAGTCTGCAAAGAGGACTTGAAAACGAGGCAGAATTGCAGGAATCATATATCAGGAGGTAGATTGGAATTGCGTTTAAAGCATGTGAAAAGCGGCAGATCTTTGACAGTGATGCACTTGGACAAAAAGTGCGTATACATTTTTTCCTGAATATATTCAGAAAAAACGCATATGCACTTTTTGGCCAACCAAGCACTCCAGCAATGGAAATCCACACTACATTGAAGTCTCATTTCCCATTCGTCAAAAGGGCCATCTGAAAAAAGTGTAAAAACCAGAAACACAGGACAGGCCATGGAGAACAGGGAGCCTTGTTATGCTGATGGGCGGGATGTAAATTGCCAACAGACACTCTGGAGATGTTTATGGTGTATCCTGAAACATCTGAAAAACAAAGCTACAGAGCCTAGGGCACTTCCACTTTTGCCCCTATAGCTTAGGAAATTTAAAATCAACAAGACACAGCCAACACAAAATTTAGGGCTGCTGTGTTTACAAGAACCTCCAGTCCAGTACAAATTAAATATCCCAGAAAGAAAAAAATGGATAAAGAAGTTGTGCTACCTACGTACAACGGAATATCACTCAGCAATGAAATCAATGTCATCAGGCCTGTAGCAGCAAATTGAGTGGATTTAGGTATGATGATTCTAAGAGAAATATGTCACACACAGAAAGATAATTATCATAAGATATCACTAATAGAGGGAGTGTAAACTTGGCTACACATAAACTAAATTACAAAACCGAACAGAGTCTCACATTTAGATAAAAAACTTATGCATCCTTAAGGGGAAAGTTGAGTTGGGGTGCTGTATAAAACCAGAGATTGAAATTAGCACACATACCGTTCCATAAGCCAAATATGTAATAGACAAGACCTACTCTTTTCTCAACAAAATAGACTCCTCCATGGTGTATCACCTCACACCTGTTAGAATGGGCATCATCAGAAAATCTACAAACAACAAATGTTGGAATGGGTGTGGAGATAAGGAACCTTCTTCCACTATTTTTGGGAATGTAAATTGATACAGTCACTGTGGAGAACGTTATGGAGTTTCTTATAAAACTAAGAATAGAATTACCATATGATACAGCAATCCCAGTACTGGGCATATACCCAGACAAAACCATAAAACGAAAAGAGACATTCACCGCAATGTTCATTGCATCACTATTTACAATATCCAGGTAATGCAAGCAACCTAAATGTCCACAGACAGAAGAATGCATAAAGATGTGGTACAAGTATAAAATGGAATATTACTAAGCCATAAAAAGGAATGAAATTGGGTCATTTGTAGAGACGTTGATGGATCTAGAGACTGTCATACAGAGTGAAGTAAGTCAGAAAGAGAAAAACAAATCTTGTGTATTAATGCATATATGTGGAACCTAGAAAAATTGTACAGATGAACCGTTTTGCAAGGCAAAAATACAGCAACCGATGTAGACAACAAACGTATGGACACCAAGGGGGGAAAGCTGTTGGGGGTGGTGGTGGAAGGAGTTGACATATTGGGATTGGCATGTATACATTTATATGTATAAAAGAGATAACCACAAAGAACCTGCTTTATAAAAAAATAAAATAAAATTCAAAGTTAAAAAAATAAAATTAAAATAATTAAAACAGAAAAAATATTCTTCCCTTCACATACATGTATTTATATGAATAAATTATTTCCATGCTTATATCTGTAAATACAAAAAAGAGGAATAAAATCTACCTTGAACCAAAAATGAAAAAAAGAAAAAAAAACAGAACCTACAAGTTACACAGAGGAAAACCGTATCAGGGCCCTTGCTCCAGTTGTAAACAATTCTGAAGTTGGTCAGTGGTGGGGAATCATCTCCCATTCAGCCAGCAGGCCCTACGCAACAAGCGTCCTCATTGCAAAGCTGGGGGACCGTGTCGAGGCATCTGTGAGTAAACGTGGGCTGAGCCCCAGGCCAGCTGCTGCTGAAATGTTCCCACCCTTCCCAGGTAAAACACCTGAATATGTACAAGGACTTGAAAGCCTAGAGGAAGGGCCATGGAGCCACATGAGTGACAGCATGCCAGCCGACTTGGTGCCTGCAGGCCAGCCAGGATGGTCCTGGCCCTGGGTACTCTTCTGGAAGCTTTCCATTTCCCTGCCTGAGATACCCCTGCTGTCCCGGCCCCCACTGCATTCTTCCTTCCTCACCTCTGCCCAGGGAGAAATTCAAGCGGCAGGTATGGGTGACACATCCTCTTCTTTAGGAGGTGGCATCTTGGCAACTGCTGCAGAAAGTCCAGCAGAGCCCCACTCACACTGGGCCACCCACAAAGCCGTGGCATCTCACTCCCTCCCACCAGCCCAGCCCCGAGACTGCTGACTGGGCAGAGAAAATGGCGTCAGGCACAGCTGCAGGGGCTCTTGCTGCCTGGAGCGGTGTTTATATTGATCTCAACCCAGGCACACCTGGGGAGGACTGGTCGGCATGGTAAGGCTTCCCAGGCCAGCCAATAATCACCCCTCAGGGGCTCACAGTTGCCGAAAATGGAACTTTCTGAATCGGCCAGGTCCAAGGAACAGGTGTGGGCTCCTGAGAGTCAGGATGGACAAGGGGCTGCAGCTCTGGCTTGTTTTCTAATTATATTATCTGGCCCATGAGTGGGAGACAACTTCAAGAAAACCCTCTCCTAATGAGAGGAACCCAGGAGTCAGGGAGAGGAGGGGTGGGTGGTGGGTGGAGACAGAGGCCTGGTGCCCCGGGTGCAGTGGAAGTCTCTGGAAGACCAGGTGGAGGGAGGCCACACAGAGTGATGCCCAGGGTCACAGACCTGTCGGAGCTGCTGTTTGTTAGTTCAAGTCCTGCTCTGAGGTGCTCTGTGTCAGATCTGAGTGACAGGTGAGCTGGGAGTGCTCTGCAATGAGGGCGATGTGCACGGTTCCTCTGTGCCCAGCCCTGCCACCGTAACTGCAAGGGTAGCTCTGTATCCTGAGAGGGGTCTGACCACGAAAGCTCCGTGGTCTGGGGTGGGGGTAGGGTACCTGCGCAGGTGATCTCCATATCCTGGGATTGGCCTGATCTCGAGAGCCCCATGGGCTGCTGGAGTCCTGGTAAAGGATGTCAGGACAGTCAGTGAAGCCACCAAGGATATACCTCCAGTAGTTCCTAAAACCTACACCCTGCTGGTCATTCTACCAACCACCAGGACATGGTATTCTGTATTAGTCTTCAATGATGCCTTCTTTTGTATTCCGTTAGTGTCAGAGTCACAAGAAATTTTGGCTTGTGAGTGGCAGGACTCAACATACAACTAAAACAATACTTCTGGGCCGTCTTGCCCCAAGGGTTCAAAAATTCCCACACCATCTTTGGGGAAAGCTCAGCTAAAGACCTAAAAGTTCTACCACTGGAAAAGGAAACACTCCTTCAATATGCAGACGACATTCTGATCGCCAGCCCTACTAAGGAGACCTCTGAACTACCAAGCCAATAAAGGATACAAGTTGTCCAAGAAAAAGCTCAAATATCACAGACTACGGCGACCTGCCTGGGCTTCATTCTCACAGAAGGTCGGAGAAGCCCATCCCAGGAAAGGGAAGAAACAATTACAGCCTTACCCATATCTAAAACTAGAAGACAGCTTAGGGGTCCCCAGGGAGGCCAGGGTTTGCTGCTTCTGGATCCCTAACTACAGTCTACTAGCTGGACCTCTATATGAAACACTGAAAGGAAAAGATGATGATCCTTTTGAATAGAATCCAGAAGTGGCCTTTCAAGAATGGAAAGAGCAGTCAATTCAGACCCTTGCCCTGGAACTCCCTAATTTAGCTAAACCCTTTGATCTTTACATTCCTGGTGAAAAGGGAATCGCCATTGGAGTATTAGTGCAAAAACTGGGACCACTTGAAATGGAACAATGCAAGAATGCCATCCAGGTAGGATAAACTACAGTCACCAAGGGACTTGGCCCACTGCCACATCTGGCCAAGATACTGGCGGTATCTAAAAACCTGGAAATCAGCAGCACAAAAGGCCACCTCCCTCCTAAGGGAAAAGGACCCCACGTGGTGATCCTAACCCCCAACCATGCCCTGAAGTTGCAGGGTTTGCTCCGTGGGCACACTGACCTCGAATGAGGTGGCCCTCCAACTCCAACCTCCAGAGAGATAACCGGGAGCAACGGGGCACCATGACGACTCATGTGACCATCACTTGACCTGGAGTTTCTCTCATAAAACAACAAAAGTGTGTCCCAAAAGAGTAGACTACTGCTTGCAGGACTTACTGCACCCAGAGCGGACCTAATAATCTTGGCAGGGGAAAAGTATATCACGCTGTCAGCATAGAAAAGCCTACAGACACTGTGATAATGGTGGCCAATAAGACCGGCTGGACTCCTGTTTACTTCAAAAGGCTGTTGACTCAGTGGCCATCATGATCCTTCATCACCACTGACCCTGGATTGTCTGGGAGTTGAGCGGATAGGGTCCTGACACCTGGTGCTGTTTTTACGTTAATCCAGGGGCCTAATTGAAGAAAGCGCAGACTACTGGTCGGAGCATCTAGGCTGGCAGAAACGGTCAGCCTAAGGTGGCCGAACAAATGTGGGGCGGGGTGAAACTGGACCTCACAGCGTCACTGCACATCTCCTTCCTGGACCCTTAAAGGTCATTAGAATCTATAACACTTCCAATACTGGTGCTCAGGCGGACGAGCAGGGAGGCAGGAGGCCTGGGGACAATCAACGTCACCTGGAGGCTGCTGGGAAGTTCTGACCCTCGCCCACAGGTATGAGGGCTCCTAACTCAGCACTCAGCAGTTACAGAAGAAGGGTCTGCACCCTCAGCACTCCAAGAATGAGGAAGGGGACAAAATGCAGAAGAGGGGTTTGTCCCAGGCAAAGCCCCTTAAAAATCCCTGGGAGATAAAAATAGAATCTGGGCAATAAAATAAAGTCTAACCTTTTTTATCCTTTGTGCTTTGTCTAATTTCACGTGCTCCTAGGGTCCCGCATACAGAGGTTCCACACCCGGCACTTCAGACCAGATTTTCTAGTGCAGAATGGCTGGGTCGACACCTCAGATCCTGGGGCACAGTGCACACTCCGTGATATAGAGCCTGAGCTGCAGCCAGCCGGGCCCTCAAGAGCTCCGCCCCCTCCCTCCCACTGACTCTGACAGGATCTCTACACAGCAGCCCAGCCCACAGCCCACGGGGTAGCACATGCTCTCACCTCTCCATTCTCTGATCAAAATATAAAGTTTCCTTTGCTTCTGAACCAAACTCAGTCTCGATCTTTTGGCTCCAATGACACTGGGCAGGGGGACACTTGTTGGGATCCACTCTGGAGGATCAGTAACAGAAATTGAGAACATTGTAACTTCAATGAACAGATGTGTGAGCCAAACTGTAATTAACATAGAACAGTGTATAAGGCTCGGTTAAAATAAAATGTTTCTAACACTTCCATTTGATATTTCCATCACTTTATTATAAGCAAGTTCAGTGAAAAGGTTTGTCTTATTTGTCAGGTCAATATTAGAGAAACGAAGTGATTTCTTTCCAAGGATGTACATCTAGTAATCTTGGTTAAAGCTTCAATCTTGTTTTAAATGCTTTTCCATTGAAAATGATACCTCTCTTTCAGCTGCCCCATTTATGAGAAGTATAAAGTCTTATAATTTATTATTACCAAAGGGGAAAGGTGAGAGGAGGGATAAATTAACAGTTTGAGATTAACACATACACACTGCTATGTATAAAATCGATCATCAACAAGGAACTACTGTATAGCACCAGGAACTACACTCAATATTTTACAATAACCTATAAGGGGAAATAATCTGAAAAAGAATAGATATTTTTATTGACATCATCTATCAATGACAGTTAAAATGGAACCTAAGGGAAGCCGGTGGTGAGTGCTTCTGACCCTGAAGACTTCAGTCATCTAAAGTTTGGACTCTGCCTACTTCCCAAGGCCCTTAATGAACATATGTGTAGCCGTAGCTTAAAAAATTCCCCAGTTTGGGTTGTGGAGAGACACTGATTTTGTAAAAGCCCTGGTGTTCTCCTCATATGAATGGGACACTTTCTACAGCTAAAACTTGCCTGTCACACCCAGAGGATGGTATAACATCTGATCGGGAAGAGTTTGGAAAAGGCATCTCATCTCCTCATCTCCTGGTGCTCGGGTTCACCCCTCCAGCGTCTTTACGAACAGTCTCCCCACTTGGAGATGTCAGCACTGTCAACATCTTGTTGCAGACAGTTTGGAATTTGTCCAGAGGATGAAGCAGAAGGTGGAGGAACAATGAGAGACAAGTCTTAGGTGTTCGGACAGGCACATGTCACTCTTATTTCCAATCAGGAAGACGAATTGACCAAAGGCTAGGGTTGCCCATGGAAACAGAATAGGGCTTGAGGAAATCCCGCTGCTTTGTGGCCAGTTCCCATAAACACAAGTTGAAAAATGGAACTCAGGGACACTAAAATTCACGAAACTGCAGAGTTGAAAATATCTGTCACTGAAAAATGTCTTGAGGAAAGTCAGAGAAAAGGATGTGTAAGCAACGGAGAATGGCAGGAAAGGGATTGGAAGAGGTAGAAAGGACTCGCCATTAAGCACAAGAAAAGGGGCTGAACATTGCCAACATTGCAGTTGGCCAAAAAGGGTTTATGCGTCTTTTTCTGTATATATTCAAGAAAAGGCCATACACTTTTTTAGCCAACCAAACAGGTGGGCACTGGAAATCAATACTACAAAACATATCACTTCGCATCAGTCAGAAGAGCCGTCCTCATAAAGTGTAAACACCAGAAATGCAGGACAGGGCAAGGAGAAAAGGGAGCCCTGTGAGGCTTATACTGGAAATGTATATTGCCAACGGTCACTCTGGAGAAGTGTATTGTGTTTACTAAAGCATCTAAAAAATGAGCTACAGAGCACAGGGCACTTGCACTCATGGACGTATATCTTGGGAAAAACAAAAATCGAGAGGACACAGGCACCCCAATGTATACCGCCTCACTGTTTAAAAGATCCTCGACTAGGATATAACTTAAATGTCTCTGGAGGGAAAAAATGGATACAGATGTGGTGCTTATGTAGAGTGGAATATGACTCAGCCTGGAAATCAATGAAATATGGCCACTTGTAACAACTCCAGAGGAGTTACGTATGATCATTCAAAGTCAGAGAATTCAAAAACAAAAAGACATACTATATCACTAATACATGGAATATAAACTTGGCTACACATGAACTGAATTACAAAACAGAACAGGGTCTCAAATATAGAAAACCAACTTATTCTTGCTTAAGGATAAAGGTGAGTTGGGGTGCTGCATAAAACCAGAGATTGAAATTAGCACAGATACAGTTCCATAAGCCAAATATGTAATAGTCAAGACCTACAACTTGCTCAACAAAATGGACTAAACACCCCATATTCAACGCCTAGGAATATACCTGACTAATAAGAATCTTCAAACCCATGGTTTTATATGTCTCTGTAAGAGAATCAAGCGTGTGTACAGTGGCATGAACACATCAGTGAAAATACGATAAATCCCATTATCAAAATAAATTACAGAAACAAAAAACACAATGACAGTGAAATAGAGAGCAATTCTTAAATAACTCATTCAGTGCCTGTGATGCAACCTGGATTTACCACATCTACACCCAGAGCTGAGTGAGACATAAGGCTGGACACCAGGCTGATAGCATTGGTGAGGTTCGGTGAGCAAATTCAGACCCCTTGAAGTACCCATTCCATGGGTCCCAACTCTCCAGGTTTAAGGGATTCTTCCTTCAGCTAAAACATGCCTGGGAAACCCACAGTATAGTGCACCGTGTGACTGGCAAACGTTTTCCAATGCATCTCAGGTTTCGTCCCCTTTTACACGGGTTCACCATTCCAGATGCTTTACTAACACTCTCCCCACTTGGAGAGTCAGTGCCTTTAAACTCCTGTTTGGCACAGTTTGCAATTTCTGCGCAAGATGAACAGGAATAGGGAGAACCAATGAGACACTAGCTGTAGGTGTCTGCCCGGGCAAATGTAATGCTCATTTCCCACCAGGAAGAGGAATTATCCAAATTCACAAACCTGCAGAGTTATAAATGACAGCTATCGTCCAAATATATATTGAAGGAAGTCAGCGAAGAGGACTTGAAAGTGGGGCAGAAATTCAGGAAAACGATTTCAGTGGGTAGACTGGAATTGCATTTAAAGCATAGGAAAAGAGGCAGAAGGTCGACAATGGTGCACTTGGCCAAAAAGTACGTATGCGTTTTTTCCTGAAAATATTCAGGAAAAAACGCATACGCACTTTTTGGCCAACCAAGCAAGCATGTTAAAGAAATCTGCACTACAGTGAAGTCTCACAGCCCCCCAGTCAAAAGGGCCATCTGAAAAAAGTGTAAAATCCAGAAAGGCAGCACAGGCCATGGAGAACAGAGAGCCGTGTTATGCTGATGGACGGGATGTAAATTGCCAACAGCCACTCTGGAGAAGTGTATAGTGTTTCCTCAAACACCTAAAAAACAAAGCAATGGAGCCTACGGAACTTCCACTTATGGTCCTATAGCTTAGGGAAATTAAAATCAAAATCACACAGCCACCCCAAAGTTTCCAACGGCTCTGTTTACAAGAACCTTGTCTATGGTACAAGTTAAATATCCCAGAATGAAAAAATGGATCAAGAAGTTGTGGTATGTACGTACAATGGAATATCACTCACCAATGAAATCTATGTCATCAGGTCCGTCGTGGCATAATGAGTGGATTCAGGTACGATGATTCTAAGTGAAATAAGACACACAGAAAATGAAAAATCATAAGATATCACTAATACACGGAACATAAACTTGGCTACACATGAACTGAATTACAAAACAGAACAGGGTCTCAAATTTAGAAAACCAACTTATGCTTGCTTATAGGGAAAGGTGAGTTGGGGTGCTGCATAAAACCAGAGATTGAAATTAGCACAGATAATGTTCCATAAGCCAAATATATAATAGACAAGACCTACACCTTGCTCAACGAAATGGACTCAACACCCCATATTCAACGCCTGGGAATATACCTGACAAGTAAGAAACTTAAGACCCATGGATTTATATGTCTCCATAAGGAAGTCAAGCGTGTGTACAGTGGCCTAAATGCAGCAGTGAAAATCCGATAAATCCCATTAACAAAATAAATTTCAAAAACAAAACACAATGACAGTGAAATAGAGAGCAATTCTTAAATAATTCATTCAGGGCTTGTGATGCAACCTGGATTTACCACATCTACACCCAGAGCTGGTTGAGACATAAGGCTGGACACATCGGGCTCATAGCATTGGTGAGGTTTGGTGAGCAAACGCAGACCCTTTGAAGTCATATTGCATGGTAGCCATTCCATGGGTCCCAACTCTCCAGGTTTAAGGGATTCTTCCTTCAGCTAAAACATGCATGTGAAACCCAGAGTATGGTCCGCCGTGTGATTGGGAAACGTTTTCAAATGCATCTCAGGTTTCGTCCCCTGGTACTCGGGTTCACCGTTCCAGACGCTTGACTAACACTCTCCCCACTTGGAGAGTCAGTGCCTTTAACCTCCTGTTTGGCACAGTTTGCAATTTCTGCGCAAGATGAACAGGAATAGGGAGAACCAATGAGAGACTAGCTGTAGGTGTCTGCACGGGCAAATGAAACGCTCATTTCCCACCAGGAAGAGGAATTAACCAAAGGCTCAGCATTCCCTGCCGGAACCAGGTTAGGGCCTGAAGCAATCCTGCGGTTTTGCGGCCAGCTCACAAGAAAGCGAGTTGAAGAAAGGAGCTCAGGGGCACTGTAATTCACAAACCTGCAGAGATATGAATGACAGCTATCATCCAAAAATGTATTGAAGTAAGGCTTCGAAGAGGACTTGAAAGCGGGGCAGAATTTCAGGAAAAGGATTTCAGGGGGTAGACTAGAATTGCACTTAAAGCATAGGATAAGAGGCAGAATGTCGACAATGATGCACTTGGACAAAAAGTGCATATGCGTTTTTTCCTGAATATATTCAGGTAAAAACGCACACGCACTTTTTGGCCAACCAAGCAAGCGTGTAAAGGAAATCTCCACTACAATGAAGTCTCACTGCCCCCAGGTCCAAAGGGCCATCTGAATCAAGTGTAAAATCCAGAAAGGTAGGACAGGTCATGGAGAAGAGGGAGCCTTGTTATGCTGATGGGCGGGATGTAAATTGCCAACAGCCACACTGGAGAAGTGTATGGTGTTTCCTGAAACACGGAGGAAACAAAGCAACACAGCCTATGGCACTTCCACTTAGAGTCCTATAGCTTAGGGAAATTTAAATCAAAAACACACAGCTACCCCAAAATTTGGGACGGCTCTGTTTACAAGAACCTCGTCTACGGTACAAGATAAATTTCCGAGAAAGCATAAAATGGATAAAGAAATTGTGGTACGTACGAACAATGGAATATCACTCAGCAATGAAATCTACGTCATCAGGCCCGTAGCGGCATAATGAGTGGATTCACATACGACGATTCTACGAGAAATAAGTCATACAGAAATAGAAACATCATAAGATATCACTAATACACGTAACGTAAACTTGGCTACACATGAACTGAATTACAAACAGAACAGGGTCTCAAATTTAGAAAGCCAACTTATGCTTGCTTATGGGGAAAGGTGAGTTGGGGTGCTGCATAAAACCAGAGATTGAAATTAGAACAGATACCGTTCCATAAACCAAATATATAATAGACAAGACCTACTCCTTGCTCAACGAAATGGACTCAACACCCCATATTCAACGCCTGGGAATATACCTGACAAGTAAGAATCTTAAGACACATGGATTTATATGTCTCCATAAGGAAATCAAGCGTGTGTACAGCGGCCTAAACGCAGCAGTGAAAATCCGGTAAATCCCAGTATCAAAATAAATTGCAAAAACAAAACACAATGACAGTGAAATAGAGAGCAATTCTTAGACAGCAATTCTCAAATAATTCATTAAGGGCTTGTGATGAAACCTGGATTTACCACATCTACACCCAGAGCTGGGTGTGACATAAGGCTGGACACTTCGGGCTGATAGCATTGGTGAGGTTCGGTGAGCAAACGCAGACCATTTGAAGTCATACTGCATGGTACCAATTCCATGGGTCCCAACTCTCCAGGTTTAAGGGATTCTTCCTTCAGTTAAAACATGCATGGGAAGCCCAGAGTACGGTCCCCCGTGTGATTGGGAAACGTTTTCAAATGCATCTCAGTTTTGGAGCCCAGGGACTCGGCTTCACCATTCCAGACGCTTTACTAACACTCTCCCCACTTGGAGAGTCAGTGCCTTTAACCTCCTGTTTGGCACAGTTTGCAATTTCTGCACAAGATGAACAGGAATAGGTAGAACCAATGAGAGACTAGCTGTAGGTGTCTGCACGGGCAAATGGAACGCTCATTTCCCACCAGGAAGAGGAATTAACCAAAGACTCAGCATGCCCGGCCGGAAACAGATTAGGGCCTGAACCAATCCTGCGGTTTTGCGGCCAGCTCACAAGAAAGCGAGTTGAGGAAAGGAGCTCAGGGCCACTGTAATTCACAAACATACAGAGTTATGAATGACAGCTATCGTCCCAAAATGTATTGAAGTAAGTCTTAAAAGAGGACTTGAAAGCGGGGCAGAATTTCAGGAAAACGATTTCAGGGGGTTGACTGGAATTGCACTTAGAGCATAGGAAAAGAGGCAGAATGTCGACAATGATGCACTTGGCCAAAAAGGGCGTATGCGTTTTTTCCTGAATATATTCAGGAAAAAACGCATACGCCCTTTTTGTCCAACCTAGCAAGCATATAAAGGAAATCTGCACTACAAGGAAGCCTCACTGCCCCCCCGCTCGGTCTAAAGGGCCATCTGAAAATAGTGTAAAATCCAGAAAGGCAGGACAGGTCTTGGAGAACAGGGAGCCTTGTTATGCTGATGGGAGGGATGTAAATTGCCAACAGTCACTATGGAGAAGTGTATGGTGTTTCCTGAAACACGGAGGAAACAAAGCAACACAGCCTATGGCACTTCCACTTAGGGTCCTATAGCTTAGGGAAATTAAAATAAAAAACACACAGCCACCCCAAAGTTTGGGACGGCTCTGTTTACAAGAACCTCGTCTACGGTACAAGTTAAATATCCGAGAAAGCAAAAAATGGATAAAGAAGTTGTGGTACGCACGTACAATGGAATATCACTCAGCAAAGAAATCTACGTCATCAGGCCTGTAGCGGCATAATGACTGGAATCAGGTACGACGATTCTACGAGAAATAAGTCACACAGAAAAAGAAACATCATAAGGTATCACTAATACACGGAATGTAAACTTGTCTACACATGAACTGAATTACAAAACAGAACAGGGTCTCAAATTTAGAAAACCAACTTAGGCCTGCTTATGGGGAAAGGTGAGTTGGGGTGCTGCATAAAACCAGAGATTGAAATTAGCACAGATACCGTTCCATAAGCCAAATATATAAGAGACAAGACCTACTCCTGGCTCAACGAAATGGACCCAACACCCCATATTCAACGCCTGGGAATATACCTGACAAGTAAGAATCTTAAAACCCATGGATTTATATGTCTCCATAAGGAAATCAAGTGTGTGTACAGTGGCCTAAACGCAGCAGTGAAAATCCGATAAATCCCATTATCAAAATAAATTTCAAAAACAAAACACAATGCCAGTGAAATAGAGAGCAATTCTTAAATAATTCATTCAGGGCTTGTGATGCAACCTGGATTTACCACATCTACACCCAGAGCTGGGTGAGACATAAGGCTGGACACTTTGGGCTGATAGCATTGGTGAGGTTCGGTGAGCAAACGCAGACCCTTTGAAGTCATACTGCATGGTACCCATTCTATGGGTCCCAACTCTCCAGGTGTAAGGGATTCTTCCTTCAGCTAAAACATGCATGGGAAACCCAGAGTATGGTCCACCGTGTGTTTGGGAAACGTTTTCAAATGCATCTCAGTTTTCGTCCCGTGGTACTCGTGTTCACCATTCCAGACGCTTTACTAACACTCTCCCCACTTGGAGAGTCAGTGCCTTTAACCTCTTCTTTGGCACAGTTTGCAATTTCTACGCAAGAGGAACAGGAATAGGGAGAACCAATGAGAGTCTAGCTGTAGGTGTCTGCACAGGCAAATGGAACGCTCATTTACCACCAGGAAGTGTAATTAACCAAAGGCTCAGCATGCCCTGCCGGAAGCACATTAGGGCCTGAAGGAATCCTGCGGTTTTGCGGCCAGCTCACAAGAAAGCGAGTTGAAGAAAGGAGCTCAGGGCCACTGTAATTCACAAACCTGCAGAGTTATGAATGACAGCTCTCATCCACAAATGTATTGAAGAAAGTCTTGGAAGAGGACTTGAAAGCGGGGCAGAATTTCAGGAAAACGATTTCAGGGGGTAGACAGGAATTGCACTTAAAGCATAGGAAAAGAGGCAGAATGTCGACAATGATACACTTGGCCAAAAAGGGCGTATGCGTTTTTTCCTGAATATATTCAGGATAAAATGCATACGCCCTTTATGGCCAACCAAGCAAGCGTGTAAAGGAAATGTGCACTACAATGAAGTCTCACTGCCCCCCGGTCAAAAGGGCCATCTGAAAAAAGTGTAAAATCCAGAAAGGCAGGACAGGTCATGGAGAACAGGGAGCCTTGTTATGCTGATGGGCGGGATGTAATTTGCCAACAGCCACTCTGGAGAACTGTATGGTGTTTCCTGAAACACGTAGGAAACAAAGCAACACAGCCTATGGCACTTCCACTTATGGTCCTATAGCTTACGAAAATTAAAATCAAAAACACACAGCCACCCCAAAGTTTGGGACGGCTCTGTTTACAAGAACCTCGTCTACGGTACAAGTTAAATATCCGAGAAAGCAAAAAATGGATAAAGAAGTTGTGGTACGCACCTAGTATGTAATATCACTCAGCAATAAAATCTACATCATCAGGCCCGTAGTGGCATAATGAGTGGATTCAGGTACGACGATTCTACGAGAAATAAGTCACACAGAAATAGAAACATCATAAGTTATCACTAATACACGGAATGTAAACTTGGCTACACATGAACTGAATTACAAAACAGAACAGGGTCTCAAATTTAGAAAACCCACTTATGCTTGCTTATGGGGAAAGGTGAGTTGGGGTGCTGCATAAAACCAGAGAATGAAATTAGCACAGATACCGTTCCATAAGCCAAATATA
Organism: Delphinapterus leucas; assembly: GCF_059928025.1. Lineage (NCBI taxonomy): Eukaryota > Metazoa > Chordata > Mammalia > Artiodactyla > Monodontidae > Delphinapterus > Delphinapterus leucas. Next base: position 7,728,156 of record NW_028322236.1, on the reverse strand, counting down.
TAATAAACAAAACCTACTCCTGGCTCAACGAAATGGACTCAACAGCCCATATTCAACGCCTGGGAATATACCTGACAAGTAATAATCTTAAAACCCATGGATTTATATGTCTCCATAAGGAAATCAAGCATGTGTACAGCGGCCTAAACGCAGCAGTGAAAATCCGATAAATCCCATTATCAAAATAAATTTCAAAAACAAAACACAATGACAGTGAAATAGAGAGCAATTCTTAAATAATTCATTCAGGGCTTGTGATGCAACCTGCATTTACCACATCTACACCCAGAGCTGGGTGAGACATAAGGCTGGACACTTCGGGCTAATAGCATTGGTGAGGTTCGGTGAGCAAACGCAGACCCTTTGAAGTCATACTCCATGGTACGCATTCCATGGGTCCCAACTCTCCAGGTTTAAGGGATTCTTCCTTCAGCTAAAACATGCATGGGAAACACAGTGTATGGTCCACCATGTGGTTGGGAAACGTTTTCAAATGCATCTCAGTTTTCGTCCCCTGGTACTCGGGTTCACCATTCCAGACGCTTTACTAACACTCTCCCCACTTGGAGAGTCAGTGCCTTTAACCTCTTCTTTGGCACAGTTTGCAATTTCTGCGCAAGATGAACAGGAATAGGGAGAACCAATGAGGGACTAGCTGTAGGTATCTGCACGGGCAAATGGAACGCTCATTTCCCACCAGGAAGAGTAATTAACCAAAGGCTCAGCATGCCCGGCCGGAAACAGATTAGGGCCTGAAGGAATCCTGTGGCATTGCGGCCAGCTCACAAGAAAGCGAGTTGAAGAAAGGAGCTCAGAGGCACTGTAATTCACAAACCTGCAGAGTTATGAATGACAGCTATCGTCCAAAAATGTATTGAAGTAAGTCTTCGAAGAGGACTTGAAAGCGCGGCAGAATTTCAGGAAAACGATTTCAGGGGGTAGACTAGAATTGCACTTAAAGCATAGGAAAAGAGGCAGAATGTCGACAATGATGCACTTGGACAAAAAGGGCGTATGCGTTTTTTCCTGAATATATTCAGGAAAAAACGCATACACACTTTTTGGCCAACCAAGCAAGCGTGTAAAGGAAATCTGCACTATAACGTAGTCTCACTGCCCCCCGGGCAAAAGGGCCATCTGAAAAAAGTGTAAAATCCAGAAAGGCAGGACAGGTCATGGAGAACAGGGAGCCTTGTTATGCTGATGGGCAGGATGTAAATTGCCAACAGCCACTCTGGAGAACTGTATGGTGTTTCCTGAAACACGTAGGAAACAAAGCAACACAGCCTATGGCACTTCCACTTATGGTCCTATAGCTTAGAGAAACTAAAATCAAAAACACACAGCCACCCCAAAGTTTGGGACGGCTCTGTTTACAAGAACCTCGTCTACGGTACAAGTTAATTATCCGAGAAAGCAGAAAATGGATAAAGAAATTGTGGTACGCACGTACAATGGAATATCACTCAGCAATGAAATCTACGTCATCAGGCCCGTAGCGGCATAATGAGTGTATTCAGGTATGATGATTCTACGAGAAATAAGTCACACAGAAAAAGAAACATCATAAGATATCACTAATACACGGAATGTAAACTTGGCTACACATGAACTGAATTACAAAACAAAACAAGGTCTGAAATTTAGAAACCGAACTTATGCTTGCTTATGGGGAAACGTGAGCTGGGGTGCTGCATAAAACCAGAGATTGAAATTAGCACAGATACCGTTCCATAAGCCAAATATATAAAAGACCAAACCTACTCCTTGCTCAACTAAATGGACTCAACACCCCATATTCAACGGCTGGGAATGTACCTGTCAAGCAAGAATCTTAAAACCCATGGATTTATATGTCTCCATAAGGAAATCAAGCATGTGTACAGCGACCTAAACACAGTAGTGAAAATCCGATAAATCCCATTATCAAAATAAATTTCAAAAACAAAACACAATGACAGTGAAATAGAGAGCAATTCTTAGACAGCAATTCTCAAATAATTCATTAAGGGCTTGTGATGCAACCTGGAATTACCACATCTACACCCAGAGCTGGGTGTGACATAAGGCTGGACACTTCGGGCTGATAGCATTGGTGAGGTTCGGTGAGCAAACGCAGACCCTTTGAAGTCATACTGCATGGTACCCATTCCATGGGTCCCAACTCTCCAGGTGTAAGGGATTCTTCCTTCAGTTAAAACATGCATGGCAAGCCCAGAGTACGGTCCCCCGTGTGATTGAGAAACGTTTTGAAATGCATCTCAGTTTTCGAGCCCAGGGACTCGGCTTCACCATTCCAGACGCTTTACTAACACTCTCCCCACTTGGAGAGTCAGTGCCTTTAACCTCCTGTTTGGCACAGTTTGCAATTTCTGCGCAAGGTGAACAGGAATAGGGAGAACCAATGAGAGACTAGCTGTAGGTGTCTGCACGGGCAAATGGAACGCTCATTTCCCATCAGGAAGAGGAATTAACCAAAGGCTCTGCATGCCCTGCCGGAAACAGATTAGGGCCTGAAGCAATCCTGCGGTTTTGGGGGCAGCTCACAAGAAAGCGAGTTAAAGAAAGGAGCTCAGGGGCACTGTAATTCAGAAACCTGCAGAGTTATGAATGACAGCTATCGTCCAAAAATGTATTGAAGTAAGTCTTCGAAGAGGACTTGAAAGCGGGACAGAATTTCAGGAAAACGATTTCAGGGGGTAGACTGGAATTGCACTTAAAGCATAGGAAAAGAGTCAGAATGTCGACAATGATGCACTTGGCTAAAAGGGCATATGCGTTTTTTCCTGAATATATTCAGGAAAAAACGCATACGTGCTTTTTGGCCAACCAAGCAAGCCTGTAAATGAAATCTGCAATACAATGAAGTCTCACTGCCCCCTGGTCAAAAGGGCCATTTGAAAAAATTGTAAAATCCAGAAACGCAGGACAGGTCTTGGAGAAGAGGGAGCCTTGTTATGCTGATGGGAGGGATGTAAATTGCCAACAGTCACTATGGAGAAGTGTATGGTGTTTCCTGAAACACGTAGGAAACAAAGCAACACAGCCTATGGCACTTCCACTTAGGGTCCTATAGCTTAGGGAAATTAAAATAAAAAACACACAGCCACCCCAAAGTTTGGGACGGCTCTGTTTACAAGAACCTCGTCTACGGTACAAGTTAAATATCCGAGAAAGCAAAAAATGGATAAAGAAATTGTGGTACGCACGTACAATGGAATATCACTCAGCAATGAAGTCTACGTCATCAGGCCTGTAGCGGCATAATGACTGGAATCAGGTACGACGATTCTACGAGAAATAAGTCACACAGAAAAAGAAATATCATAAGGTATCACTAATACACGGAATGTAAACTTGTCTACACATGAACTGAATTACAAAACAGAACAGGGTCTCAAATTTAGAAAACCAACTTATGCCTGCTTATGGGGAAAGGTGAGTTGGGGTGCTGCATAAAACCAGAGATTGAAATTAGCACAGATACCGTTCCATAAGCCAAATATATAAGAGACAAGACCTACTCCTGGCTCAACGAAATGGACTCAACACCCCATATTCAACGCCTGGGAATATACCTGACAAGTAAGAATCTTAAAACCCATGGACTTATATGTCTCCATAAGGAAATCAAGTGTATGTACAGTGGCCTAAACGCAGCAGTGAAAATCCGATAAATCCCATTATCAAAATAAATTTCAAAAACAAAACACAATGCCAGTGAAATAGAGAGCAATTCTTAAATAATTCATTCAGGGCTTGTGATGCAACCTGCATTTACCACATCTACACCCGGAGCTGGGTGAGACATAAGGCTGGACACTTCGGGCTCATAGCATTGGTGAGGTTCGGTGAGCAAACGCAGACCCTTTGAAGTCATACTGCATGGTACCCATTCTATGGGTCCCAACTCTCCAGGTGTAAGGGATTCTTCCTTCAGCTAAAACATGCATGGGAAACCCAGAGTATGGTCCACCGTGTGTTTGGGAAACGTTTTCAAATGCATCTCAGTTTTCGTCCCGTGGTACTCGTTTTCACCATTCCAGACGCTTTACTAACACTCTCCCCACTTGGTGAGTCAGTGCCTTTAACCTCTTCTTTGGCACAGTTTGCAATTTCTACGCAAGAGGAACAGGAATAGGGAGAACCAATGAGAGTCTAGCTGTAGGTGTCTGCACAGGCAAATGGAACGCTCATTTACCACCAGGAAGTGGAATTAACCAAAGGCTCAGCATGCCCTGCCGGAAACACATTAGGGCCTGAAGGAATCCTGCGGTTTTGCGGCCAGCTCACAAGAAAGCGAGTTGAAGAAAGGAGCTCAGGGCCACTGTAATTCACAAACCTGCAGAGTTATGAATGACAGCTCTCATCCACAAATGTATTGAAAAAAGTCTTGGAAGAGGACTTGAAAGCGGGGCAGAATTTCAGGAAAACGATTTCAGGGGGTAGACTGGAATTGCACTTAAAGCATAGGAAAAGAGGCAGAATGTCGACAATGATACACTTGGCCAAAAAGGGCGTATGCGTTTTTTCCTGAATATATTCAGGATAAAACGCATACGCCCTTTATGGCCAACCAAGCAAGCGTGTAAAGGAAATGTGCACTACAATGAAGTCTCACTGCCCCCCGGTCAAAAGGGCCATCTGAAAAAAGTGTAAAATCCAGGAAGGCAGGACAGGTCATGGAGAACAGGGAGCCTTGTTATGCTGATGGGCGGGATGTAATTTGCCAACAGCCACTCTGGAGAACTGTATGTTGTTTCCTGAAACACGTAGGAAACAAAGCAACACAGCCTATGGCACTTCCACTTATGGTCCTATAGCTTACGAAAATTAAAATCAAAAACACACAGCCACCCCAAAGTTTGGGACGGCTCTGTTTACAAGAACCTCGTCTACGGTACAAGTTAAATATCCGAGAAAGCAAAAAATGGGTAAAGAAGTTGTGGTACGCACGTAGAATGTAATATCACTCAGCAATGAAATCTACATCATCAGGCCCGTAGTGGCATAATGAGTGGATTCAGGTACGACGATTCTACGAGAAATAACTCACACAGAAATAGAAACATCATAAGTTATCACTAATACACGGAATGTAAACTTGGCTACACATGAACTGAATTACAAAACAGAACAGGGTCTCAAATTTAGAAAACCAACTTATGCTTGCTTATGGGGAAAGGTGAGTTGGGGTGCTGCATAAAACCAGAGATTGAAATTAGCACAGATACCGTTCCATAAGCCAAATATATAATAGACAAGACCTACTCCTTGCTCAATGAAATGGACTCAACAGCCCATATTCAGCGCCTGGGAATATACCTGACAAGTAATAATCTTAAAACCCATGGATTTATATGTCTCCATAAGGAAATCAAGCATGTGTACAGCGGCCTAAACGCAGCAGTGAAAATCCGATAAATCCCATTATCAAAATAAATTTCAAAAACAAAACACAATGACAGTGAAATAGAGAGCAATTCTTAAATAATTCATTCAGGGCTTGTGATGCAACCTGCATTTACCACATCTACACCCAGAGCTGGGTGAGACATAAGGCTGGACACTTCAGGCTGATAGCATTGGTGAGGTTCGGTGAGCAAACGCAGACCCTTTGAAGTCATACTCCATGGTACGCATTCCATGGGTCCCAACTCTCCAGGTTTAAGGGATTCTTCCTTCAGCTAAAATATGCATGGGAAACAAAGTGTATGGTCCACCATGTGGTTGGGAAACGTTTTCAAATGCATCTCAGTTTTCGTCCCCTGGTACTCGGGTTCACCATTCCAGACGCTTTACTAACACTCTCCCCACTTGGAGAGTCAGTGCCTTTACCCTCCTGTTTGGCACACTTTGCAATTTCTGAGCAAGATGAACAGGAATAGGGAGAACCAATGAGAGACTAGCTGTATGTGTCTGCACGGGCAAATGGAACGCTCATTTCCCACCAGGAAGAGTAATTAACCAAAGGCTCAGCATGCCCGGCCGGAAACAGATTAGGGCCTGAAGCAATCCTGCGGCATTGCGGCCAGCTCACAAGAAAGCGAGTTGAAGAAAGGAGCTCAGAGGCACTGTAATTCACAAACATGCAGAGTTATGAATGACAGCTATTGTCCAAGAATGTATTGAAGTAAGTCTTCGAAGAGGAATTGAAAGCGCGGCAGAATTTCAGGAAAATGATTTCAGGGGGTAGACTAGAATTGCACTTAAAGCATAGGAAAAGAGGCAGAATGTCGACAATGATGCACTTGGACAAAAAGGGCGTATGCGTTTTTTCCTGAATATATTCATGAAAAAACGCATACGCACTTTTTGGCCAACGAAGCAAGCGTGTAAAGAAATCTGCACTACAATGAAGTCTCACTGCCCCCTGGTCAAAAGGGCCATCTGAAAAACGTGTAAAATCCAGAAAGGCAGGACAGGTCATGGAGAACAGGGAGCCTTGTTATGCTGATGGGCGGGATGTAAATTGCCAACAGCCACTCTGGAGAACTGTATGGTGTTTCCTGAAACACGTAGGAAACAAAGCAACACAGCCTATGGCACTTCCACTTATGGTCCTATAGCTTAGGGAAATTAAAATCAAAAACACACAGCCACCCCAAAGTTTGGGACGGCTCTGTTTACAAGAACCTCGTCTACGGAAAAAGTTAGATATCCGAGACAGCAAAAAATGGGTAAAGAAGTTGTGGTACGCACGTACAATGGAATATCACTCAGCAATGATATCTACGTCATCAGGACGGTAGCGGCATAATCAGTGGATTCAGGTACGATGATTCTACGAGAAATATGTCACACAGAAAAAGAAACATCATAAGATATCAGTAATACACGGAATATGAACTTGGCTACACATGAACTGAATTACAAAACAGAACAGGATCTCAAATTTAGAAAACACACTTATGCTTGCTTATGGGGAAAGGTGAGTTGGGGTGCTGCATAAAACCAGAGATTGAAATTAGCACAGATACCGTTCCATAAGCCAAATATATAATAAACAAGACCTACTCCTTGTTCAACGAAATGGACTCAACAGCCCATATTCAACGCCTGGGAATATACGTGACAAGTAATAATCTTAAAACCCATGGATTTATATGTCTCCATAAGGAAATCAAGCGTGTGTACAGCGGCCTAAACGCAGCAGTGAAAATCCGATAAATCCCATTATCAAAATAAATTTCAAAAACAAAACACAATGACAGTGAAATAGAGAGCAATTCTTAAATAATTCATTCAGGGCTTGTGATGCAACCTGCATTTACCACATCTACACCCAGAGCTGGGTGAGACATAAGGCTGGATACTTCGGGCTGATAGCATTGGTGAGGTTCGGTGAGCAAACGCAGACCCTTTGAAGTCATACTCCATGGTACGCATTCCATGGTTCCCAACTCTCCAGGTGTAAGGGATTCTTCCTTCAGCTAAAACATTAATGGGAAACACAGTGTATGGTCCACCATGTGGTTGGGAAACGTTTTCAAATGCATCTCAGTTTTCGTCCCCTGGTACTCGGGTTCACCATTCCAGACGCTTTACTAACACTCTCCCCACTTGGAGAGTCAGTGCCTTTAACCTCCTGTTTGGCACAGTTTGCAATTTCTGCGCAAGATGAACAGGAATAGGGAGAACCAATGAGAGACTAGCTGTAGGTGTCTGCACGGGCAAATGGAACGCACATTTCCCACCAGGAAGAGGAATTAACCAAAGGCTCAGCATGCCCGACCGGAAACAGATTAGGGCCTGAAGCAATCCTGCGGTATTGCGGCCAGCTCACAAGAAAGCGAGTTGAAGAAAGGAGCTCAGAGGCACTGTAATTCACAAACCTGCAGAGCTATGAATGACAGCTATCGTCCAAAAATGTATCGAAGTAAGTCTTCGAAGAGGACTTGAAAGCGCGGCAGAATTTCAGGAAAATGATTTCAGGGGGTAGACTAGAATTGCACTTAAAGCATAGGAAAAGAGGCAGAATGTCGACAATGATGCACTTGGACAAAAAGGGCGTATGCGTTTTTTCCTGAATATATTCATGAAAAAACGCATATGCACTTTTTGGCCAACGAAGCAAGCGTGTAAAGGAAATCTGCACTACAATGAAGTCTCACTGCCCCCTGGTCAAAAGGGCCATCTGAAAAACGTGTAAAATCCAGAAAGGCAGGACAGGTCATGGAGAACAGGGAGCCTTGTTATGCTGATGGGCGGGATGTAAATTGCCAACAGCCACTCTGGAGAACTGTATGGTGTTTCCTGAAACACGTAGGAAACAAAGCAACACAGCCTATGGCACTTCCACTTATGGTCCTATAGCTTAGGGAAATTAAAATCAAAAACACACAGCCACCCCAAAGTTTGGGACGGCTCTGTTTACAAGAACCTCGTCTACCGTACAAGTTAATTATCCGAGAAAGCAAAAAATGGATAAAGAAATTGTGGTACGCACGTACAATGGAATATCACTCAGCAATGAAATCTATGTCATCAGGCCCGTAGAGGCATAATGAGTGTATTCAGGTATGATGATTCTACGAGAAATAAGTCACACAGAAAAAGAAACATCATAAGATATCACTAATACACGGAATGTAAACTTGGCTACACATGAACTGAATTACAAAACAAAACAAGGTCTGAAATTTAGAAACCCAACTTATGCTTGCTTATGGGGAAACGTGAGCTGGGGTGCTGCATAAAACCAGAGATTGAAATTAGCACAGATACCGTTCCATAAGCCAAATATATAAAAGACCAAACCTACTCCTTGCTCAACGAAATGGACTCAACACCCCATATTCAACGGCTGGGAATATACCTGTCAAGCAAGAATCTTAAAACCCATGGATTTATATGTCTCCATAAGGAAATCAAGCATGTGTACAGCGGCCTAAACGCAGCAGTGAAAATCCGATAAATCCCATTACCAAAATAAATTTCAAAAACAAAACACAATGACAGTGAAATAGAGAGCAATTCTTAGAGAGCAATTCTCAAATAATTCATTCAGGGCTTGTGATGCAACCTGGATTTACCACATCTACACCCAGAGCTGGGTGTGACATAAGGCTGGACACTTCGGGCTGATAGCATTGGTGAGATTCGGTGAGCAAACTCAGACCCTTTGAAGTCATACTGCATGGTACCCATTCCATGGGTCCCAACTCTCCAAGTTTAAGGGATTCTTCCTTCAGTTAAATCATGCATGGGAAGCCCAGAGTACGGTCCCCTGTGTGATTGGGAAACGTTTTCAAATGCATCTCAGTTTTCGAGCCCAGGGACTAGGCTTCACCATTCCAGACGCTTTACTAACAGTCTCCCCACTTGGAGAGTCAGTGCCTTTAACCTCCTGTTTGGCACAGTTTGCAATTTCTGCACAAGATGAACAGGAATAGGTAGAACCAATAAGGGACTAGCTGTAGGTGTCTGCACGGGCAAATGGAACGCTCATTTCCCACCAGGAAGAGGAATTAACCAAAGTCTCAGCATGCCCGGCCAGAAACAGATTAGGGCCTGAACCAATCCTGCGGTTTTGCGGCCAGCTCACAAGAAAGCGAGTTGAAGAAAGGAGCTCAGGGGCACTGTAATTCACAAACCTGCAGAGTTATGAATGACAGCTATCGTCCCAAAATATATTGAAGTAAGTCTTAAAAGAGGACTTGAAAGTGGGGCAGAATTTCAGGAAAACGATTTCAGGGGGTAGACTGGAATTGCACTTAGAGCATAGGAAATGAGGCAGAATGTCGACAATGATGCACTTGGCCAAAAAGGGCGTATGCGTTTTTTCCTGAATATATTCAGGAAAAAACGCATACGCACTTTTTGGCTAACCAAGCAAGCGTGTAAAGGAAATCTGCACTACAATGAAGTCTCACTGCCCCCCGGTCAAAAGGGCATTCTGAAAAACGTGTAAAATGCAGAAAGGCAGGACAGGTCATGGAGAACAGGGAGCCTTGTTATGCTGATGGGCGGGATGTAAATTGCCAACAGCCACGCTGGAGAAGTGTATGGTGTTTCCTGAAACACGTAGGAAACAAAGCAACACAGCCTATGGCACTTCCACTTATGGTCCTATAGCTTAGGGAAACTAAAATCAAAAACACACAGCCACCCCAAAGTTTGGGACGGCTCTGTTTACAAGAACCTCGTCTACGGAAAAAGTTAGATATCCGAGACAGCAAAAAATGGATAAAGAAGTTGTGGTACGCACGTACAATGGAATATCACTCAGCAATGATATCTACGTCATCAGGACGGTAGCGGCATAATCAGTGGATTCAGGTACGATGATTCTACGAGAAATATGTCACACAGAAAAAGAAACATCATAAGATATCAGTAATACACGGAATATGAACTTGGCTACACATGAACTGAATTACAAAACAGAACAGGATCTCAAATTTAGAAAACACACTTATGCTTGCTTATGGGGAAAGGTGAGTTGGGGTGCTGCATAAAACCAGAGATTGAAATTAGCACAGATACCGTTCCATAAGCCAAATATATAATAAACAAGACCTACTCCTTGTTCAACGAAATGGACTCAACAGCCCATATTCAACGCCTGGGAATATACGTGACAAGTAATAATCTTAAAACCCATGGATTTATATGTCTCCATAAGGAAATCAAGCGTGTGTACAGCGGCCTAAACGCAGCAGTGAAAATCCGATAAATCCCATTATCAAAATAAATTTCAAAAACAAAACACAATGACAGTGAAATAGAGAGCAATTCTTAAATAATTCATTCAGGGCTTGTGATGCAACCTGGATTTACCACATCTACACCCAGAGCTGGGTGAGACATAAGGCTGGACACTTCGGGCTGATAGCATTGGTGAGGTTCGGTGAGCAAACGCAGACCCTTTGAAGTCATACTCCATGGTACGCATTCCATGGGTCCCAACTCTCCAGGTGTAAGGGATTCTTCCTTCAGCTAAAACATGCATGGGAAACACAGTGTATGGTCCACCATGTGGTTGGGAAACGTTTTCAAATGCATCTCAGTTTTCGTCCCCTGGTACTCGGGTTCACCATTCCAGACGCTTTACTAACACTCTCCCCACTTGGAGAGTCAGTGCCTTTAACCTCCTGTTTGGCACAGTTTGCAATTTCTGCGCAAGATGAACAGGAATAGGGAGAACAAATGAGAGTCTAGCTGTAGGTGTCTGCACGGGCAAATGGAACGCTCATTTCCCACCAGGAAGAGGAATTAACCAAAGGCTCAGCATGCCCGACCGGAAACAGATTAGGGCCTGAAGCAATCCTGCGGTATTGCGGCCAGCTCACAAGAAAGCGAGTTGAAGAAAGGAGCTCAGAGGCACTGTAATTCACAAACCTGCAGAGCTATGAATGACAGCTATCGTCCAAAAATGTATCGAAGTAAGTCTTCGAAGAGGACTTGAAAGCGCGGCAGAATTTCAGGAAAACGATTTCAGGGGGTAGACTAGAATTGCACTTAAAGCATAGGAAAAGAGGCAGAATGTCGACAATGATGCACTTGGACAAAAAGGGCGTGTGCGTTTTTTCCTGAATATATTCATGAAAAAACGCATACGCACTTTTTGGCCAACCAAGCAAGCGTGTAAAGGAAATCTGCACTACAATGAAGACTCACTGCCCCCTGGTCAAAAGGGCCATCTGAAAAACGTGTAAAATCCAGAAAGGCAGGACAGGTCATGGAGAACAGGGAGCCTTGTTATGCTGATGGGCGGGATGTAAATTGCCAACAGCCACTCTGGAGAACTGTATGGTGTTTCCTGAAACACGTAGGAAACAAAGCAACACAGCCTATGGCACTTCCACTTATGGTCCTATAGCTTAGGGAAATTAAAATCAAAAACACACAGCCACCCCAAAATTTGGGACGGCTCTGTTTACAAGAACCTCGTCTACCGTACAAGTTAATTATCCGAGAAAGCAAAAAATGGATAAAGAAATTGTGGTACGCACGTACAATGGAATATCACTCAGCAAGAAATCTACGTCATCAGGCCCGTAGCGGCATAATGAGTGTATTCAGGTACGATGATTCTACGAGAAATAAGTCACACAGAAAAAGAAACATCATAAGATATCACTAATACACGGAATGTAAACTTGGCTACACATGAACTGAATTACAAAACAAAACAAGGTCTCAAATTTAGAAAACCAACTTATGCTTGCTTATGGGGAAACGTGAGCTGGGGTGCTGCATAAAACCAGAGATTGAAATTAGCACAGATACCGTTCCATAAGCCAAATATATAAAAGACCAAACCTACTCTTTGCTCAACGAAATGGACTCAACACCCCATATTCAACGCCTGGGAATATACCTGTCAAGCAAGAATCTTAAAACCCATGGATTTATATGTCTCCATAAGGATATCAAGCATGTGTACAGCGGCCTAAACGCAGCAGTGAAAATCCGATAAATCCCACTATCAAAATAAATTTCAAAAACAAAACACAATGACAGTGAAATAGAGAGCAATTCTTAGAGAGCAATTCTCAAATAATTCATTCAGGGCTTGTGATGCAACCTGGATTTACCACATCTACACCCAGAGCTGGGTGAGACATAAGGCTGGACACTTCAGGCTCATAGCATTGGTGAGGTTCAGTGAGCAAACGCAGACCCTTTGAAGTCATACTGCATGGTACCCATTCCATGGGTCCCAACTCTCCAGGTTTAAGGGATTCTTCCTTCAGCTAAAACATGCATGGGAAACCCAGAGTAAGGTCCACCGTGTGATTGGGAAACGTTTTCAAATGCATCTCAGTATTCGTCCCCTGGTACTCGGGTTCACAAATCCTGACGCTTTACTAACACTCTCCCCACTTGGAGAGTCAGTGCCTTTAACCTCCTGTTTGGCACAGTTTGCAATTTCTGCACAAGATGAACAGGAATAGGTAGAACCAATGAGGGACTAGCTGTAGGTGTCTGCACGGGCAAATGGAACGCTCATTTCCCACCAGGAAGAGGAATTAAACAAAGGCTCAGCATGCCCGGCCGGAAACAGATTAGGGCCTGAACCAATCCTGCGGTTTTGCGGCCAGCTCACAAGAAAGCGAGTTGAAGAAAGGAGCTCAGGGGCACTGTAATTCACAAACCTGCAGAGTTATGAATGACAGCTACCGTCCAAAAATGTATTGAAGTAAGTCTTCGAACAGGACTTGAAAGCGGGGCAGAATTTCAGGAAAACGATTTCAGGGGGTAGACTGGAATTGCACTTAGAGCATAGGAAATGAGGCAGAATGTCGACAATGATGCACTTGGCCAAAAAGGGCGTATGCGTTTTTTCCTGAATATATTCAGGAAAAAACGCATACGCACTTTTTGGCTAACCAAGCAAGCGTGTAAAGGAAATCTGCACTACAATGAAGTCTCACTGCCCCCCGGTCAAAAGGGCATTCTGAAAAACGTGTAAAATGCAGAAAGGCAGGACAGGTCATGGAGAACAGGGAGCCTTGTTATGCTGATGGGCGGGATGTAAATTGCCAACAGCCACTCTGGAGAAGTGTATGGTGTTTCCTGAAACACGTAGGAAACAAAGAAACACAGCCTATGGCACTTCCACTTATGGCCCTATAGCTTAGGGAAACTAAAGTCAAAAACACACAGCCACCTCAAAGTTTGGGACGGCTCTGTTTACAAGAACCTCGTCTACGGAAAAAGTTAGATAACCGAGACAGCAAAAAATGGATAAAGAAATTGTGGTACGCACGTACAATGGAATATCACTCAGCAATGATATCTACGTCATCAGGACCGTAGCGGCATAATCAGTGGATTCAGGTACGATGATTCTACGAGAAATATGTCACACAGAAAAAGAAACATCATAAGATATCAGTAATACACGGAATATAAACTTGGCTACACATGAACTGAATTACAAAACAGAACAGTGTCTCAAATTTAGAAAACCAACTTATGCTTGCTTATGGGGAAAGGTGAGTCGGGGTGCTGCATAAAACCAGAGATTGAAATTAGCACAGATACCTTTCGATAAGCCAAATATAGAATAGACAAGACCTACTCCTTGCTCAACGAAATGGACTCAACACCCCATATTCAACGCCTGGGAATATACCTGACAAGTAAGAATCTTAAAACCCATGGACTTATATGTCTCCATAAGGAAATCAAGTGTATGTACAGTGGCCTAAACGCAGCAGTGAAAATCCGATAAATCCCATTATCAAAATAAATTTCAAAAACAAAACACAATGCCAGTGAAATAGAGAGCAATTCTTAAAAAATTCATTCAGGGCTTGTGATGCAACCTGGATTTACCACATCTACACCCAGAGCTGGGTGAGACATAAGGCTGGACACTTCGGGCTGATAGCATTGGTGAGGTTCGGTGACCAAACCAGACCCTTTGAAGTCATACTGCATGGTACCCATTCCATATGTCCCAACTCTCCAGGTTTAAGAGATTCTTCCTTCAGCTAAAACATGCATGGGAAACCCAGAGTATGGTCCACCGTGTGATTGGGAAACGTTTTCAAATGCATCTCAGTTTTCGTCCCCTGGTACTCGGGTTCACCATTCCAGACGCTTTACTAACACTCTCCCCACTTGGAGAGTCAGTGCCTTTAACCTCCTGTTTGGCACAGTTTGCAATTTCTGCGCAAGATGAACAGGAATAGGGAGAATCAGTGAGAGACTAGCTGTAGGTGTCTGCATGGGCAAATGGAATGCTCATTTCCCACCAGGAAGACGAATTAACCAAAGGCTCAGCATGCCCTGCCGGAATCAGATTAGGGCCTGAAGCAATCCTGCAGTTTTGTGGCCAGGTCACAAGAAAGCAAGTTGAAGAAAGGAGCTCAGGGGCACTGTAATTCACAAACCTGCAGAGTTATGAATGACAGCTACCGTCCAAAAATGTATTGAAGTAAGTCTTCGAACAGGACTTGAAAGCGGGGCAGAATTTCAGTAAAACGATTTCAGGGGGTAGACTGGAATTGCACTTAAAGCATAGGAAAAGAGGCAGAATGTCGACAATGATGCACTTGGCAAAAAGGCCTATGCATTTTTTCGTGAATATATTCACGAAAAAATGCATATGTGCTTTTTGGCCAACCAAGCAAGCGTGTAAAGGAAATCTGCACTACAATTAAGTCTCACTGCCCCCCGGTCAAAAGGGCCATGTGGAAAAAGTGTAAAATCCAGAAAGGCAGGACAGGTCTTGGAGAACAGGGAGCCTTGTTATGCTGATGGGAGGGATGTAAATTGCCAACAGGCACTCTGGAGAAGTGTATGGTGTTTCCTGAAACACGTAGGAAACAAAGCAACACAGCCTATGGCACTTCCACTTATGGTCCTATAGCTTAGGGAAATTAAAATCAAAAACACACAGCCACCCCAAAGTTTGGGACGGCTCTGTTTACAAGAACCTCGTCTACGGTACAAGTTAAATATCCGAGAAAGCAAAAAATGGATAAAGAAGTTGTGGTACGCACGTACAATGGAATATCACTCAGCAATGAAATCTACGGCATCGGGCCCGTAGCAGCATAATGAGTGGATTCAGGTACGATGATTCTACGAGAAATAAGTCACACAGAAAAAGAAACATCATAAGATATCACTAATACACGGAATGTAAACTTGTCTACACATGAACTGAATTACAAAACAGAACAGGGTCTCAAATTTAGAAAACCAACTTATGCTTGCCTATGGGGAAAGGTGAGTTGGGGTGCTGCATAAAACCAGAGATTGAAATTAGCACAGATACCATTCCATAAGTCAAATATATAATAGACAAGACCGACACCTTGCTCAACGAAATGGACTCAACACCCCATATTCAACGCCTGGGAATATACCTGACAAGTAAGAATCTTAAAACACATGGATTTATATGTCTCCATAAGGAAAGCAAGCGTGTGTACAGCGACCTAAACGCAGCAGTGAAAATCCGATAAATCCCATTATCAAAATAAATTTCAGAAACAAAACAAAATGCCAGTGAAATAGAGAGCAATTCTTAAATAATTCATTCAGGGCTTGTGATGCAACCTGGATTTACCATATCTACACCCAGAGCTGGGTGAGATATAAGGCCGGACACTTCGGGCTGATAGCATTGGTGAGGTTCGGTGAGCAAACACAGACCCTTTGAAGTCATACTGCATGGTACCCATTCCATAGGTCCCAACTCTCCAGGTTTAAGGGATTCTTCCTTCAGCTAAAACATGCATGGGAAACCCAGAGTATGGTCCACCGTGTGATTGGTAAACGTTTTCAAATGCATCTCAGTTTTCGTCCCCTGGTACTCGGGTTCACCATTCCAGACGCTTTACTAACACTCTCCCCACTTGGAGAGTCAGTGCCTTTAACCTCCTATTTGGCACAGTTTGCAAATTCTGCGCAAGATGAACAGGAATTGGGAGAACCAATGAGAGACTAGCTGTAGGTGTCGGCACGGGCAAATGTAACGCTCATTTCCCACCAGGAAGAGGAATTAACCAAAGCCTCCGCATGCTGTTCCCGCAGCAGACTGGGGCCTGAAGCAATCCTGCGGGTTTGCGGCCAGCTCACAAGGAAGCGAGTTGAAGAAAGGAGCTCAGGGTCACTGTAATTCACAAATCTGCAGAGTTATAAATGACAGCTATCGTCCAAAAATATATTGAAGGAAGGCTCCGAAGAGGACTTGTAAGTGGGGCAGAATTGCAGGAAAACCATTTCAGGGGTTTGACTGCAATTGCCTTTAAAGCATAGGAAAAGAGGCAGAATGTCGACAATGATGCACTTGGCCAAAAAGGGCGTATGCGTTTTTTCCTGAATATATTCAGGAAAAAACGCATACGCCCTTTTTGGCCAACCAAGCATGCATGTTAAAGAAATCTGCACTACAATGAAGTCTCACTGACCCCGGATCAAAAGGGCCATTTGAAAAATGTGTAAAATCCAGAAAAGCAGCACAGGCCCTGGAGAACAGGGAGCCTTGTTATGCTGATGGGCGGGATGTAAATTGCCAACAGCCACTCTGGAGAAGTGTATGGTGTTTTCTGAAACACGTAGAAAACAAAGCAACACAGCCTATGGCACTTCCACTTATGGTCCTATAGCTTAGGGAAATTTAAATCAAAAACACACAGCCACTCCAAATTTCGGACAGCTCTGTTTACAAGAACCTCGTCTATGGTATAAGCTAAATATCTCAGAAAGCGAAAAATGGATAAAAAAGTTGTGGTACGTACGTACAATGGTATATCATTCAGCAATGAAATCTATGTCATCAGGCCCGTAGCGGCATAATGAGTGGATTCAGGTACGATGATTCTACGTGAAATAAGTCACACAGAAAAAGAAACATCATAAGATATCACTAATACACGGAATGTAAACTTGGCTACACATGAAGTGAATTACAAAACACAACAGGGTCTCACATTTAGAAAACCAAATTACGTTTGCTTATGGGGAAAGGTGAGTTGAGGTGCCGCATAAAACCAGAGAATGAAATTAGCACAGATACCGTTCCATAAGCCATATATGTAATATACATGATCTACTCCTTGCTCAACGAAATGGACTCAACATCACATATTCAACCCCAAGAATATACGTGACTAGAACGAGTCTTAAAACCTATGTATTTATATGTCTCCATAAGGGAATCCAGTGTGTGTACATCGGCATAAACGCAGCATTGAACATCAGCTAAATCCCATTGTACAAATAAATTTTAAAAACTATCACAAAGACTGTGAAATAGAGAGCAATTCTTAAATAATTCATTCATGGCTTGTGATGAGACCTGGGTTTACGACATCCACACCCACAGCTGGGTTAGACATAATGCTGGACACTTGGGGCTGATAGGATTGGTGAGGTTCGGTCAGCAAATGCAGACCATTAGAAGTAATACTGCATGGTACCTATTCCAAGGTTCCCAGCTTTCCCGGTTTAAGGGATTCGTCCTTCAGCTCAAACATGCATGGGGAATGCCGAGTATGGTCCACCGTGTGATCAGAAAACGTTTTTAAATGCATCTCTGTTTTCGTCCCCTGGTCCTCGGGTTCACCATTCAAGACACTTTACTAACACTCTCCCCACTTGGAGAGTCAGTGCCTTTAACCTCCTGTTTGGTACAGTTTGCAATTTCTGCGAAAGATGAACAGGAATAGGGAGAACCAATGAGAGACTAGCTGTGGGTTTGTGGACAGGCACATTTAACTCTCATTTCCCTCCAGGAAGAGGAACTAACCACAGGCTCAGCGTTCCATGCCGGAACCAGATTAAGGCCTGAAGCAATCCTGCGGTTTTGCGGCCAATTCACAAGAAAGCGAGTTGAAGTAAGAGGCTCAGGGGCACTGTAATTCACAAACCTGCAGAGTTATAAATGACAGCTATCGTCCAAAAATATATTCAAGTAAGGCTGCAAAGAGGACTTGAAAACGGGGCAGAATTGCCGGAATGCGATTTCAGGAGGTAGACGGGAATTGCTCTGAAAGCATAGGAAAAGAGGCAAAACCTCGACAATGATGCACTTGACCAAAAAGTGCATATGCGTTTTTTTCCAGGGCCCTCATTTACGAGGGTAGGAGGCTCTCAGCATGCTCCAGGGGCCAACAGAGGCCCCACGTTGCCAAGGTGACGTGACTCAGCCAGCCACGTGTGACCTCACATCAGAGGGCCCACCTCACAGAAGGGTAAGGAACCCAGCCAGGATCAGACTCTCACCAGAGGGCCCACATCACCAAGGGGATGGGAACCAGGCAGGAGTGTCCTCACACCCGTGGGGCCACATCATCGAAAGTTGAGGTACCCAGCACATGTAGCCTCAAACCAGAGGACCCACATCACCATGGGTCTCGGAGTGAGGCAGGCAGGATTAACCTCACAACACATGGCCCACTGTATAAAAAAGGTGAGGAATCCAGCAGTTGGAACTTCCCAGCAGGCGGCCCAGAGCACCGAGGGTATGAGATCCAGGCCACAGTGAACTCACAGCAGAGGGCCCTCATCGTGATACTGTAAGCAACCCAGCCGTTGTGACCTCAGAGCACAAGGCCCACATCCCCATGGGGAAGCGAACCAAGCAGGAGTGTCATCGCACCAGTGGGCACACATCAGAAAAGGTGGGGAGCACAGCAGTTAGGGCCTGATGCCAGAGAGCCCTCATCACTGAGGGGACGTAGCTCCCAGAAGGCTCCAACTGCTACCAGAGGCCCGATGTCACCAATGCGGGGTGTGCCAGCCAGGCAGGAGTGACCTCAGAGCAGAGGGCCAACTTCACAGAAGTGTGAGGAAACCAAAGATGATCAGACTCTCACCAGAGGGCCCACATCACCAAGGGAATGGGAACAGGGCAGGAGTGTCCTCACACCAGTGGGGCCACATCACCGAAATGTGAGGGACCCAGCACACGTGGCCTCAAACCAGAGGACACACATCAAAAAGGAGCTGGGAGTGAGGCAGGCAGGAGGAGCCTCAAAACAGCGGGACCATAGAATAAAAAAGGTGAGGAATCCCACAGTTGGAACCTCCCATCAGGCAGCCAGCAGCAGCGAGGCTATGGGATCCAGTCCTGACTGAACTCACAACAGAGGGCCCTCATCATGAAACTGTGAGCAACCCAGCCGTTAGGACCTCAGAGCAGAAGGCCCACATTTCCATGGGGTTGGGAACCTGTCAGAAGTGTACTCACACCACAGGGCACACATCAGAGAATTTTGGGAGCCCAGAAGTTAGGGCCTGACGCCAGAGGGCCCTCATTACCGAGGGAAGGAGACTCCAAGAAGGCACCAACTCCCAATTGAGGGCCCAGGTCACCAAGGTAACGTGTGACAGCCAGGCAGGAGTGAGCTCACAGCACAGGGCCTACCTCACAGAAGGGTGAGGAACAAAGCCAGGATAAGACTCTCACCAGAGGGCCCACATTACCAAGGGAATCAGAACCAGGCAGGAGTGTCCTCACGCCAGTGTGGCAATATCATAGAAAGGTGAGGAACCCAGCAAATGTGGCCTAAACCAGAGAACCCACATCTCCAAGGGGCTCGGAGTGAGGCAGGCAGGAGTAGCCTCACAACACAGGGCCCATAGAATAAAAAAGCTGAGGAATCCAGCAGTGGGAACCTCCCAACAGATGGCCCAGAGCACCCAGTCTATGCGATCCAGGCCTCAGTGAACTCACAGCAGAGGACCCATATCATGAAACTGTGAGCAACCCAGACGTTGGGACCTCAGAGCAGAAGGCCCACATCCTCATGGGGTTGGGAACATGGTAAGAGTGTCCTCGCACCACTTAGAACGTATCAGAAAATGTGGGTACCCAGCAGTTAGGGCCTGACACCAGAGGGCCCTCATCACCAAGGGGAGGAGGCTCACAGCAGGCTCCAACTGCCACAAAAGGGCCGACGTCGCCAAGGCGGGGTGTGCCAGCTGGGCAGGAGTGACCTCAGAGCAGAGGGCCCACCTCAAAGAAGTGTGAGGAACCCAACCAGGATCAGACTCTCACCAGAGGGCCCACATCCCCAAGGGGATGGGAACCAGGCAGGAGTGTCCTCACACCAGTGGGGCCACATCAGCGAAAGGTGAGGAACCCAGAACACGTGGCCTCAAAGCAGAGGACCCACATCACCAAGAGGCTCAGAGTGAGGCAGGCAGGAGTTGCCTCACAACACAGGGCCCATAGAATAAAAAAGGTGAGGAATCCAGCAGTTGGAAGCTCCAAGCAGGTGGCCCAGAGCACCGAGGCTATGGGATCAATGCCGGAGTGAACTCACAGCAGAGGGCCCACATCCTGAAACTGTGAGCAACCCAGGCGTTGGGACTTCAGAGTAGAAGGCCCAAATCCCCATGGGGATGGGAACCTGGCAGGAGTGTCTTCGCACCAGTGGGCACACATCAGAAAATGTGGGGATACCAGCAGTTAGGGCCTAACGCCAGACGGCCCTCATCACAGAGGGGAGGAGGCTCCCAGCATGCTCCAACTGCAACCAGAGGCCCCATGTGGCCAAGGCCATGTGTGCCAGCCAGGCAGGAGTGACCTCACAGCAGAGGGCCTTCCTCCCAGAAGTGTGAGGAATCCAGCCAGGATCAGACTCTCAGCAGAGGGCCCACATCACCAAGGGGATGGGAACCAGGCAGGAGTGTCCTCACACCAGTGGGGCCACATCAATAAAATGTGAGGAAACTGGCACATGTGGCCTCAAACCAGAGGACCTACATCACAAAGGGGCTGGGAGTGAGGCAGGCAGGATGAGCCTCACAACACAGGGTCCAAAGAATAAAAAAGGTGAGGAATCCAGCAGTTGGAACCTCCCAGCAGGCAGTCCACAGCACAGAGGCTATGGGATCTAGGCCTGAGTTAACTAACACCAGAGAGCCAACATGAGGAAACTGTGAGTAACCCAGGCGTTGGGACCTCAGACCAGAAGACCCACATCCGCATGGGGATGGGAACCTTACAGGAGTGTCCTGGCATCACTGGACTCACATCAGAAAACGTGGGGAGCCCAGCAGTTAGAGCCTGACGCCAGAGGGCCCTCATCACCGAGGAGAGGAGGCTCCAGGCAGGCTCCAACTGCCACCAGAGGGCCAAAGTCACCAGGCAATGGGAGAAAGCCAGGCAGGAGTTACCTCACAGCAGAGGGCCTACCTCAAAGAAGGGTGAGGAACCCAGCCAGGATAAGACTCTCACCAGAGAGCCCACATCACCAAGGGGATCGGAAGAAGGCAGGAGTGTCCTCACACCAGTGTGGCCACATTATAGAAAGGTGAGGAACCCAGCACATGTGGCCTAAACCAGAGGACCCACATCTCCAAGGTGCTTAGAGTGAGGCAGGCAGGAGTAGCCTCACAACACAGGGCCCATAGAATAAAAAATGTGAGGAATCCCGCAGTTGGAACCTCCCAGCAGGCGGCCAGAAGCAGTGAGGCTATGGGATCTAGGCCTGACTGAACTCACAACAGAGGACCCTCATCATGAAACTGTGAGCAACCCAGACGATGGGACCTCAGAGCAGAAGGCCCACATTCCCATGGGGTTGGGAACCTGGCAGGAGTGTACTCGCACCACAGGGCGCACATCAGAAAATTTTGGGAGCCCAGGAGTTAGGGCCTGACGCCAGAGGGCCCTCATTACCCAGGGGCGGAGACTCCCAGCAGGCACCAACTCCCAACTGAGGGCCCACGTCACCAAGGTAACGTGTGCCAACCAGGCAGGAGTGACCTCACCGCAGAGGGCCTACCTCACAGAAGGGTGAGGAAACCAGCCAGGATAAGACTCTCACCAGTTTGTCCACCTCACCAAGGGGATCAGAACCAGGCAGAAGGGTCCTCACGCCAGGGTGGCCACATCATAGAAAGGTGAGGAACCCAGAACGTGTGGCCTAAATCAGAGGACCCACATCTCCAAGGGGCTAGGAGTGAGGCAGGCAGGAGTAGCCTCACAACACAGAGCCCATAGAATAAAAAATGTGAGGAATCCAGCAGTTGGAACCTGCCAGCAGGCGGCCCACAGCATGGAGTCTATGGGATCCAGGTCACAGAGAACTCACAACAGAGGGCCCACATCATGAAACTGTGAGCAACTGAGCCGTTGGGACTTCAGAACAGAAGGCCCACATCCCCATAGGGATGGGAACCTGGCAGGAGTGTCCTCGCATCACTTAGCACGAATCAGAAAATGTGGGAACCCAGCAGTTAAGGCCTGAGGGCAGAGGGCCCTCATCACTGAGGGGAGGAGGCTCCCAGCAGGCTCCAATTGCCACCATAGGGCCGACGTCGCCAAGGAGGGGTGTGCCAGCCAGACAGGAATGACCTCAGAGCAGAGGGCCCACCTCAAAGAAGTGTGAAGAAACTCAACAAGGATCAGACTCTCACCAGAGGGCCAACATCACCAAGGGGATGGGAACCAGGCAGGAGTGTCCTCACACCAGTGGGGCCACATCAGCAACAGGTGAGGAGCCCAGCACATGTGACCTAAAACCAGAGGACCCACATCACCAAGTGGCTCAGAGTGAGGCAGGCAGGAGTTGTCTAACAACACAGGGCCCATAGAATAAAAAAGGTGAGGAATCCAGCAGTTTGAACCTCCCAGCAGGTGGCCCAGAGCACCCAGTCTATGGGATCCAGGCCACAGTGAACTCACAGCAGAGGGCCCACATCATGAAACTGTGAGCAACCCAGCCGGTGGGACCTCAGAGCAGAAGGCCCACATCACCATGGTGATGGGAACCTCGCAGGAGTGTCCTCGCACCACTTAGCATGTATCAGAAAATGTGGGAACCCAGCAGTTAGGGCCTGACGCCAGAGGGCCCTCATCACCAAGGGGAGGAGGCTCCCAGCAGGCTCCAACTGCCACCAGCCGGCCGACGTTGCCAAGGCAGTGTGTGCAAGCCAGGCAGGAGTGACCACAGAGCAGAGGGCCCACCTCACAGAAGTGTGAGGATCCCAACCAGGATCAGACTCTCACCAGAAGGTCCACATCACCAAGGGGATGGAAACCAGGCAGGAGTGCCCTCACACCAGTGGGGCCACATCAGCGAAAGATGAGGAACACAGCACATGTGGCCTCAAACAAGGGGACACACATCACGAAGGGGCTGGGACTGAGGCATGCAGGAGGAGACTCACAACAGAGGGCACATAGAATAAAAAAGGTGAGGAATCCAGGAGTTGGAAACTCCAGGCAGGCGGCCCAGAGCACCGACGCTATGGGATACAGGCCAGAGTGAACTCACAGCAAAGGGCCCACATCATGAAACTGTGAGCAACCCAGCCGTTGGGACCACAGAACAGAAGTCCCACATGCCCATGGGGATGGGAACCTGGCAGGAGTGTCCTCGCACCACTGGGCACACATCAGAAAATGTGTGGAGCCTAGCACTTAGGGCCTGACACCAGAGGGCCCTCATCACTGAGGGGAGGAGGCCCCAGCACGCTCCAACTGCCACCAGAGTGCCCACGTCACCAAGGCGATGTGTGCCAGCCAGGCACGATTGACCTCACAGCAGAGGGCCCACATCATGAAAGTGTGAGCAACCCAGCCGTTGGGACCTCAGAATAGAAGGCCCACAGCCCCATGTGGATGGGAACCTGGCAGGAGTGTCATCGCACCACTGGGCACACATCAGAAAATGTGGGGAGCCCAGCAGTTAGGCCCTGACGTCACTGGGCCCTCATCACCGAGGGGAGGAGGCTCCCAGCACGCTCCATCTGCAACCAGTGGGCCCATGTGGCCAAGGCGGGTTGTGCCAGTCAGGCAGGAGTGACCTCAGAGAAGAGGGCCCACCTCAAAGAAGTGTGAGGAACCCAGCCATGATCAGACTCTCACCAGAGGGCCCACATCACCAAGGGGATGGGAACCAGGCAGGAGTGTCCTCACACCAGTGGGGTCACATCATCAAAAGATGAGGAACCCAGCACATGTGGCCTCAAACCAGAGGACACACATCACCAAGGGGTTGGGAGTGAGGCAGGTGTCTGGACGGGCACATTTAACTATAATTTCCCACCAGGAAGAGGAATTAACCAAAGGGTCAGAGTGCCGTGCCGGACCCTGATTACGGCCTGAAGCAAACCTGTGGTTTTGTGGCCAGCTTACAAGGAAGCGAGTTAAGAAAGGAACTCAGGGGCACTGTCATTCACAAACCTGCAGTTATAAATGACAGCTATCGTCCAAAAATATATTGAAGTAAGGCAGCGAAGAAGACCTGAAAGTGGGGCAGAATTGCAGGAAACCGATTTCATGATGTAGACAGTAATTGCTTTTAAAGCATAGGAAAAGAGGCAGAACGTCTACAGTGATGCACTTGGCCAAGAAGGGCATATGCGTTTTATAGAGGGCCCTCATTAATGAGGGGAGGAGGCTCCCAGCACACACCAAAGGCCAACAGACGGCCCATGTCATCAAGGCGACGTGTGCCAGCCAGGCAGGAGAGACCTCATATCACAGGGTCTACCTCACAGAAGGGTGAGGTACCCAGCGAGGATCAGACTCTCACCAGAGGGCCCACATCACCAAGGGGATGGGAACCAGTCAGGAGTGTCCTCACACCAGTGGGGCCACATCATCCAAAGTTGAGGAACACAGCACATGTGACCTCAAACCAGAGGACACACATCACCAAGGGACTGGGAGTGAAGCAGGCAGGAGGAGCCTCAAAACAGAGGGCCCATAGAATAAAAAAGGTGAGGAATCGCGCAGTTGGATCCTCCCAGCAGGCGGCCAGGAGCAGCGAGGCTATGGGATCCAGGCCGGAATGAGCTCACACCAGAGGGCCCTCATCATTATACTGTGAGCAACCCAGCCGTTGGGACCTCAGAGCAGAAGGCCCACATCCACATGGGTATGGGAAACTGGCAGGAGTGCCATCACACCAGTGGGCACACATCAGAAAATATGGGTACCCAGCAGTTAGTGACTGACGCCACAGGGCCCTCATCACCGAGGGGAGGAGGCTCCCAGCAAGCTCCAACTGCCACCAGAGGGCCGACGTCACCAAGGCAACGGGAGCAAGCCAGGCAGGAGTGACCTCACAGCAGAGGGCCCACCTCCCAGAAGTGTGACGAAACCAGTCAGGATCAGACTCTCACCAGACGGCCCACATCACCAAGGGGATGGGAACCAGGCAGGAGTGTCCTCACACCAGTGGGTCCACATCACTAAAAGGTGAGTAAACCAGCACATGTGGCCTGAAACCACAGGACCCACATCACCAAAGGGCTGGGAGTAAGGCAGGCAGGAGGAGCCTCACAACACAGGGCCCAAAGAATAAAAAAGGTGAGGTATCCAGCAGTTGGAACCTCGCAGCAGGCGGCCCAGAGCACAGAGACTATGGGATCCTGGCCTGAGTGAACTAACACCAGAGAGCCTATATCATGGAACTGTGAGCAACCCAGACGTTGGAACCACAGAGCAGAAGGCCCACATCCCCATGGGGATGGGAAACTTACAGGAGTGTCCTGTTATCACTGGGCTCACATCAGATAACATGGGGAGCCCAGCAGTGATGGCCTCACGCCAGAGGGCCCTCATCACCGAGGGGAGGAGGCTCCCAGTAGGTTCCAACTGCCACCAGAGGGCCGATGTCACCAAGGCAATGGGAAGCCAGGCAGGAGTTACCTCACAGCAGAGGGCCCACCTCACAGAAGGGTGAGGAACCCAGCCAGGATCAGACTCTCACCAGAGGGCTCATATCACCAAGGGGATGGGAACCAGGCACAAGTATCCTCACACCAGTGGGGCCACATCATCGAAAGGTGAGGGACCCAGCACACGTGGCCTCTAATCAGAGGACACACATAAACAAGGGGCTGGGAATGAGGCAGGCAGGAGGAGCCTCAAAAGAGAGGGCCCATAGAATAAAAAAGGTGAGGAATCCCGCAGTTGGAACCTCCCAGCAGGCGGCCTGGAGTAGCGAGGCTATGGGATCCAGGGTGAGTGAACTCACACCAGAGGGCCCTCATCATGAAACTGTGAGAAATCCAGACGTTGGGACCTCACAGCAGAAGGCCCACATTCCCATGGGCTTGGGAACCTGACAGGAGTGTACTCGCACCACAGGGCGCACATCAGAAAATTTTGAGAGCCCAGGAGTTAGGGCCTGACGCCAGAGGGCCCTCATTACCGAGGGAAGGAGACTCCCAGCAGGCACCAACACACAATTGAGGGCCCACGTCGCCAAGATGACGTGTGCCAGTCAGGCAGGAGTGACCTCACAGCACAGGGCCTACCTAACAGAAGGGTGAGGAAACCAACCAGGATAAGACTCTCGCCAGAGGGCCCACATCACCAAGGGGATCGGAACCACGCAGGAGTGTCCTAACACCAATGTGGCCACATCATAGAAAGGTGAGGAACCCAACACATGTGGCCTCAAAGCAGAGGACCCACATCTCCAAGGGACTCGGAGTGAGGTAGGCAGGAGTAGCCTTACAACACAGGGCCCATAGAATAAAAAGGTGAGGAATCCAGTAATTGGAAGCTCCCAGCAGGCGGCCCAGGGCACCCAGTCTATGAGATCTAGGCCGCAGTGAACTCACAGCAGAGGGCCCACATCATGATACTGTGAGCAACCCAGCCATTGGGACCTCAGAGCAGAAGGCCCACATCCCCATGGGGATGGGAAACTGGCAGGAGTGTCATCGCACCAGTGGGCGCACATCAGAAAATGTGGGGAGCCCAGCAGTTAGGGCCTGATGCCAGAGGGCCCTCATCACCGAGGGGAGGAGGCTCCCATCCCGCTCCAACTGCAACCAGAGGGCCCACTTGGCCAAGGCGACGTGTGCCATCCAGGCACGAGTGACCTCACAGCAGAGAGCCCACCTCCCAGAAGTGTGAGGTATCCAGCCAGGATCAGACTCTCACCAGAGGGCCCACATCACCAAGGGGATGGGAACCAGGCAGGAGTGTCCTCACACCAGTGGGGCCACATCAATAAAAGGTGAGGAAACCGGCACATGTAGCCTCAAACCACAGGACCTACATCACCAATGGGGGGAGTGAGGAAGGCAGGAGGAGCCTCACAACACAGGGCACAAAGAATAAAAAAGGTGAGGAATCCAGCAGTTGGAACCTCGCAGCAGGCGGCCCAGAACACAGGGGCTATGGGATCTAGGCCTGAGTGAATGAACATCACAGAGCCAACACCATGAAACTGTAAGGAACCCAGGCGTTGGGACCTCAGAGCAGAAGGCCCACATCCCAATGGGGATGGGAACCTGGCAGGAGTGTCCTGGCATCACTGGGCTCACATCAGAAAACGTGGGGAGCACAGCAGTTAGAACCTGACGCCAGAGGGCACTCATCACTGAGGAGAGGAGGCTCCCAGCAGGCTCCAACTGCCACCAGAGGGCCTACGTCTCCAAGGCAATGGGAGCAAGCCAGGCAGGATTTACCTAAGAGCAGAGGGCCCACCACACAGAAGGGTGAGGAACGCAGCCAGTGTCAGACTCTCACCAGAGGGCCCACATCACCAAGGGGATGGGAACCAGGCAGGAGTTTCCTCACACCATTGGGGCCACATCATTGAAAGGTGAGGAACCCAGCACATGTGGTCTCGAACCAGAGGACACACATCACCAAGGGGCTGCGAATGAGGCAGGTGTCTGGACGGGCACATTTAACTCTCATTTCCCACCAGGAAGAGGAATTAACCAAACGCTGAGCATGCCGTGCCGGAACCAGATTACAGCCTGAAGCAAACCTGCGGTTTTGTGGCCAGCTCACAAGGAAGCGAGTTAAGAAAGGAAATCAGGGGCACTGTAATTCTCAAACCTGCAGAGTTATAAATGACAGCTATTGTCAAAAATATATTGAAGTAAGGCTGCAAAGAGGACTTGAAAACGAGGCAGAATTGCAGGAATCAGATTTCAGGAGGTAGATTTGAATTGCATTTAAAGCATATGAAAAGCAGCAGATCTTTGACAGTGATGCACTTGGACAAAAAGTGCATATAGATTTTTTCCTGAATACATTCAGGAAAAAACGCATATGCTCTTTTTTGTCAACCAAGCACTCGAGCAATGGAAATCTGCACTACAATGAAGTCTCTTTTCCCATTCGTCAAAATGGCCATCTGAAAAAAGTGTAAAAACAAGAAACACAGGACAGGCCATGGAGAACAGGGAGCCTTGTTATGCTGATGGGTGGGATGTCAATTGCCAACAGACACTCTGGAGATGTTTATGATGTATCCTGAAACATCTAAAAAACAAAGCTACAGAGCCTAGGTCACTTCCACTTATGGCCCTATAGCTTAGGAATATTAAAATCAACAAGACACAGCCAACACAAAATTTAGGGCTGCTGTGTTTACAAGAACCTTGAGTCCTGTGCACATTAAATATCCCAGAAAGAAAAAAATGGATAAAGAAGTTGTGCGACTTATGTACAACGGAATATCACTCAGCAATGAGATCAATGTCATCAGGCCTGTAGCAGCAAATTGAGTGGATTTAAGCACGATGATTCTAAGAGAAATATGTCACACAGAGAAAGATAGTTATCATAAGATATCACTAATAGAGGGAGTGTAAACTTGGCTCCACATGAACTGGATTACAAAACCGAACAGAGTCTCACATTTAGATAAAAAACTTATGCTTGCTTAAGGGGAAAGTTGAGTTGGGGTGCTGTATAAAACCAGAGATTGAAATTAGCACAGATACCTTTCCATAAGCCAAAAATGTAATAGACAAGACCTACTCCTTGCTCAACGAAATAGACTCATCCATGGTGTTTCACCTCACACTGGTTAGAATGGGCATCATCAGAAAATCTACAAACAACAAATGCTGGAAAGGGTGTGGAGATATGGAACCCTCTTCCAGTATTGTTGGGAATGTAAATTGATACAGTCACTGTGGAGAACATTATGGAGTTTCTTATAAAACTAACAATAGAATTACCATATGATACAGCAATCCCACTACTGGTCATATACCCAGACAAAACCATAAATTAAAAAACAACATTCAGCGCAATGTTCATTGCATCACTATTTACAATATCCAGGTAATGGAAGCAACCTAAATGCCCACAGACAGACGAATGCATAAAGATGTGGTACATATATAAAATGGAATATTACTAAGCCATAAAAAGGAATGAAATTGGGTCACCTGTAGAGACGTTGATGAATCTAGAGACTGTCATACACAGTGAAGTAAGTCAGAAAGAGAAAAACAAAACAAATCTTGTATATTAATGCATATATGTGGAACCTAGAAAAATTGTACAGATGAACCGTTTTGCAAGGCAGAAATAGAGCAACAGATGTAGACAACGAACGTATGGACACCAAGGGGGGAAAGCTGTTGGGGGGATGGTGGTGGGAGGTGTTGAGAGATTGGGATTGGCATGTATACATTTATATGTATAAAAGAGATAACCAAAAAGAACCTGCTGTATAAAAAATAAAATAAAATTCAAAATTAAAAAAAATAAAATTAAAAAAAGTAAAACAGAAAAAATATTCTTCCCTTCACATACATGTATTTATATGAATAAATTATTTCCATGCATATATCTGTAAATACAGAGGAGAAGAATAAAATCTACCTTGAACCAAAAACGAAAAAAAGAAAAAGAAAAACAGAACCCACCAGGTACACAGAGGAAAACCCTATCAGGTCACTTGCTCCAGTTGTAAACAATTCTGAAGTTGGTCAGTGGTGGGGAATCATCTCCCATTCAGCCAGCAGGCCCCACGCAACAAGCGTCCTCATTGCAAAGCTGGGGGACCATGCCGAGGCATCTGTGAGTAAACGTGGGCCGAGCCCCAGGCCAGCTGCTGCTGAAATGTTCCCACCCTTCCCAGGTAAAACACCTGAATATGTACAAGGACTTGAAAGCCTAGAGGAAGGGCCATGGAGCCACACGAGCGACAGCATGCCGGCCGACTTGATGCCTGCAGGCCAGCCAGGATGGTCCTGGCCCTGGGTGCTCTTCTGGAAGCTTTCCATTTCCCTGCCTGAGATACCCCTCCTGTCCTGGCCCCCACTGCTTTCTTCCTTCCTCACCTCTCCCCAGGAAGAAATTCCAGCAGCAGGTATGGGTGACACATCCTCTTCCTTAGCAGGTGGCATCTTGGCAACTGCTGCAGAAAGTCCAGCAGAGCCCCACTCACACTGGACCACCCACAAAGCCGTGGCCTCTCACTCCCTCCCACCAGTCCAGCCCCGAGACTGTTGACAGGGCAGAGAAAATGGCGTCAGGCACAGCTGCAGGGGCTCTTGCTGCCTGGAGCGGTGTTTATATCGATCTCAACCCAGGCACACCTGGGGAGGTCTGGCCGGCACGGTCAGGCTGCCCAGGTCAGCCAATCATCAACCCTCAGGGTCTCACAGTTGCAGAAAATGGAACTTGCTGAATCGGCCAGGTCCAAGGAACAGGTGTGGGCTCTTGAGAGTCAGGATAGACAAGGGGCTGTAGTTCTGGCTTGTTTTCTAATCATTTTATCTGGCCCATGAGTGGGAGACAACTTCAAGAAAACCCTCTGCTAATGAGAGGAACCCAGGAGTCAGGGAGAGGAGGGGAGGGTGGTGGGTGGAGACAGAGGCCTGGTGCCCCGGGTGCAGTGGAAGTCTCTGGAAGACCAGGTGGAGGGAGGCCGCACAGAGTGATCCCCAAGATCACAGACCTTTTGGAGCTGCTGTTTGTTAGTACAAGTACTGCTCTGAGGTGCTCTGTGTCAGATCTGAGCGACAGGTGAGCTGGGAGTGCTTTGCAATGTGCGCTATGTGCACGGTTCCTGTTTGCACAGACTTGCCACGGAACATGCAAGGGTAGCTCTGTATCCTGGGAGGGACGTGACAACGAGAGCCCCATGGGCTGCAGGTGACCTGCCCAGGGAACACCATATCCTGGGAGGGGCCTGAACACGAGGGCCCTGTGGGCTGGGGTGGGGGTGGGGTACCTGCCTGGGTGAGCTCCATATCCTGGGATTGGCCTGACTTTGAGAGCCCCATGGGCTGCAGCAGTCAAGGTAACGGATGTCAGGAGAGTCAGTGAAGCCACCGAGGATATACCTCCAGTAGTTCCTAAATCCTATACCCTGCTGGTTATTCTACCAACGACCAGGACTTGGTATTCTGTATTAGTCTTCAATGATGCCTTCTTTTACACTTTTTTCACATGGCCCTTTTGACCGGGGGGCAGTGAGACTTCATTGTAGTGCAGATTTCCTTTAAACGCTTGCTTGGTTGGCCAAAAAGTGCGTATGCGTTTTTTCCTGAATATATTCAGGAAAAAACCAATATGCTCTTTTTGGCCAAGTGCATCATTGTCGACATTCTGCCTCTTTTCCTATGCTTTAAGTGCAATTCCAGTCTACCCCCTGAAATCGTTTTCCTGAAATTCTGCACCGCTTTAAAGCCCTCTTCACAGACTTACTTGAATATATTTTGGACGATAGCTATCATTCATAACTCTGCAGGTTTGTGGATTACAGTGCCCTTGAGCTCTTTTCTTCAACTCGCTTACTTGTGAGCTGACCGCAAAACGGCAGGATTGCTTCAGGCCCTAATCTGTTTCCAGCAGGGCACGCTGAGCCTTTGGTTAATTCCTCTTCCTGGTGGGAAATAAGCGTTCCATTTGTCCGTGCAGACACCTACAGCTAGTCTCTCATTGGATCTCCAAATTCCTGTTCATTTTGCACAGAAATTGCAAAGTGTGCCAAACAGGAGGTTAAAGGCACTGACTCTCCAAGTGGGGAGAGTGTTAGTAAAGCGTCTGGAATGGTGAACCCGAGTACCAGGGGACGAAAACTGAGATGCATTTGAAAACGTTTCCCAATGACATGGTGGAACGTACTCTGGGTTTCCCATGCATGTTTTAGCTGAAGGAAGAATCCCTTAAACCTGGAGAGTTCGGACCCATGGAATGGGTACCATGCAGTATGACTTCAAAGGGTCAGCATTTGCTCATCGAACCTCACCAATGCCATCAGCCCGAAGTGTCCAGCTTTATGTCTCAACCTAACCCTTACCCGAAACCTTACCCTTATCCGTCCCCTAATCATACGCTAACACTAACCCGTATCCTAACACGTACGCTCATCTTAAACCGTTGTCTTACCCTAACCTGTACCCTAAACCGTCCCCGTCCCCAAACCCTAACAAACCCTAACCCTAACTCTTACCCAAAGCCTTACCCTAAACCATCCCCTAATCGTAACACGTATGCTAACGCTAACCTGTACCCTAACATGTACTCTCACCCTAAACCGTGGTCGTACCCTAAGCTGTACCCTAAACCGTCCCCATCCAGTAACCCTAAAACTAAACCTAACCCTAACGATAACCCTTACCCGAAACCTTACCCTAACCCGTCCCCTAATCCTAACCCGTACGCTAACACTAAACCGTACCCTAACACGTACGCTCACCCTAAACCGTTTTTGTACCCTAACCTGTACCCTAAACCATCCGTGTCCCAGTCCCCTAACCCAAACCCTAACACTAATACTTACCCGAAGCCTTACTCTAACCCTTCCTTTAATCCTAACCCGTACGCTAACACTAACCCATACCCTAAAACGTACGCTCACCCTAAACCGTTGTCGTACCCTAACCTGTAACCTAAACCGTCCCCGTCCCCTAACCCTAACCCTAACCTTAACCCTTACCCGAAGCCTTACACTAACCCGTCCCCTAATCCTAACCCGTACGCTAACACTAACCCGTACCCTAACATGTACGCTCACCCTAAACCATTGGCGAATCCTAACCTGTACTCTAAACCGTCCCCGTCCCTGTCCCCTAATCCTAACCCTGACCCTTACTCGAACCCTTACCCTAACACGTCCCCTAATCCTAACCCGTACGCTAACACTAACCCATAACCTAACACGTACGCTCACCCTAAACCGTTGTCGTACCCTAACCTGTACCCTAAACCGTCCCCGTCCCCTAACCCTAACTCTAACCCTAACCCCAACCCTAACCTTTACCCGAAGCCTTACCCTCACCCATCCACTAATCCTAACCCGTACGCTAACACTAACCCGTACCCTAACACGTACGCTCAACCTAAACTGTTGTCGTACACTAACCTGTACCCTAAACCGTCCCCGTCCCCTAACCCTAACCCTAACCCTAACCCTTACCCGAAGCCTTACCCTCACCCGTCCCCTAATCCTAACCCGTACGCTAACACTAATCCGTACCCTAACAACTACGCTCACCCTAAATCGTTGTCGTACCCTAA
Source organism: Delphinapterus leucas (assembly GCF_059928025.1). NCBI lineage: Eukaryota > Metazoa > Chordata > Mammalia > Artiodactyla > Monodontidae > Delphinapterus > Delphinapterus leucas. Next base: position 7,694,486 of record NW_028322236.1, on the reverse strand, counting down.
GATGTACCCTAAACCGTCCCCGTCTCCTAACCCTAAACCTAACCCTAACCCTAACCCTAACACTTACCCGAAGCCTTACCCTCACCCGTCCCCTAATCCTAACCCGTACGCTAACACTGACCCGTACCCTAACACGTACGCTCACCCTAAACCGTTGTCGTACCGTAACCTGTACCCTAAACCGTCCCCGCCCCTAACCCTAACCCTAACCCTAACCCTAACCCTTACCCGAAGCCTACCACTCACCGTCCCCTAATCCTAACCCGTACGCTAACACTAACCCGTACCCTAACACGTACGCTCACCCTAAACCGTTGTCGTACCCTAACTTGTACCCTAAACCGTCCCCGTCCCCTAACACTAACCCTAACCCTAACCCTTACCCGAAGCCTTACACTCACCCGTCCCCTAATCCTAACCCGTACGCTAACACTAACCCGTACCCTAACACGTACGCTCACCCTAAACCGTTGTCGTACCCTAACCTGTACCCTAAACCGTCCCCGTCCCCGTCCCCGGCCCCTAACCCTAACCCTAACCCTTACCCAAAGCCTTACCCTCACCCGTCCCCTAATCCTAACCCGTACGCTACCACTAACCCGTACCCTGACACGTACACTCACCCTAAATGCTGTCGTACACTAACCTGTACCCTAAACCGTCCCTGTGCCCGTCCCGTAACCCTAACCCTAACCCTAACACTAACCCTAAACCTTACCCGAAGCCTTACCCTCACCCGTCCCCTAATCCTAACCCGTACACTAACACTAACCCATACCCTAACACGTACGCTCACCCTAAACCGTTGTCGTACCCTAACCTGTACCCTAAACCGTCCCCGTCCCCTAACCCTAACCCTAACCCTAACCCTAACCCTAAACCTTACCCGAAGACTTACCCTCACCCGTCCCCTAATCCTAACCCTTACGCTAACACTAACCCGTACCCTAACACGTAAGCTCACCCTAAACCGTTGTCGTACGCTAACCTGTACCCTAAACCGTCCCCGTCACCGTCCTCTAACCCTAACCCTAACCCTAAACCTTACCCGAAGCCTTATCCTCACCCGTCCCCTAATCCTAACCCGTACGCCAACACTAACCCGTAACCTAACACGTACGCTCACCCTAAACCGTTGTCGTACACTAACCTGTAACCTAAACCGTCCCCGTCCCCTAACCCTAACCCTAACCCTAACCCTAACCCTTACCCGAAGCCTTACCCTCACCCGTCCCCTAATCCTAACCCGTACGCTAACACTAACCCGTACCCTAACACGTACGCTCACCCTAAACCGTTGTCGTACCCTAACCTGTACCCTAAACCGTCCCCGTTCCCTAACCCTAACCCTAACCCTAACCCTAACCCTAACCCTTACCCGAAGCCTTACCCTCACCCGTCACCTAATCCTAACCCGTACGCTAACACTAACCCGTACCCTAACACGTACGCTCACCCTAAACCGTTGTCGTACCCTAACCTTTACCCAAACCATCCCCGTCCCCTAACCCTAACCCTAACCCTAACCCTAACCCTAACCCTTACCCGAAGCCTTACCCTAACACGTCCCCTAATCCTAACCCGTACGCTAACACTAACCCGTACCCTAACACGTACACTTACCCTAAAACGTTGTCGTACCCTAACCTGTACCCTAAACCGTCCCCGTCCCCTAACCCTAACCCTAACACTAACCCTAACCCTAATCCTTACCCGAAGCCTTACACTAACCCGTCCCCTAATCCTAACCCGTACGCTAACACTAACCCGTACCCTAACACGTACGCTCACCCTAAACCGTTGTCGTACCCTAACCTGTACCCTAAACCGTCCCCGTCCCCGTCCCCTAACCCTAAACCTAACCCTAACCCTTACCCGAAGCCTTACCCTCACCCTTCCCCTAATCCTAACCCGTACGCTAACACTAACCCGTACCCTAACACGTACGCTCACCCTAAACCGTTGTCGTACCCTAACCTTTACCCTAAACCGTCCCCGTCCCGTAACCCTAACCCTAACTCTAACCCTAACCCTAACCCTTACCCGAAGCCTTACCCTCACCCGTCCCCTAATCCTAACCCGTACGCTAACACTAAACCATACCCTAACACGTACGCTCACCCTAAACCGTTGTCGTACCCTTACCTGTACCCTAAACCGTCCCCGTCCCCTAACCCTAACCCTAACCCTAACCCTAACCCTAACCCTTACCTGAAGCCTTACCCTAACGCGTCCCCTAATCCTAACTCGTACGCGAACACTAACCGGTACCCTAACACGTACCCTCACCCTAAACCGGTGTCGTACCCTAACCTGTACCCTAAACCGTCCCCGTGCCCGTCCACTAACCCTAACCCTAACCCTAACCCTAACCCTTTCCCGAAGCCTTACCCTCACCCGTCCCCTAATCCTAACCCATACGCTAACACTAACCCGTACCCTAACACGTACGCTCGCCGTAAACCGTTGTCGTACGCTAACTTGTACCCTAAACCGTCCCCGTCCCCTAACCCTAACCCTAACCCTAACCCTTACCCGAAGCCTTACACTCACCCGTCCCCTAATCCTAACCCGTATGCTAACACTAACCCGTACCCTAACACGTACCCTCACCCTAAACCGTTGTCGTACCCTAACCTGTAACCTAAACCGTCCCCGTCCCCGTCCCCTAAACCTAACCATAACCCTAACCCTAACCCTTACCCGAAGCCTTAACCCACCCGTCCCCTAATCCTAACCCGTACGCTAACACTAACCCGTACCCTAACACGTACGCTCACCCTAAACCGTTGTCGTACCCTAACATGTACCCTAAACCGTCCCCGTCCCCTAACCCTAACCCTAACCCTAACCCTAACCCTAACCCTTACCCGAAGCCTTACCCTCACCCGTCCCCTAATCCTAACCCGTACGCGAACACTAACCCGTACCCTAACACGTAAGCTCACCCTAAACCGTTGTCGTACCCTAACCTGTACCCTAAACCGTTCCCGTCCCCTAACCCTAACCCTAACCCTAACCCTAACCCTTACCCAAAGCCTTACCCTCACCCGTCCCCTAATTCTAACCCGTACGCTAACACTAACACGTACCCTAACACGTACGCTCACCCTAAACCGTTGTCGTACACTAACCTGTACCCTAAACCGTCCCCGTCCCCATCCCCTAACCCTAACCCTAACCCTAACCCTTACCCGAAGCCTTAAACTCACCCGTCCCCTAATCCTAAACCGTACGCTAACACTAACCCGTACCCAAAACATACGCTCACCCTAAACCGTTGTCGTACCCTAACCTGTACCCTAAACCGTCCCCGTCCAATAACCCTAACCCTAACCCTAAGCCTAACCCTAACACTTACCCGAAGCCTTACCCTCACCCGTCCCCTAATCCTAACCCGTACGCTAACACTAACCCGTGCCCTAACACGTACGCTCACACTAAACCGTTGTCGTACCCTAACCTGTATCCTAAACCATCTCCGTCCCTTAACCCTAACCCTAACCCTAACCCTAACCCTTACCCGAATCCTTACCCTCACCCGTCCCCTAATCCTAACCCGTACGCTAACACTAACCCGTACACTAACACGTACGCTCACCCTAAACCGTTGTCGTACCCTAAACTGTACCCTAAATCGTCCCCGTCCCCGTCCCCTAACCCTAACCCTAACCCTAACCCTAACCCTAACCCTTACCCGAAGCCTTATCCTCACCCGTCCCCTAATCCTAACCCGTACGCTAACACTAACCCGTACCCTAAAATGTACGCTCACCCGAAACCGTTGTCGTACCCTAACCTGTACCCTAAACCGTCCCCGTCCCCTAACCCTATCCCTAACCCTAACCCTTACCCGAAGTCTTACCCTCACTCGTTCCCTAAACCTAACCCGTACGCTAACACTAACCCGTACACTAACACGTACGCTCGCCCTAAACCGTTGTCGTACCCTAATCTGTACCCTAAACCGTCCCCGTCCCCGTCCCTTAACCCTAACCCTAACCCTAACCCTAACCCTTACCCGAAGCCTTACCTTCACCCGTCCCCTAATCCTAACCCGTACGCTAACACTAACCCGTACCCTAACACGTACGCTCACCCTAAACCGTTGTCGTACCCTAACATGTACCCTAAACCGTCCCCGTCCCCTAACCCTAACACTAACCCTAACCCTAACCCTAACCCTTACCCGAAGCCTTACCCTCACCCGTCCCCTAATCCTAACCCGTACCCTAACACGTACGCTCACCCTAAACCGTTGTCGTTCCCTAACCTGTACCCTAAAGCATCCCCGTCCCCTAACCCTAACCCTAACCCTAACCCTAACCCTAACCCTTACCTGAAGCCATACCCTCACCCGTCCCCTAATCCTAACCCGTACGCTAACACTAACACGTACCCTAACACGTACGCTCACCCTAAACCGTTGTCGTACCCTAACCTGTACCCTAAATCGTCCCCGCCCCCTAACCCTAACCCTAACCCTAACCCTAACCCTAACCCTTACCCGAAGCCTTAACCTCACCCGTCCCCCAATCCTAAACCGTACGCTAACACTAACCCGTACCCAAAACATACGCTCACCCTAAACAGTTGTCGTACCCTAACCTGTACCCTAAACCGTCCCCGCCCACTAACCCTAACCCTAACCCTAACCCTAACCCTTACCCGAAGCCTTACCCTCACCCGTCCCCTAATCCTAACCCGTACGCTAACACTAACCCGTACCCTAACACGTACGCTCACCCTAAACCGTTGTCGTACCCTAACCTGTACCCTAAACCGTCCCCGTCCCCTAACCCTATCCCTAACCCTAACCCTTACCCGAAGTCTTACACTCACCCGTCCCCTAATCCTAACCCGTACGCTAACACTAACCCGTACCCTAACACGTACGCTCACCCTAAACCGTTGTCGTACCCTAACCTGTACCCTAAACCGTCCCCGTCCCCGTCCCTTAACCCTAACCCTAAACCTAAACCTAACCCTTACCCGAAGCCTTACCCTCACCCGTCCCCTAATCCTAACCCGTACGCTAACACTAACCCGTACCCTAACACGTACGCTCACCCTAAACCGTTGTCGTACCCTAACATGTACCCTAAACCGTCCCCGTCCACTGACCCTAACTCTAACCCTAACCCCAACCCTAACCTTTACCCGAAGCCTTACCCTCACCCATCCGCTAATCCTAACTCGTACGCTTACACTAACCCGTACCCTAACACGTACGCTCAACCTAAACTGTTGTCGTACACTAACCTGTACCCTAAACCGTCCCCGTCCCCTAAACCTAACCCTAAACCTAACCCTAACCCTTACCCGAAGCCTTACCCTCACCCGTCCCCTAATCCTTACCCGTACGCTAACACTAACCCGTACCCTAACACGTACGCTCACCCTAAACCGTTGTCGTACCCTAACCTGTACCCTAAACCGTCCCCGTCCCCTAACCCTAACCCTAACCCTAACCCTTACCCGAAGCCTTACCCTCACCCGTCCCCTAATCCTAACCCGTACGCTAACACTAACCCGTACCCTAACACGTACGCTCGCCCTAAACTGTTGTCGTACCCTAACTTGTACCCTAAACCTTCCCCGCCCCCGTCCCTTAACCCTAACCCTAACCCTAACCCTAACCCTTACCCGAAGCCATACCCTCACCCGTCCCATAATCCTAACCCGTACGCTAACACTAACCCGTACCCTAACACGTACGCTCACCCTAAACCGTTGTCGTACCCTAACATGCACCCTAAACCGTCCCCATCCCCTAACCCTAACACTAACCCTAACCCTAACCCTAACCCTTACCCGAAGCCTTACCCTCACCCGTCCCCTAATCCTAACCCGTACGCTAACACTAACCCGTACGCTAACATGTACGCTCACCCTAAACCGTTGTCGTACCCTAACTTGTACCCTAAACCGTCCCCGTCCCCGTCCCCGTCCCCTAACCCTAACCCTAACCCTAACCCTAAACCTTACCCGAAGCCTTACTCTCACCCGTCCCCTATTCCTAACCCGTACGCAAACACTAACCCACACCCTAACACGTACGCTCACCCTAAACCGTTGTCGTACCCTAACCTGTACCCTAAACCGTCCCCGTACCCTAAACCTAACCCTAACCCTAACCCTAACCCTAACCCTTACCCGAAGCCTTACCCTCACCCGTCCCCTAATCCTAACCCGTACGCTAACACTAACCCGTACCCTAACAGGTATGCTCACCCTAAACCGTTGTCATACCCTAAACTGTACCCTAAACCGTCCCCGTCCCCTAACCCTAAACCTAAACCTAACCCTAACCCTAACCCTTACCCGAAGCCTTACCCTCACCCGTCCCATAATCCTAACCCGTACGCTAACACTAACCCGTACCCTAACACGTACGCTCACCCTAAACCGTTGTCGTACCCTAACCTGTACCCTAAAGCGTCCCCGTCCCCTAACCCTAACCCTAACCCTAACCCTAACCCTTACCCGAAGCCATACCCTCACCCGTCCCCTAATCCTAACCCGTACGCTAACACTAACATGTACCCTAACACGTACGCTCACCCTAAACCGTTGTCGTACACTAACCTGTACCCTAAACCGTCCCAGTCCCCTAACCCTAACCCTAACCCTAACACTAACCCTAACCCTAACCCTTACCCGAAGCCTTACCCTCACCCGTCCCCTAATCCTAACCCGTACACTAACACTAAACCGTACCCTAACACGTACGCTCACCCTAAACCGTTGTCGTACCCTAACCTGTACCCTAAACCGTCCCCGTCCCCTAACCCTATCCCTAACCCTAACCCTTACCCGAAGTCTTACCCTCACCCGTCCCCTAATCCTAACCCGTACGCTAACACTAACCCGTACCCTAACACGTACGCTCACCCTAAACCGTTGTCGTACCCTAACCTGTACCCTAAAGCGTCCCCGTCCCCTAACCCTAACCCTAACCCTAACCCTAACCCTTACCCGAAGCCATACCCTCACCCGTCCCCTAATCCTAACCCGTACGCTAACACTAACATGTACCCTAACACGTACGCTCACCCTAAACCGTTGTCGTACACTAACCTGTACCCTAAACCGTCCCAGTCCCCTAACCCTAACCCTAACCCTAACACTAACCCTAACCCTAACCCTTACCCGAAGCCTTACCCTCACCCGTCCCCTAATCCTAACCCGTACACTAACACTAAACCGTACCCTAACACGTACGCTCACCCTAAACCGTTGTCGTACCCTAACCTGTACTCTAAACCGTCCCCGTCCCCATCCCCTAACCTTAACCCTAACCCTAACCCTAACCCTTACCCGAAGCCTTAACCTCACCCGTCCCCTAATCCTAAACCGTACGCTAACACTAACCCGTACCCAAAACATACGCTCACCCTAAACCGTTGTCGTACCCTAACCTGTACCCTAAACCGTCCCCGCCCCCTAACCCTAACCCTAACCCTAACCCTAACCCTTACCCGAAGCCTTACCCTCACCCGTCCCCTAATCCTAACCCGTACGCTAACACTAACCCGTACCCTAACACGTACGCTCACACTAAACCGTTGTCGTACCCTAACCTGTATCCTAAACCGTCTCCGTCCCTTAACCCTAACCCTAACCCTAACTCTAACCCTTACCCAAATCCTTACCCTCACCCGTCCCCTAATCCTAACCCGTACGCTAACACTAACCCGTACCCTAACACGTACGCTCACCCTAAACCGTTGTCTTACCTTAAACTGTACCCTAAATCGTCCCCGTCCCCGTCACCTAACCCTAACCCTAACCCTAACCCTTACCCGAAGCCTTACCCTCACCCGTCCCCTAATCCTAACCCGTACGCTAACACTAACCCGTACCCTAACACGTACGCTCACCCTAAACTGTTGTCGTACCCTAACTTGTACCCTAAACCGTCCCCGTCCCCGTCCCTTAACCCTAACCCTAACCCTAAACCTAACCCTTACCCGAAGCCTTACCCTCACCCGTCCCCTAATCCTAACCCGTACGCTAACACTAACCCGTACCCTAACACGTACGCTCACCCTAAACCGTTGTCGTACCCTAACATGTACCCTAAACCGTCCCCGTCCCCTAACCCTAACACTAACCCTAACCCTAACCCTAACCCTTACCCGAAGCCTTACCCTCACCCGTCCCCTAATCCTAACCCGTACGCTAACACTAACCCGTACCCTAACACGTACGCTCACCCTAAACCGTTGTCGTACCCTAACCTGTACCCTAAACCGTCCCCGTCCCCGTCCCCGTCCCCTAACCCTAACCCTAACCCTAACCCTAACCCTTACCCGAAGCCTTACCCTCACCCGTCCCCTATTCCTAACCTGTACGCAAACACTAACCCACACCCTAACAAAAACGCTCACCCTAAACCGTTGTCGTAAACTAACCTGTACCCTAAACCGTCCCAGTCCCCTAACCCTAACCCTAAACCTAACACTAACCCTAACCCTAACCCTTACCCGAAGCCTTACACTCACCCGTCCCCTAATCCTAACCCGTACACTAACACTAAACCGTACCCTAACACATACGCTCACCGTAAACCGTTGTCATACCCTAACCTGTACCCTAAACCGTCCCCGTCCCCTAACCCTATCCCTAACCCTAACCCTTACCCGAAATCTTACCCTCACCCGTCCCCTAATCCTAACCCGTACGCTAACACTAACCCGTACCCTAACACGTACGCTCACCCTAAACCGTTGTCGTACCCTAACCTGTACTCTAAACCGTCCCCGTCCCCGTCCCTTAACCCTAACCCTAACCCTAACTCTAAACCTTACCCGAAGCCTTACCCTCACCCGTCCCCTAATCCTAACCCGTACGATAACACTAACCCGTACCCTAACACGTACGCTCACCCTAAACCGTTGTCGTACCCTAACATGTACCCTAAACCGTCCGCGTCCCCTAACCCTAACACTAACCCTAAACCTAACCCTAACCCTTACCCGAAGCCTTACCCTCACCCGACCCCTAATCCTAACCCGTACGCTATCACTAACCCGTACCCTAACACGTACGCTCACCCTAAACCGTTGTCGTACCCTAACCTGTACCCTAAACCGTCCCCGTCCCCTAACCCTAACAGTAACCCTAACCCAAACCCTAACCCTAACCCTAACCCTTACCCGAAGCCTTACCCTCACCCGTCCACTAATCCTAACCCGTACGCTAACACTAACCCGTACCCTAACACGTACGCTCACCCTAAACCTTTGTCGTACCCTAACTTGTACCCTAAACCGTCCCCGTCCCCGTCCCCGTCCCCTAACCCTAACCCTAACCCTAACCCTTACCCGAAGCCTTACCCTCACCCGTCACCTAATCCTAACCCGTACGCTAACACTAATCCGTACCCTAACACCTACGCTCACCCTAAATCGTTGTCGTACCCTAACATGTACCCTAAACCATCCCCGTCCCCTAACCCTAACCCTAACCCTATCCCTAACCCTTACCCGAAGCCTTACCCTCACCCGTCCCCTAATCCTAACCCGTACGCTAACACTAACACGTACCCTAACACGTACGCTCACCCTAAACCGTTGTCGTACCCTAACCTGTACCCTAAACCGTCCCCGTCCCCATCCCCTAACCCTAACCCTTACCCGAAGCCTTAACCTCACCCGTCCCCTAATCCTAAACCGTACGCTAACACTAACCCGTACCCAACACATACGCTCACCCTAAACCGTTGTCGTACCCTAACCTGTACCCTAAACCGTCCCCGCCCCCTAACCCTAACCTTAACCCTAACCCTTACCCGAAGCCTTACGCTCACCCGTCCCCTAATCCTAACCCGTACGCTAACACTAAACCGTACCCTAACACGTACGCTCACCCTAAACCGTTGTCGTACACTAACCTGTACCCTAAACCGTCCCCGTCCCCTAACCCTAACCCTAACCCTAAACCTAACCCTAACACTTACCCGAAGCTTTACTGTCACCCGTCCCCTAATCCTAACCCGTGCGCTAACACTAACCCGTGCCCTAACACGTACGCTCACACTAAACCGTTGTCGTACCCTAAACTGTATCCTAAACCGTCTCCGTCCCTTAACCCTAACCCTAACCCTAACCCTAACCCTTACCCGAATCCTTACCTTCAACCGTCCCCTAATCCTAACCCGTACGCTAACGCTAACCCGTACCCTAACACGTACGCTCACCCTAAACCGTTGTCGTACCCTAAACTGTACCCTAAATCGTCCCCGTCCCCGTCACCTAACCCTAACCCTAACCCTAACACTTACCCGAAGCCTTACCCTCACCCGTCCCCTAATCCTAACCCGTACGCTAACACTAACCCGTACCCTAACACGTACGCTCACCCTAAACCGTTGTCGTACCCTAACCTGTACCCTAAACCGTCCCCGTCCCCGTCCCCTAACCCTAAACCTAACCCTAACCCTAACCCTAACCTTTACCCGAAGCCTTACCCTCACCCGTCCCCTAATCCTAACCCGTACGCTAACACTAACCCGTACCCTAACACGTACGCTCACCCTAAACCGTTGTGGTACCCTAACCTTTACCCTAAACCGTCCCCATCCCCTAACCCTATCCCTAACCCTAACCCTTACCCGAAGTCTTACCCTCACCCGTCCCCTAATCCTAACCCGTACGCTAACACTAACCCGTACCCTAACACGTACGCTCACCCTAAACCGTTGTCGTACCCTAACCTGTACCCTAAACCTTCCCCGTCCCCGTCCCTTAACCCTAACCCTAACCCTAACCCTAACCCTTACCCGAAGCCTTACCCTCACCCGTCCCCTGATCCTAACCCGTAGGCTAACACTAACCCGTACCCTAACACGTACGCTCACCCTAAACCGTTGTCGTACCCTAACATGTACCCTAAACCGTCCCCGTCACCTAACCCTAACACTAACCCTAACCCTAACCCTAACCCTTACCCGAAGCCTTACACTCACCCGTCCCTGAATCCTAACCCGTACGCTAACACTAACCCATACCCTAACACGTACGCTCACCCTAAACGGTTGTCGTTCCCTAACTTGTACCCTAAACCGTCCCCGTCCCCGTCTCCGTCCCCTAACCCTAACCCTAACCCTAACCCTAACCCTTATCCGAAGCCTTACCCTCACCCCTCCCCTATTCCTAACCCGTACGCTAACACTAACCCTTACCCTAATACGTACGCTAACCCTAAACCGTTGTCGTACACTAACCTCTACCCTAAACCGTCCCCGTACCCTAAACCTAACCCTAATCCTAACCCTAACCCTAACCCTTACCCGAAGCCTTACCCTCACCCGTCCCCTAATCCTAACCCGTACGCTAACATTAACCCGTACCCTAACAGGTACGCTCACCCTAAACCGTTGTCGTACCCTAAACTGTACCCTAAACCGTCCCCGTCCCCTAACCCTTAACCTAACCCTAACCCTAACCCTAACCCTTACCCGAAGCCTTGCCCTCACCCGTCCCCTAATCCTAACCCGTACGCTAACACTAACCCATACCCTAACACGTACGCTCACCCTAAACCATTGTCGTACCCTAACCTGTACCCTAAAGTGTCCCCGTCCCCTAACCCTAACCCTAACCCTAACCGTAACCCTAACCCTTACCCGAAGCCATACCCTCAACCATCCCTTAATCCTAACCCGTACGCTAACACTAACACGTACCCTAACACGTACGCTCACCCTAAATGGTTGTCGTACCCTAACCTGTACCCTAAGCCGTCCCCGTCCCCTAAACCTAACCCTAAACCTAACCCTAACCCTTACCCGAAGCCTTACCCTCACCCGTCCCCTAATCCTAACCCGTACGCTAACACTAACCCGTACCCTAACACGTACGCTCACCCTAAACCGTTGTCGTACCCTAACCTGTACCCTAAACTGCCCCCGTCCCCTAACCCTAACCCTAACCCTAACCCTAACCCTTACCCGAAGACTTACCCTCACCCGTTCCCTAATCCTAACCCGTACGCTAACACTAACCCGTAACCTAACACGTACGCTCACCCTAAATCGTTGTCATACCCTAACCTGTACCCTAAACCGTCCCCGTTCCCTAACCCTAACCCTAACCCTAACCCTAACCCTTACCCGAAGCCTTACACTCACCCGTCCCCTAATCCTAACCCGTACGGTAACACTAATCCGTACCCTAACACTTACGCTCACTCTAAACCGTTGTCGTACCCTAACCTGTACCCTAAGCCGTCCCCGTCCCCTAACCCTAACCCTAACCCTAACCCTAACCCTTACCCGAAGCCTTACCCTCACACGTCCCCTAATCCTAACCCGTACGCTAACACTAACCCTTACCCTAACACGTACCCTCACCCTAAACCGTTGTCGTACACTAACCTGTACCCTAAACCGTCCCCGTGCCCGTCCCCTAACCCTAAACCTAACCCTAACCCTAACCCTTTCCCGAAGCCTTACCCTCACCCGTCCCCTAATCCTAACCCGTACGCTAACACTAACCCGTACCCTAACACGTACGCTCACCCTAAACCGTTGTCGTACCCTAACCTGTACCCTAAACCGTCCCCGTCCCCATCCCCTAACCCTAACCCTAACCCTAACCCTAACCCTTACCCGAAGCCTTAACCTCACCCGTCCCCTAATCCTAAACCGTACGCTAACACTAACACGTACCCAAAACATACGCTCACCCTAAACCGTTGTCGTACCCTAAACTGTACCCTAAATCGTCCCCATCCCCGTCACCTAACCCTAACCCTAACCATTACCCGAAGCCTTACACTCACTCGTTCCCTAATCCTAACCCGTACGCTAATACTAAACCGTAACCTAACACGTACGCTCACCCTAAATCGTTGTCGTACCCTAACCTGTACCCTAAACCGTCCCCGTCCCCAACCATAACCCTAACCCTAACCCTAACCCTAACCCTTACCTGTAGCCTTACCCTCACCCGTCCCCTAATCCTAACCCGTACGCTAACACTAACCCGTACCCTAACACGTACGCTCACCCTAAACCGTTGTCGTACCCTAACCTGTACCCTAAACCGTCCCCGTCCCCTAACCCTAAGCCTAACCCTAACCCTAACCCTTACCCGAAGCCTTACACTCACCCGTCCCCTAATCCTAACTCGTACGCTAACACCAATCCGTACCCTAACACTTACGCTCACTAAACCGTTGTCATACTCTAACCTGTACCCTAAGCCGTCCCCGTCCCCTAACCCTAACCCTAACCCTAACCCTAACCCTTACCGTTACCCGAAGCCTTACCGTCACCCATCCCCTAATCCTAACCCGTACGCTAACACTAACCCATACCCTAACACGTACGCTCAACCTAAACTGTTGTCGTACCCTAACCTGTACCCTAAACCGTCCCCGTCCCCGTCCCCTAACCCTAACCCTAACCCTAACCCTAAACCTTACCCGAAGCCTTACCCTCACCCGTCCCCTAATCCTAACCCGTACGCTAACAGTAACCCGTACCCTAACACGTACGCTCACCCTAAACCGTTGTCGTACCCTAACCTGTACCCTAAACCGTCCCCGTCCCCGTCCCCTAACCCTAACCCTAACCCTAACCCTAACCCTTACACGAAGCCTTACCCTAACCCATCCCCTAATCCTAACTCGTACGCTAACACTAACCCGTACCCTAACACGTACCCTCACCCTAAACCGGTGTCGTACCCTAACCTGTAGCCTAAACCGTCCCCGTGCCCGTCCCCTAACCCTAACCCTAACCCTATCCCTAACCCTTTCCCGAAGCCTTACCCTCACCCGTCCCCTAATCCTAACACGTACGCTAACACTAACCCGTACCCTAACACGTACGCTCACCCTAAACCGTTGTCGTACCCTAACCTGTACCCTAAACCGTCCCCGTCCCCTAACGCTAACCCTAACCCTAACCCTAACCCTAACCCTTACCCGAAGCCTTACACTCACCCGTCCCCTAATCCTCACCCGTATGCTAACGCTAACCCGTACCCTAACACGTACCCTCACCCTAAACCGTTGTCGTACCCTAACCTGTACCCTAAACCGTCCCCGTCCCCGTCCCCTAACCCTAACCCTAACCATAACCCTAACCCTTACCCGAAGCCTTACCCCACACGTCCCCTAATCCTAACCCGTACGCTAACAATAACCCGTACCCTAACACGTACGCTCACCCTAAACCGTTGTCGTACCCTAACATGTACCCTAAACCGTCCCCTAACCCTAACCCTAACCCTAACCCTAACCTTAACCCTAACCCTTACCCGAAGCCTTACCCTCACCCGTCCCGAATCCTAACCCGTACGCGAACACTAACCCGTACCCTAACACGTAAGCTCACCCTAAACCGTTGTCGTACCCTAACCTGTACCCTAAACCGTCCCCGTCCCCTAACCCTAACCCTAACCCTAACCGTAAACCTAACCCTTACCAGAAGCCTTACCCTCACCCGTCCCCTAAACCTAAACCGTACGCTAACACTAAACCGTACCCTAACACGTACGCTCACCCTAAACCATTGTCGTACCCTAACCTGTACCCTAAACCGTCCCCGTCCCCTAACCCTAACCCTAACCCTAACCCTAACCCTTACCCGAAGCCTTACCCTCACCTGTCCCCTAATCCTAACCCGTACGCTAACACTAACCCGTACCCTACCACGTACGCTCACCCTAAACCGTTGTCGTACCCTAACCTGTACCCTAAACCGTCCCCGTCCCCATCCCCTAACCCTAACCCTAACCCTAACCCTAACCCTTACCCGAAGCCTTAACCTCACCCGTCCCCTAATCCTAAACCGTACGCTAACACTAACTCGTACCCAAAACGTACGCTCACCCTAAACCGTTGTCGTACCCTAACCTGTACCCTAAACCGTCCCCGCCCCCTAACCGTAACCCTAACCCTAACCCTAACCCTTACCAGAAGCCTTACCCTCACCCGTCCCCTAATCCTAACCCGTACGCTAACACTAAGCCGTACCCTAACACGTACACTCACCCTAAACCGTTGTCGTACCCTAACCTGTACCCTAAACCGTCACCATCCCCTAACCCTAATCCTAACCCTAACCCTAACCGTAACACTTACCCGAAGCCTTACCCTCACCCGTCCCCTAATCCTAACCCGTACTCTAACACTAACCCATGCCCTAACACGTACGTTCACACTAAACCATTGTCGTACCTTAACCTGTATCCTAAACCGTCTCCGTCCCTTAAACCTAACCCTAAGCCTAACCCTAACCCTTACCCGAATCCTTACCCACACACGTCCCCTAATCCAAACCCGTACGCTAACACTAACCCGTACCCTAACACGTACGCTCACCCTAAACCGTTGTCGTACCCTAAACTGTACCCTAAATCGTCCCCGTCCCCTTCACCTAACCCTAACCCTAACCCTAACCCTAACCCTAACCCTTACCCGAAGCCCTACCCTCACCCGTCCCCTAATCCTAACCCGTACGCTAACACTAACCCGTACCCTAACACGTACGATCACCCTAAACCATTGTCGTACCCTAACATGTACCCTAAACCGTCCCCGTCCTCTAACCCTTACCCTAACCCTAACCCTACCACTAAACCTTACCCGAAGCCTTACCCTCACCCGTCCCCTAATCCTAACCCGTACGCTAACACTAACCCGTACACTAACACGTACGCTCACCCTAAACCGTTGTCGTACCCTAACCTGTACCCTAAACCGTCCCCGTCCCCGTCCCCGTCCCCTAACCCTAACCCTAACCCTTACCCGAAGCCTTACCCTCACCCGTCCCCTATTCCTAACCCGTACGCAAACACTAACCCACACCATAACATGTACGCTCACCCTAAACCGTTGTCGTACACTAACCTGTAAGCTAAAGCGTCCCCGTCCCCGTCCCCTAACCCTAACCTTAACCCTAACCCTTACCCGAAGCCTTACCCTCACCCGTCACCTATTCCTAACCCGTACGCTAACACTAACCCGTACCCTAACACGTACGCTCACCCTAAACCGTTGTCGTACCCTTACCTGTACCCTAAACCGTCCCCGTCCCCTAATCCTAACCCTAACCCTAACCCTAAGCTTACCCGAAGCCTTACCCTCACCCGTAACCTAATCCTAAACCGTACGCTAACACTAACCCGTACCCTAACACGTACGCTCACCCTAAACCGTTGTCGTACACTAACCTGTACCCTAAACCGTCCCCGTCCCCTAACCCTAACCCTAACCCTAACCCTAACCCTTACCCGAAGCCTTAACCTCACCCGTCCCCTAATCCTAAACTGTACGCTAACACTAACCCGTACCCTAACACGTACGCTCACCCTAAACCGTTGTCGTACCCTAACCTGTACCCTAAACCATCCCCGTCCCCTAACCCTAACCCTAACCCTAACCCTAACCCTTACCCGAAGCCTTACCCTCACCCGTCCCCTAATCCTAACCCGCACGCTAACACTAACCCGTACTCTAACACGTACGCTCACCCTAAACCGTTGTCGTACCCTAACCTTTACCCTAAACCATCCCCGTCCCCTAACCCTAACCCTAACCCTAACCCTAACCCTAACCCTTACCCGAAGCCTTACCCTCACCCGTCCCCTAATCCTAACCCGTATGCTAACACTAACCCGTACCCTAACACGTACGCTCACCCTAAACCGTTGTCGTACCCTAACCTGTACCCTAAACCGTCCCCGTCCCCTAACGCTACCCATAACCCTAACCCTAACTATTACCCGAAGCCTTACCCTCACCCGTCCCCTAATCCTAACCCGTACGCTAACACTAACCCGTACCCTAACACGTACGCTCACCCTAAACCGTTGTCGTACCCTAACCTGTACGCTAAACCGTCCCCGTCCCCTAACCCTAACCCTAACACTAACCCTAACCCTAATCCTTACCCGAAGCCTTACACTCACCCGTCCCCTAATCCTAACCCGTACGCTAACACTAACCCGTACCCTAACACGTACGCTCACCCTAAACCGTTTTTGTACCCTAACCTGTACCCTAAACCGTCCCCGTCCCCGTCCCCTAACCCTAAACCTAACCCTAACCCTTACCCGAAGCCTTACCCTCAACCGTCCCCTAATCCTAACCCGTACGCTAACACTAACCCGTACCCTAACACGTACGCTCAACCTAAACCGTTGTCGTACACTAACCTGTACCCTAAACCGTCCCGGTGCCCATCCCCTAACCCTAACCCTAACCCTAACCCTAACCGTTACCCGAAGCCTTACCCTCAACCTTCCCGTACTCCTAACCCGTACGCTAACACTAACCCGTACCCTAAAACGTACGCTCACCCTAAACCGTTGTCGTACCCTAACCTGTACCCTAAACCGTCCCCGTCCCGTAACCCTAACCTTAACTCTAACCCTAACACTAACCCTTACCCGAAGCATTACCCTCACCCGTCCCCTAATCCTAACCCGTACGCTAACACTAAACCGTACCCTAACACTTACGCTCATCCTAAACCGTTGTCGTACCCTAACCTGTACCCTAAACCGTCCCCGTCCTCTAACCCTAACCCTAACCCTAAGCCTAAGCCTAACCCTTACCCGAAGCCTTACCCTCACCCGTCCCCTAATCCTAACCCGTACGCTAACACTAACCCGTACCCTAACACGTACGCTCAACCTAAACCGTTGTCGTACCCTAACCTGTACCCTAAACCGTCCCCGTCCCCTAACCCTAACCCTAACCCTAACCCTAACCCTAACCCTTACCCGAAGCCTTACCCTCACCCGTCCCCTAATCCTAACCCGTACGCTAACACTAACCCGTACCCTAACACGTACGCTCACCCTAAACCGTTGTCGTACCCTAACCTGTACCCTAAACCGTCCCCGTCCCCTAACCCTAACCCTAACACTAACCCTAACCCTAACCCTTACCCGAAGCCTTACCCTCACCCGTCCCCTAATCCTAACCCGTACGCTAACACTAACCCGTACTCTAACACGTACTCTCACCCTAAACCGTTGTCGTACCCTAACCTTTACCCTAAACTATCCCCGTCCCCTAACCCTAACCCTAACCCTAACCCTAACCCTAACCCTTACCCGAAGCCTTACGCTCACCCGTCCCCTAATCCTAACCCGTATGCTAACACTAACCCGTACCCTAACACGTACGCTCACCCTAAACCGTTGTCGTACCCTAACCTGTACCCTAAACCGTCCCCGTCCCCTAACCCTAACCCTAACCCTAACCCTAACCCTTACCCGAAGCCTTACCCTAACCTGTCCCCTAATCCTAACTCGTACGCTAACACTAACACGTACCCTAACACGTACCCTCACCCTAAACCAGTGTCGTACCCTAACCTGTACCCTAAACCGTCCCCGTGCCCGTCCCCTAACCCTAACCCTAACCCTAACCCTTTCCCGAAGCCTTACCCTCACCCGTCCCCTAATCCTCACCCGTACGCTAACACTAACCCGTACCCTAACACGTACGCTCACCCTAAACCGTTGTCGTACCCTAACCTGTACCCTAAACCGTCCCCGTCCCCTAACCCGAACCCTATCCCTAACCCTAACCCTTACCCGAAGCCTTACACTCACCCGTCCCCTAATCCTCACCCGTATGCTAACACTAACCCGAACCCTAACACGTACCCTCACCCTAAACTGTTGTCGTAACCTAACCTGTACCCTAAACCGTCCCAGTCCCCGTTCCCTAACCCTAACCCTAAGCCTAAGCCTAACCCTTACCCGAAGCCTTACCCTCACCCGTTCCCTAATCCTAACCCGTACACTAACACTAACCCGTACCCTAACACGTACGCTCACCCTAAACCGTTGTCGTACACTAACCTGTACCCTAAACCGTCCCCGTCCCCTAACCCTAACCCTAACCCTAACCCTAACCCTAACCCTTACCCGAAGCCTTACCCTAACCCGTCCCCTAATCCTAACTCGTACGCTAACACTAACACGTACCCTAACACGTACCCTCACCCTAAACCGGTGTCGTACCCTAACCTGTACCCTAAACCGTCCCCGTTCCCGTCCCCTAACCCTAACCCTAACCCTAACCCTAACCCTTTCCCGAAGCCTTACCCTCACCCGTCCCCTAATCCTAACCCGTACGCTAACACTAACCCGTACCCTAACACGTACGCTCACCCTAAACCGTTGTCGTACCCTAACCTGTACCCTAAACCGTCCCCATCCCCTAACCCGAACCCTAACCCTAACCCTAACCCTTACCCGAAGCCTTACACTCACCCGTCCCCTAATCCTCACCCGTATGCTAACACTAACCCGAACCCTAACACGTACCCTCACCCTAAACCGTTGTCGTAACCTAACCTGTACCCTAAACCGTCCCCGTCCCCGTCCCCGTCCCCTAACCCTAACCCTAACCCTAACCCTTACCCGAAGCCTTACCCCACCCGTGCCCTAATCCTAACCCGTACGCTAACAATAACCCGTACCCTAACACGTACGCTCACCCTAAACCGTTGTCGTACCCTAACATGTACCCTAAACCGTCCCCGTCCCCTAATCCTAACCCTAATACTAACCTTAACCCTAACCCTTACCCGAAGCCTTACCCTCACCCGTCCCTTAATCCTAACCCGTACGCGAACACTAACCCGTACCCTAACACGTAAGCTCACCCTAAACCGTTGTCGTACCCTAACCTGTACCCTAAACCGTCCCCGTCCCCTAACCCTAACTCTAACCCTAACCCTAACCCTTACCCGAAGCCTTACCCTCACCCGTCCCCTAATCCTAACCCGTACGCTAACACTAAAACGTACCCTAACACGTACGCTCACCCTAAACCGTTGTCGTACTCTAACGTGTACCCTAAACCGTCCCCGTCCCCTAACCCTATCGCTAACCCTAACCCTTACCCGAAGTCTTACCCTCACCCGTCCCCTAATCCTAACCCGTACGCTAACACTAACCCGTACCCTAACACGTACGCTCACCCTAAACCGTTGTCGTACCCTAACCTGTACCCTAAACCGTCCCCGTCCCCGTCCCTTAACCCTAACCCTAACCCTAACCCTAACCCTTACCCGAAGACTTACCCTCACCCGTCCCCTAATCCTAAACCGAACGCTAACACTAACCCGTACCCTAACACGTACGCTCACCCTAAACAGTTGTCGTACCCTAACCTGTACGCTAAACCGTCCCCGTCCCCGTCCCCGTCCCCTAACCCTAACCCTAACCCTAACCCTAACCCTTACCCGAAGCCTTACCCTCACCTGTCCCCTATTCCTAACCCGTACGCAAACACTAACCCACACCATAACACTTACGCTCACCCTAAACCGTTGTCGTACCCTAATCTTTACCCTAAACCGTCCCCGTCCCCTAACCCTAACCCTAACCCTAACCCTAACCCTTACCCGAAGCCTTACCCTCAAACGTCCCCTAATCCTAACCCGTACGCCAACACTAACCCGTACCCTAACACGTACGCTCACCCTAAACATTGGTCGTACCCTAACCTGTACCCTAAATCATAACTGTCCCCGGCCCCTAACCCTAACCCTAACCCTAAACCTTACGCGAAGTCTTACCCTCACCCGTCCCCTAATACTAACCCGTACGCTAACACTAACCCATACCCTAACACGTACGCTCACCCTAAACCGTTGTCGTACCCTAACCTGTACCCTAAACCGTCCCCGTCCCCGTCCCCTAACCCTAAACCTAACTCTAACCCAAACCCTTACCCTTACCCGAAGCCTTAACCTCACCCGTCCCCTAATCCTAACCCGTACGCTAAGACTAACACATACCCTAACACGTACGCTCACCCTAAACAGTTGTCGTACCCAAACCTGTACCCTAAACCGTCCCCGTCCCCGTCCCCTAACCCTAACCCTAACCCTAACCCTTACCTGTAGCCTTACCCTCACCCGTCCCCTAATCCTAATCCGTACGCTAACACTAAGCCGTACCCTAACACGTACGCTCAACCTAAACCGTTGTCGTACCCTAACCTGTACCCTAAACCGTCCCCGTCCCCTAACCCTAACCCTAACCCTAACCCTAACCCTAACCCTTACCCGAAGCCTTACACTCACCCGTCCCCTAATCCTAACCCGTACGCTAACACTAATCCGTACCCTAACACTTACGCTCACTCTAAACCATTGTCGTACCCTAACCTGTACCCTAAGCCATCCCCGTCCCCTAACCCTAACCCTAACCCTAACCCTAACCCTAACCCTTACCCGAAGCCTTACCCTCACACGTACCCTAATCCTAACCCGTACGCTAACACTAACCCGTACCATAACACGTACGCTCACCCTAAACCGTTGTCGTAGCTTAACCTGTACCCTAAACTGTCCCCGTCCCCTAACCCTAACCCTAACCCTAACCGTAACCCTTACCCGAAGCTTACCCTCACCCGTTCCCTAATCCTAACCCGTACGCTAACACTAACCCGTAACCTATCACGTACGCTCACCCTAAATCGTTTACGTACCCTAACCTGTACCCTAAACCGTCCCCGTCCCCTAACCCTAACCCTAACCCTAACCCTAACCCTAACCCTAACACTTACTTGTAGCCTTACCCTCACCCGTACCCTAATCCTAACCCGTATGCTAACACTAACCCGTACCCTAACACGTACGCTCACCGTAAACCGTTGTCGTACCCTAAACTGTACCCTAAACCGTCCCCGTCCCCTAACCCTAACACTAACCCTAACCCTAACCCTTACCCGAAGCCTTACACTCACCCGTCCCCTAATCCTAACCCGTACGCTAAACACTAATCCGTACCCTAACACTTACGCTCACTCTAAACCGTTGTCGTACCCTAACCTGTACCATAAGCCGTCCCCGTCCCCTAACCCTAACCCTAACCCTAACCCTAACCCTAACCCTTACCCGAAGCCTTACCCTCACCCGTCCCCTAATCCTAACCCGTACGCTAACACTAACCCGTACCCTAACACGTACGCTCACCCTAAACCGTTGTCGTACCCTAACCTGTACCCTAAACCGTCCCCGTCCCCAACCCTAACCCTAACCCTAACCCTAACCCTAACCTTTACCCGAAGCCTTACCCTCACCCATCCCCTAATCCTAACCCGTACGCTAACACTAACCAGTACCCTAACACGTACGCTCACCCTAAACCGTTGTCGTACCCTTACCTGTACCCTAAACCGTCCCCGTCCCCGTCCCCGTCCCCTAACCCTAACCCTAAACCTAACCCTTACCCGAAGCCTTACCCTCACCTGTCCTCTAATCCTAACCCGTACGCTAACACTAACCCATACCCTAACATGTACGCTCACCCTAAACCGTTGTCGTACCCTAACCTGTACCGTAAACCGTCCCTGTCCCCGTCCCCTAACCCTAACCCTAACCCTAACACTAACACTTACCCGAAGCCTTACCCTCACCCGTCCCCTAATCCTAACCCGTACGCTAACACTAACCCGTACCCTAACACGTACGCTCACCATAATCCGTTGTCGTACACTAACCTGTACCCTAAACCGTCCCCGTCCCCGTCCCCTAACCCTAACCCTAACCATAACCCTTACCCGAAGCCTTAACCTCACCCGTCTCCTAATCCTAACCCGTACGCTAACACTAATCCGTACCCTAACACCTACGCTCACCCTAAATCGTTTTCGTACCCTAACGTACCCTAAACCGTCCCCATCCCCTAACCCTAACCCTAAACATATCCCTAACCCTAACACTTACCCGAATCCTTACCCTCACCCGTCCCCTAATCCTAACCCGTACGCTAACACTAACCCGTACCCTAACACGTACGCTCACCCTAAACCGTTGTCATACCCTAAACTGTACCCTACACCGTCTCCGTCCCCTAACCCTAACCCTAACCCTAACCCTAATCCTAACCCTTACCTGAAGCCTTACCCTCACCCGTCCCCTAATCCTAACCCGTACGCTAACACTAACCCGTACCCTAACACGTACGCTCACCCTAAACCGTTGTCGTACCCTAACCTGTACCCTAAACCGTCCCCGTCCCCTAACCCTTACCCTAACCCTAACCGTAACCCTTACCGGAAGCCTTACCCTCACCCGTCCCCTAATCCTAACCCGTACGCTAACACTGACCCGTACCCTAACACGTACGCTCACCCTAAACCGTTGTCGTACCGTAACCTGTACCCTAAACCGTCCCCGTCCCCTAACCCTAACCCTAACCCTAACCCTAACACTTACCCGAAGCCTTACACTCACCCGTCACCTAATCCTCACCCGTACGCTAACACTAACCCGTACCCTAACACGTACGCTCACCCTAAACCGTTGTCGTACCCTAACCTGTACCCTAAACTGTAACCGTCCCCTAACTCTAACCCTAACCCTAACACTTACCCGAAGCCTTACCCTCACCCGTAACCTAATCCTAAACCGTACGCTAACACTAAACCATACACTAACATGTACGCTCACCCTAAACCGTTGTCCTACCCTAACCTGTACCCTAAACCGTCCCTGTCCCCGTCCCCTAACCCTAACCCTAACCCTAACCCTAACCCTAAACCTTACCCAAAGCCTTACCCTCACCCGTCCCCTAATCCTAACCCGTACGCTAACACTAACCCGTACCCTAACACGTACGCTCACCCTAAACCGTTGTCGTACCCTAACCTGTACCCTAAACCATCCCCGTCCCCTAAACCTAACCCTAACCCTTACCCGAAGCCTTACCCTCACCCGTCCCCTAATCCTAACCCGTACGCTAACACGAACCCATACCCTAACATGTACGCTCACCCTAAACCGTTGTCGTACCCTAACCTGTACCCTAAACCTTCCCCGTCCACTAACCCTAACCCTAACCCTAACCCTAACCCTAACGCTTACCCGAAGCCTTACCCTCACCCGTCCCCTAATCCTAACCCGTACGCTAACACTAACCCGTACCCTAACACGTACGCTCACCCTAAACCGTTGTCGTACACTAACCTGTACCCTAAATCGTCGCCGTCCCCGTCCCCGTCCCCTAACCCTAACCCTAACCCTAACCCTTACCCGATGCCTTACCCTCACCCGTCCCCTAATCCTAACCCGTACGCTAACACTAACCCGTACCCTAACACGTACGCTCACCCTAAACCGTTGTCGTACCCTAACCTGTACCATAAAGCGTCCCCGTCCCCTAACGCTAACCCTAACCCTAACTCTAACCCTAACCCTTACCCGAAGACTTACCCTCACCCGTCCCCTAATCCTAAGCCTTACGCTAACACTAACCCGTAACCTAACACGTAAGCTCACCCTAAACCGTTGTCGTACCCTAACCTGTACCCTAAACCGTCCCCGTCCCGATCCCCTAACCCTAACCCTAACCCTAACCCTTACCCGAAGCCTTAACCTCACCCGTCCCCTAATCCTAACCCGTACGCCAACACTAACCCGTACCCTAACACGTACGCTCACCCTAAACCGTTGTCGTACACTAACCTGTACCCTAAACCGTCCCCATCCCCTAACCGTAACCCTAACCCTAACACTAACCCTTACCCGAAGCCTTACCCTCACCCGTCCCCGAATCCTAAACCGTACGCTAACACTAACCCGTACTCTAACACGTACGCTCACCCTAAACCGTTGTCGTACCCTAACCTGTACCCTAAACCGTCCCCGTCCCCGTCCCCTAACCCTAACCCTAACCCTAACACTAACCCTTACCCGAAGCCTTACCCTCACCCGTCCCCTAATCCTAATCCGTACGCTAACACTAACCCGTACCCTAACACGTACGCTCACCCTAAACCGTTGTCATACCCTAATCTGTACCCTAAACCGTCCCCGTCCCCTAACCCTAACCCTAACCCTAACCCTAACCCTTACCCGAAGCCTTACCCTCAACCGTCCCCTAATCCTAACCTGTACGCTAACACTAACCCGTACCCTAACACGTACGCTCACCCTAAATCGTTGTCGTACCCTAACCTGTACCCTAAACCGTCCCCGTACCCTAACCCTAACCCTAACCCTAACCCTAACCCTAACCCTAACACTTACCCGAAGCCTTACCCTCACCCGTCCCCTAATCCTAAGCCGTACGCTAACACTAACCCGTACCCTATCACGTACGCTCACCCTAAACCGTTGTCGTACCCTAACCTGTACCCTAAACCGTCCCCGTCCCCTAACCCTAACCCTAACCCTAACCCTAACCCTTACCCTAAGCCTTACCCTCACCCGTCCCCTTATCCTAAACCGTGTGCTAACACTAACCCGTACCCTAACTCGTACGCTCACCCTAAACCGTTGTCGTACCCTAACCTGTACCCTAAACCGTCCCCGTCCCCTAACCCTAAACCTAACCCTTACCCGAAGCCTTACCCTCACCCGTCCCCTAATCCTCACCCGTACGCTAACACTAACCCGTACCCTAACACGTACGCTCATCCTAAACCGTTGTCGTACCCTAACCTGTACCCTAAACCGTCCCCGTCCCCGTCCCCTAACCCTAACCCTAACACTAACCCTTACCCGAAGCCTTACCCTCACCAGTCCCCTAATCCTAACCCGTACGCTAACACTAACCCGTACCCTAACACGTACGCTCCCCTTAAACGGTTGTCGTACCCTAACCTGTACCCTAAACCGTCCACGTCCCCTAACCTTAACCCTAACCCTAACCCTAACACTTACCCGAAGCCTTACCCTCACCCGTCCCCTAATCCTAACCCGTACGTTAACACTAACCCGTACCCTAACACGTACGCTCACCCTAAACCGTTGTCGTACCCTAACTTGTACCCTAAACCGTCCCCGTGCCCGTCCCCTAACCGTAACTCTAACCCTAACCCTAACACTTTCCCGAAGCCTTACCCTCACCCGTCCCCTAATGCTAACCCGTACGCTAACACTAACCCATACCCTAACACGTACGCTCACCCTAAACCGTTGTCGTACCCTAACTTGTACCCTAAACCGTCCCCGTCCCCTAACCCTAACCCTAACCCTAACCCTAACCCTAAACCTTACCCGAAGCCTTACCCTCACCTGTGCCCTAATCCTAACCCGTACACTAACGCTAACCCGTACCCTAACACGTACGCTCACCCTAAACCGTTGACGTACCCTAACCTGTACCCTAAACCGTCCCCGTCCCCGTCCCCTAACCCTAACCCTAACCCTAACCCTAACCTTTACCCGAAGCCTTACCCTCAGCCGTTCTCTAATCCTAACCCGTACGCTAACACTAACCCGTACCCTAACACGTACGCTCACCCTAAATCTTTGTCGTACCCTAACCTGTACCCTAAACCATCCCCGTCCCCGTCCCCGTCCCCGTACCCTAACCCTAATCCTAACCCTTACCCGAAGCCTTAACATCACCCGTCCCCTAATCCTAACCCATACGCTAACACTAACCCATACCCTAACATGTACGCTCACCCTAAACCGTTGTCGTACCCTAACCTGTACCCTAAACCGTCCCTGTCCCCGTCCCGTAACCCTAACCCTAACCCTAACACTATCCCTAACCCTTACCCGAAGCCTTACCCTCACCCGTCCCCTAATCCTAACCCGTACGCTAACACTATCCCGTACCCTAACACGTACGCTCACCCTAAACCGTTGTCGTA
This sequence comes from Delphinapterus leucas, assembly GCF_059928025.1. Lineage (NCBI taxonomy): Eukaryota > Metazoa > Chordata > Mammalia > Artiodactyla > Monodontidae > Delphinapterus > Delphinapterus leucas. The sequence goes on along the minus strand of NW_028322236.1, from coordinate 7,667,885 downwards.
CCCTTACCTGTACCCTAAACCGTCCCCGTCCCCTAACGCTAACCCTAACCCTAACCCTAACCCTAACCCTTACCCGAAGACTTACCCTCACCCGTCCCCTAATCCTAACCCTTACGCTAACACTAACCCGTACCCTAACACCTAAGCTCATCTTAAACCGTTGTTGTACCCTAACCTGTACCCTAAACCGTCCCCGTCCCGATCCCCTAACCCTAACCCTAACCCTAACCCTTACCCGAAGCCTTACCCTCACCCGTACCCTAATCCTAACCCGTACGCCAACACTAACCCGTACCCTAACACGTACGCTCACCCTAAACCGTTGTCGTACACTAACCTGTACCCTAAACCATCCCCATCCCCTAACCGTAACCCTAACCCTAACCCTAACCCTTACCCGAAGCCTTACCCTCACCCGTCCTCGAATCCTAAACCGTACGCTAACACTAACCCGTACCCTAACACGTACGCTCACCCTAAACCGTTGTCGTACGCTAACCTGTACCCTAAACCGTCCCCGTCCCCTAACCCTAACCCTAACCCTTACCCGAAGCCTTACCCTCACCCGTCCCCTAATCCTAACCCGTACGCTAACACTAACCCATACCCTAACACGTACGCTCACCCTAAACCATTGTCGTACCCTAACCTGTACCCTAAACCGTCCCCGTCCCCGTCCCCTAACCCTAACCCTAACCCTAACCCTAACCCTTACCCGAAGCCTTACACTCACCCGTCCCCTAATCCTCAGCCGTACGCTAACACTAACCCATACCCTAACACGTACGCTCACCCTAAACCTTTGTCGTACACTAACCTGTACCCTAAACCGTCCCCGTCCCCTAACCCTAACCCTAACCCTAACCCTAACCCTAACCCTTACCCGAAGCCTTACACTCACCCGTCCCCTAATCCTAGCCCGTACGCTAACACTAACCCATACCCTAACACGTAAGCTCACCCTAAACCGTTGTCATACCCTAACTTGTACCCTAAACCGTCCCCGTCCCCTAACCCTAACCCTAACCCTAACCCTAACCCTAACCCTTACCCGAAGCCTTACCCTCACCCGTCCCCTAATCCTAACCCGTACACTAACACTAACCCGTACCCTAACACGTACGCTCACCCTAAACCGTTGACGTACCCTAACCTGTACCCTAAACCGTCCCCGTCCCCTAACCCTAAACCTAACCCTAACCCTATCCCTAAACCTTACCCGAAGCCTTACACTCACCCGTCCCCTAATCCTAACCCGTACGCTAACACTAACCCGTACCCTAACACGTACGCTCACCCTAAACTGTTGTCGTACCCTAACCTGTACCCTAAACCGTCCCCGTCCCCGTCCCCTAACCCTAACCCTAACCCTAACCTTTACCCGAAGCCTTACCCTCAGCCGTCCTCTAATCCTAACCCGTACGCTAACACTAACCCGTACCCTAACACGTACGCTCACCCTAAACCATTGTCGCAGCCGAACCTGTACCCTAAACCGTCCCCGTCCCCTAACCCTAACCCTAACCCTAACCCTAACCCTTACCCGAAGGCTTACCCTCACCCGTCCCCTAATCCTAACCCGTACGCTAACACTAACCCGTACCTTAACACGTACGCTCACCCTAAACCTTTGTCGTACCCTAACTTGTACCCTAAACCGTCCGCGTCCCCTAACCCTAACCCTAACCCTAACCCTAACCCTTACCTGAAGCCTTACACTCACCCGTCACCTAATCCTCACCCGTACGCTAACACTAACCCGTACCCTAACACGTACGCTCACCCTAAACCGTTGTCGTACCCTAACCTGTACCGAAAACCGTCCCCTAACCCTAACCCTAAACCTAACCCTAACCCTAACCCTAACCCTTACCCGAAGCGTTACCCTCACCCGTCCCCTAATCCTAACCCGTACGCAAACACTAACCCGTACCCTAACACGTACGCTCACCCTAAACCGTTGTCGTACCCTAACCTGTACCCTAAACCGTCCCCGTCCCCTAACCCTAAACCTAACCCTAACCCTTACGCGAAGCCTTACCCTCACCCGTCCCCTAATCCTAACCCGTACGCTAACACTAACCCGTACCCTAACACGTACGCTCAACCTAAACCGTTGTCGTACCCTAACCTGTACCCTAAACCGTCCCCGTCCCCTAACCCTAACCCTAACCCTTACCCGAAGCCCTACCCTCACCCGTTCCCTAATCCTAACCCGTACGCTAACACTAACCAGTACCCTAACACGTACGCTCACCCTAAACCATTGTCGTACCCTAACTTGTACCCTAAACCGTCCCCGTCCCCTAACCCTAACACTAACCCTAACCCTTACCCGAAGCCTTACCCTCACCCGTCCCCTAATCCTAACCCGTACGCTAACACTAACCCGTACCCTAACACGTACGCTCACCCTAAACCGTTGTCGTACCCTAACCTGTACCCTAAACTGTCCCCGTCCCCTAACCCTAACCCTAACCCTAACCCTAAACCTAACCCTTACCCGAAGACTTACCCTCACCCGTCCCCTAATCCTAACCCTTACGCTAACACTAACCCATACCCTAACACGTAAGCTCACCCTAAACCGTCCCTGTCCCCGTCCCCTAACCCTAACCCTAACCCTAACCCTTACCCGAAGCCTTACCCTCACCCGTCCCCTAATCCTAACCCGTACGCCAACACTAACCCGTACCGTAACACGTACGCTCACCCTAAACCGTTGTCGTACACTAACCTGTACCCTAAACCGTCCCCATCCCCTAACCCTAACCCGAACCCTAACCCTAACCCTTACCCGAAACCTTACCCTCACCCGTCCCCTAATCCTAACCCGTACGCTAACACTAACCCGTACCCTAACACGTACGCTCACCCTAAACCGTTGTCGTACCCTAACCTGTACCCTAAACCGTCCCCGTCCCATAAACCTAAACCTAACCCTAACCCTAACCCTTACCCGAAGCCTTAACCTCACCCGTCCCCTAATCCTCACCCGTACGCTAACACTAACCCGTACCCTAACACGTACGCTCACCCTAAACCGTTGTCGTACCCTAACCTGTACCCTAAACCGTCCCCGTCCCCTAAATCTAACCCTAACCCTAACCCTAACCCTAACCCTTACCCAAAGCCTTACCCTCACCCGTCCCCTAATCCTAACCCGTACGCCAACACTAACCCGTACCCTAACACGTACGCTCACCCTAAACGGTTGTCGTACCCTAAACTGTACCCTAAACCGTCCCCATCCCCTAACCCTAACCCGAACCCTAACCCTAACCCTTACCCGAAACCTGACCCTCACCCGTCCCCTAATCCTAACCCGTACGTTAACACTAACCCGTACCCTAACACGTACGCTCACCCTAAACCTTTGTCGTACACTAACTTGTACCCTAAACCGTCCCCGTCCCCGTCCCCTAACCCTAACCCTAACCCTAACCCTAACCCTTACCCGAAGCCTTACACTCACCCGTCCCCTAATCCTAACCCGTACGCTAACACTAACCCATACCCTAACACGTACGCTCACCCTAAACCGTTGTCATACCCTAACTTGTACCCTAAACCGTCCCCGTCCCCTAACCCTAACCCTAACCCTAACCCTAACCCTAACCCTTACCCGAAGCCTTACCCTCACCCGTCCCCTAATCCTAACCCGTACGCTAACACTAACCCGTACCCTAACACGTACGCTCATCCTAAACTGTTGTCGTACCCTAACCTGTACCCTAAACCGTCCCTGTCCCCGTCCCGTAACCCTAACCCTAACCCTAACACTAACCCTAACCCTTACCCGAAGCCTTACACTCACCCGTCCCCTAATCGTAACCCGTACGCTAACACTAACCCGTACCCTAACACGTACGCTCACCCTAAACCGTTGTCGTACCCTAACCTGTCCCCTAAACTGTCCCCGTCCCCTAACCCTAACCCTAACCGTAACCCTAACCCTAACCCTTACCCGAAGACATACCCTCACCCGTCCCCTAATCCTAACCCTTACGCTAACACTAACCCATACCCTAACACGTAAGCTCACCCTAAACCGTTTTCGTACCCTAACCTGTACCCTAAACCGTCCCCGCCCCCGTCCCCTAACCCTAACCCTAACCCTAACCCTTACCCGAAGCCTTACCCTCACCCGTCCCCTAATTCTAACCCGTACGCCAACACTAACCCGTACGCTCATCCTAAACCGTTGTCGTACACTAACCTGTACCCTAAACCGTCCCCATCTCCTAACCCTAACCCTAACCCTAACCCTAACCCTTACCCGAAGCCTTACTGTCACCCGTCCCCTAATCCTAACCCGTACGCTTACACTAACCCGTACCCTAACACGTACGCTCACCCTAAACCGTTGTCATACCCTAACCTGTACCCTAAACCGTCCCCGTCCCCTAACCCTAACCCTAACCCTAACCCTATCCCTTACCCGAAGCCTTACCCTCACCCGTCCCCTAATCATAACCCGTACGCTAACACTAACCCGTACCCTAACACGTACGCTCACCCTAAACCGTTGTCGTACCCTAACCTGTACCCTAAACCGTCCCTGTCCCCGTCCCGTAACCCTAACCCTAACCCTAACACTATCCCTAACCCTTACCCGAAGCCTTACCCTCACCCGTCCCCTAATCCTAACCCGTACGCTAACACTATCCCGTACCCTAACACGTACGCTCACCCTAAACCGTTGTCGTACCCTTACCTGTACCCTAAAGCGTCCCCGTCCCCTAACGCTAACCCTAACCCTAACCCTAACCCTTACCCGAAGACTTACCCTCACCCGTCCCCTAATCCTAACCCTTACGCTAACACTAACCCGTACCCTAACACCTCAGCTCACCTTAAACCGTTGTTGTACCCTAACCTGTACCCTAAACCGTCCCCGTCCCGATCCCCTAACCCTAACCCTAACCCTAACCCTTACCCGAAGCCTTACCCTCACCCGTCCCCTAATCCTAACCCGTACGCCAACACTAACCCGTACCCTAACACGTACGCTCACCCTAAACCGTTGTCGTACACTAACCTGTACCCTAAACCATCCCCATCCCCTAACCGTAACCCTAACCCTAACCCTAACCCTTACCCGAAGCCTTACCCTCACCCGTCCCCGAATCCTAAACCGTACGCTAACACTAACCCGTACCCTAACACGTACGCTCACCCTAAACCGTTGTCGTACACTATCCTGTACCCTAAACCGTCCCCGTCCCCTAAACCTAACCCTAACCCTAACCCTAACCCTAACCCTTACCCGAAGCCTTACCCTCACCCGTCCCCTAATCCTAACCCGTACGCTAACACTAACCCGTACCCTAACACGTACGCTCACCCTAAACGGTTGTCGTACCCTAAACTGTACCCTAAACCGTCCACGTCCCCTAACCCTAACCCTAACCCTAAACCTAACCCTTACCCGAAGCCTTACCCTAACCCGTCCCCTAATCCTAACCCGTACGTTAACACTAACCGGTACCCTAACACGTACCCTCACCCTAAACCGTTGTCCTACCCTAACTTGTACCCTAAACCGTACCTGTGCCCGTCCCCTAACCCTAACCCTAACCCTAACCCTAACCCTAACCCTTTCACGAAGCCTTAAAGTCACCCGTCCCCTAATCCTAACCCGTACGCTAACACTAACACATACCCTAACACGTACGCTCACCCTAAACCGTTGTCGTACCCTAACCTGTACCCTAAACCGTCCCCGTCCCCGTCCCCTAACCCTAACCCTAACCCTAACCCAAACCCTTACCCGAAGCCTTACACTCACCCGTCCCCTAATCCTCACCCGTACGTTAACACTAACCCGAACCCTAACACGTACGCTCACCCTAAACCTTTGTCGTACACTAACCTGTACCCTAAACCGTCCCCGTCCCCGTCCCCTAACCCTAACCCTAACCCTAACCCTAACCCTTACCCGAAGCCTTACACTCACCCGTCCCCTAATCCTAACCCGTACGCTAACACTAACCCATACCCTAACACGTACGCTCACCCTAAACCGTTGTCATACCCTAACTTGTACCCTAAACCGTCCCCGTCCCCTAACGCTAACCCTAACCCTAACCCTAACCCTAACCCTTACCCGAAGCCTTACCCTCACCCGTCCCCTAATCCTAACCCGTACACTAACACTAACCCGTACCCTAACAGGTACGCTCACCCTAAACCGTTGTCGTAACCTAACATGTACCCTAAACCGTCCCCGTCCCCTAACCCTAACCCTAACCCTAACCCTAATGCTTACCCGAAGCCTTACCCTCACCCGTCCCATAATCCTAACCCGTACGCTAACACTAACCCGTACCCTAACACTTACGCTCACCCTAAACTGTTGTCGTACACTAACCTGTACCCTAAACCGTCGCCGTCCCCGTCCCCGTCCCCTAACCCTAACCCTAACCCTAACCCTTACCTGAAGCCTTACCCTCACCCGTCCCCTAATCCTAACCCGTACGCTAACACTAACCCGTACCCTAACACGTACGCTCATCCTAAACTGTTGTCGTACCCTAACCTGTACCCTAAACCGTCCCTGTCCCCGTCCCGTAACCCTAACCCTAACCCTAACACTAACCCTAACCCTTACCCGAAGCCTTACACTCACCCGTCCCCTAATCGTAACCCGTACGCTAACACTAACCCGTACCCTAACACGTACGCTCACCCTAAACCGTTGTCGTACCCTAACCTGTCCCCTAAACTGTCCCCGTCCCCTAACCCTAACCCTAACCGTAACCCTAACCCTAACCCTTACCCGAAGACATACCCTCACCCGTCCCCTAATCCTAACCCTTACGCTAACACTAACCCATACCCTAACACGTAAGCTCACCCTAAACCGTTTTCGTACCCTAACCTGTACCCTAAACCGTCCCCGTCCCCGTCCCCTAACCCTAACCCTAACCCTAACCCTTACCCGAAGCCTTACCCTCACCCGTCCCCTAATCCTAACCCGTACGCCAACACTAACCCGTACGCTCACCCTAAACCGTTGTCGTACACTAACCTGTACCCTAAACCGTCCCCATCTCCTAACCCTAACCCTAACCCTAACCCTAACCCTTACCCGAAGCCTTACTGTCACCCGTCCCCTAATCCTAACCCGTACGCTTACACTAACCCGTACCCTAACACGTACGCTCACCCTAAACCGTTGTCATACCCTAACCTGTACCCTAAACCGTCCCCGTCCCCTAATCCTAACCCTAACCCTAACCCTATCCCTTACCCGAAGCCTTACCCTCACCCGTCCCCTAATCATAACCCGTACGCTAACACTAACCCGTACCCTAACACGTACGCTCACCCTAAACCGTTGTCGTACCCTAACCTGTACCCTAAACCGTCCCTGTCCCCGTCCCGTAACCCTAACCCTAACCCTAACACTATCCGTAACCCTTACCCGAAGCCTTACCCTCACCCGTCCCCTAATCCTAACCCGTACGCTAACACTATCCCGTACCCTAACACGTACGCTCACCCTAAACCGTTGTCGTACACTTACCTGTACCCTAAAGCGTCCCCGTCCCCTAACGCTAACCCTAACCCTAACCCTAACCCTAACCCTTACCCGAAGACTTACCCTCACCCGTCCCCTAATCCTAACCCTTACGCTAACACTAACCCGTACCCTAACACCTAAGCTCATCTTAAACCGTTGTTGTACCCTAACCTGTACCCTAAACCGTCCCCGTCCCGATCCCCTAACCCTAACCCTAACCCTAACCCTTACCCGAAGCCTTACCCTCACCCGTCCCCTAATCCTAACCCGTACGCCAACACTAACCCGTACCCTAACACGTACGCTCACCCTAAACCGTTGTCGTACACTAACCTGTACCCTAAACCATCCCCATCCCCTAACCGTAACCGTAACCCTAACCCTAACCCTTACCCGAAGCCTTACCCTCACCCGTCCCCGAATCCTAAACCGTACGCTAACACTAACCCGTACCCTAACACGTACGCTCACCCTAAACCGTTGTCGTACCCTAACCTGTACCCTAAACCGTCCCCGTCCCCGTCCCCTAACCCTAACCCTAACCCTAACACTAACCCTTACCCGAAGCCTTACCCTCACCCGTCCCCTAATCCTAATCCGTACGCTAACACTAACCCGTACCCTAACACGTACGCTCACCCTAAATCGTTGTCATACCCTAATCTGTACCCTAAACCGTTCCCGTCCCCTAACCCTAACCCTAACACTTACCCGAAGCCTTACCCTCACCTGTCCCCTAATCCTAAACTGTACGCTAACACTAACCCGTACCCTAACACGTACGCTCACCCTAAATCTTTGTCGTACCCTAACCTGTACCCTAAACCGTCCCCGTACCCTAACCCTAACCCTAACCCTAACCCTAACCCTAACACTTACCCGAAGCCTTACCCTCACCCGTCCCCTAATCCTAAGCCGTACGCTAACACTAACCCGTACCCTAACAGGTACGCTCACCCTAAACCGTTGTCGTATCCTAACCTGTACCCTAAACCATCCCCGTCCCCTAACCCTAACCCTAACCCTAACCCTAACCCTTACCCGAAGCCTTACCCTCACCCGTCCCCTTATCCTAACCCGTGCGCTAACACTAACCCGTACCCTAACTCGTACGCTCACCCTAAACCGTTGTCGTACCCTAACCTGTACCCTAAACCGTCCCGGTCCCCTAACCCTAACCCTAACCCTTACCCGAAGCCTTACCCTCACCCGTCCCTTAATCCTAACCCGTACGCTAACACTAACCCATACCCTAACACGTACGCTCACCCTAAACCGTTGTCGTACCCTAACCTGTACCCTAAACCGTCCCCGTCCCCGTCCCCTAACCCTAACCCTAACCCTAACCCTAACCCTTACCCGAAGCCTTACACTCACCCGTCCCCTAATCCTAGCCCGTACGCTAACATTAACCCATACCCTAACACGTAAGCTCACCCTAAACCGTTGTCATACCCTAACTTGTACCCTAAACCGTCCCCGTCCCCTAACCCTAACCCTAACCCTAACCCTAACCCTAACCCTTACCCGAAGCCTTACTCTCACCCGTCCCCTAATCCTAACCCGTACACTAACACTAACCCGTACCCTAACACGTACGCTCACCCTAAACCGTTGACGTACCCTAACCTGTACCCTAAACCGTCCCCGTCCCCTAACACTAAACCTAACCCTAACCCTATCCCTAAACCTTACCCGAAGCCTTACACTCACCCGTCCCCTAATCCTAACCCGTACGCTAACACTAACCCGTACCCTAACACGTACGCTCACCCTAAACCGTTGTCGTACCCTAACCTGTACCCTAAACCGTCCCCGTCCCCGTCCCCTAACCCTAACCCTAACCCTAACCTTTACCCGAAGCCTTACCCTCAGCCGTCCTCTAATCCTAACCCGTACGCTAACACTAACCCGTACCCTAACACGTACGCTCACCCTAAATCGTTGTCGTACCCTAACCTGTACCCTAAACCGTCCCCGTCCCCGTCCCCGTCCCCGTCCCCTAACCCTAACCCTTACCCGAAGCCTTACCCTCACCCGTCCCCTAATCCTAACCCGTACGCTAACACTAACACATACCCTAACATGTACGCTCACCCTAAACCGTTGTCGTACCCTAACCTGTACCCTTAACCGTCCCTGTCCCCGTCCCCTAACCCTAACCCTAGCCCTAACCCTAACCCTAACACTTACCCGAAGCCTTACCCTCACCCGTCCGCTAATCCTAACCCGTACGCTAACACTAACCCGTACCCTAACACGTACGCTCACCCTAAACCATTGTCGCAGCCGAACCTGTACCCTAAACCGTCCCCGTCCCCTAACCCTAACCCTAACCCTAACCCTAACCCTTACACGAAGGCTTACCCTCACCCGTCCCCTAATCCTAACCCGTACGCTAACACTAACCCGTACCTTAACACGTACGCTCACCCTAAACCTTTGTCGTACCCTAACCTGTACCCTAAACCGTCCGCGTCCCCTAACCCTAACCCTAACCCTAACCCTAACCCTTACCTGAAGCCTTACACTCACCCGTCACCTAATCCTCACCCGTACGCTAACACTAACCCGTACCCTAACACGTACGCTCACCCTAAACCGTTGTCATACCCTAACCTGTACCCTAAACCGTCCCCTAACCCTAACCCTAAACCTAACCCTAACCCTAACCCTAACCCTTACCCGAAGCCTTACTCTCACCCATCCCCTAATCCTAACCCGTACGCAAACACCAACCCGTACCCTAACACGTACGCTCACCCTAAACCGTTGTCGTACCCTAACCTGTACCCTAAACCGTCCCCGTCCCCTAACCCTAACCCTAACCCTAACCCTAACCCTAACCCTTACGCGAAGCCTTACCCTCACCCGTCCCCTAATCCTAACCCGTACGCTAACACTAACCCGTACCCTAACACGTACGCTCAACCTAAACCGTTGTCGTACCCTAACCTGTACCCTAAACCGTCCCCGTCCCCTAACCCTAACCCTAACCCTTACCCGAAGCCCTACCCTCACCCGTTCCCTAATCCTAACCCGTACGCTAACACTAACCAGTACCCTAACACGTACGCTCACCCTAAACCGTTGTCGTACCCTAACTTGTACCCTAAACCGTCCCCGTCCCCTAACCCTAACACTAACCCTAACCCTTACCCGAAGCCTTACCCTCACCCGTCCCCTAATCCTAACCCGTACGCTAACACTAACCCGTACCCTAACACGTACGCTCACCCTAAACCGTTGTCGTACCCTAACCTGTACCCTAAACTGTCCCCGTCCCCTAACCCTAACCCTAACCCTAACCCTAACCCTAACCCTTACCTGAAGACTTACCCTCACCCGTCCCCTAATCCTAACCCTTACGCTAACACTAACCCATACCCTAACACGTAAGCTCACCCTAAACCGTCCCCGTCCCCGTCCCCTAACCCTAACCCTAACCCTAACCCTTACCCGAAGCCTTACCCTCACCCGTCCCCTAATCCTAACCCGTACGCCAACACTAACCCGTACCGTAACACGTACGCTCACCCTAAACCGTTGTCGTACACTAACCTGTACCCTAAACCGTCCCCATCCCCTAACCCTAACCCTAACCCTAACCCTAACCCTTACCCGAAGCCTTACCATCACCCGTCCCCTAATGCTAACCCGTACGCTAACACTAAGCCGTACCCTAACACGTACGCTCAACCTAAACCGTTGTCATACCCTAACCTGTACCCTAAACCGTCCCCGTCCCCTAACCCTAACCCTAACCCTAACCCTATCCCTTACCCGAAGCCTTACCCTCACCCGTCCCCTAATCCTAACCCTTACGCTAACACTAACCCGTACCCTAACACGTACGCTCACCCTAAACCGTTGTCGTACCCTAACCTGTACCCTAAACCATCCCCGTCCCCTAACCCTAACCCTAACCCTTACCCGAAGCCTTACCCTCACCCGTTCCCTAATCCTCACCCGTACGCTAACACTAACCCGTACCCTAACACGTACGCTCACCCTAAAACGTTGTCGTACACTAACCTGTACCCTAAACCGTCCCCGTCCCCGTCCCCTAACCCTAACCCTAACCCTAACCCTAACCCTAACCCTTACCCGAAACCTTACCCTCACCCGTCCCCTAATCCTAACCCGTACGCTAACACTAACCCGTACCCTAACACGTACGCTCACCCTAAACCGTTGTCGTACCCTAACCTGTACACTAAACCGTCCCCGTCCCATAAACCTAAACCTAACCCTAACCCTAACCCTTACCCGAAGCCTTAACCTCACCCGTCCCCTAATCCTCACCCGTACGCTAACACTAACCCGTACCCTAACATGTACGCTCACCCTAAACCGTTGTCGTACCCTAACCTGTACCCTAAACCGTCCCCGTCCCCTAAACCTAACCCTAACCCTAACCCTAACCCTAACACTTACCCGAAGCCTTACCCTCACCCGTCCCCTAATCCTAACCCGTACGCTAACACTAACCCGTACCCTAACACGTACGCTCACCCTAAACGGTTGTCGTACCCTAAACTGTACCCTAAACCGTCCACGTCCCCTAACCCTAACCCTAACCCTAAACCTAACCCTTACCCGAAGCCTTACCCTAACCCGTCCTCTAATCCTAACCCGTACGTTAACACTAACCGGTACCCTAACACGTACCCTCACCCTAAACCGTTGTCCTACCCTAACTTGTACCCTAAACCGTCCCTGTGCCCGTCCCCTAACCCTAACCCTAACCCTAACCCTAACCCTTTCACGAAGCCTTAACCTCACCCGTCCCCTAATCCTAACCCGTACGCTAACACTAACACATACCCTAACACGTACGCTCACCCTAAACCGTTGTCGTACCCTAACCTGTACCCTAAACCGTCCCCGTCCCCTAACCCTAACCCTAACCCTAACCCAAACCCTTACCCGAAGCCTTACACTCACCCGTCCCCTAATCCTCACCCGTACGTTAACACTAACCCGTACCCTAACACGTACGCTCACCCTAAACCTTTGTCGTACACTAACCTGTACCCTAAACCGTCCCCGTCCCCGTCCCCTAACCCTAACCCTAACCCTAACCCTAACCCTTACCCGAAGCCTTACACTCACCCGTCCCCTAATCCTAACCCGTACGCTAACACTAACACATACCCTAACACGTACGCTCACCCTAAACCGTTGTCATACCCTAACTTGTACCCTAAACCGTCCCCGTCCCCTAACCCTAACCCTAACCCTAACCCTAACCCTAACCCTTACCCGAAGCCTTACCCTCACCCGTCCCCTAATCCTAACCCGTACACTAACACTAACCCGTACCCTAACACGTACGCTCACCCTAAACCGTTGTCGTAACCTAACCTGTACCCTAAACCGTCCCCGTCCCCTAACCCTAACCCTAACCCTAACCCTAATGCTTACCCGAAGCCTTACCCTCACCCGTCCCATAATCCTAACCCGTACGCTAACACTAACCCGTACCCTAACACTTACGCTCACCCTAAACCGTTGTCGTACACTAACCTGTACCCTAAACCGTCGCCGTCCCCGTCCCCGTCCCCTAACCCTAACCCTAACCCTAACCATTACCTGAAGCCTTACCCTCACCCGTCCCCTAATCCTAACCCGTACGCTAACACTAACCCGTACCCTAACACGTACGCTCATCCTAAACTGTTGTCGTACCCTAACCTGTACCCTAAACCGTCCCTGTCCCCGTCCCCGTCCCCTAACCCTAACCCTAACCCTTACCCGAAGCCTTACCCTCACCCGTCCCCTAATCCTAACCCGTACGCTAACACTAACACATACCCTAACATGTACGCTCACCCTAAACCGTTGTCGTACCCTAACCTGTACCCTTAACCGTCCCTGTCCCCGTCCCCTAACCCTAACCCTAGCCCTAACCCTAACCCTAACACTTACCCGAAGCCTTACCCTCACCCGTCCGCTAATCCTAACCCGTACGCTAACACTAACCCGTACCCTAACACGTACGCTCACCCTAAACCATTGTCGCAGCCGAACCTGTACCCTAAACCGTCCCCGTCCCCGTCCCCTAACCCTAACCCTAACCCTAACCCTTACCCGAAGGCTTACCCTCACCCGTCCCCTAATCCTAACCCGTACGCTAACACTAACCCGTACCTTAAAACGTACGCTCACCCTAAACCTTTGTCGTACCCTAACCTGTACCCTAAACCGTCCGCGTCCCCTAACCCTAACCCTAACCCTAACCCTAACCCTAACCCTTACCTGAAGCCTTACACTCACCCGTCACCTACCCTCACCCGTACGCTAACACTAACCCGTACCCTAACACTTACGCTCACCCTAAACCGTTGTCGTACCCTAACCTGTACCCTAAACCGTCCCCTAACCCTAACCCTAAACCTAACCCTAACCCTAACCCTAACCCTTACCCGAAGCCTTACCCTCACCCGTCCCCTAATCCTAACCCGTACGCAAACACTAACCCGTACCCTAACACGTACGCTCACCCTAAACCGTTGTCGTACCCTAACCTGTACCCTAAACCGTCCCCGTCACCTAACCCTAACCCTAACCCTAACCCTAACCCTAACCCTTACGCGAAGCCTTACCCTCACCCGTCCCCTAATCCTAACCCGTACGCTAACACTAACCCGTACCCTAACACGTACGCTCAACCTAAACCGTTGTCGTACCCTAACCTGTACCCTAAACCGTCCCCGTCCCCTAACCCTAACCCTAACCCTTACCCGAAGCCCTACCCTCACCCGTTCCCTAATCCTAACCCGTACGCTAACACTAACCAGTACCCTAACACGTACGCTCACCCGAAACCGTTGTCGTACCCTAACTTGTACCCTAAACCGTCCCCGTCCCCTAACCCTAACACTAACCCTAACCCTTACCCGAAGCCTTACCCTCACCCGTCCCCTAATCCTAACCCGTACGCTAACACTAACCCGTAACCTAACACGTACGCTCACCCTAAACCGTTGTCGTACCCTAACCTGTACCCTAAACTGTCCCCGTCCCCTAACCCTAACCCTAACCCTAACCCTAACCCTTACCCTAAGACTTACCCTCACCCGTCCCCTAATACTAACCCTTACGCTAACACTAACCCATACCCTAACACGTAAGCTCACCCTAAACCGTCCCCGTCCCCGTCCCCTAACCCTAACCCTAACCCTAACCCTTACCCGAAGCCTTACCCTCACCCGTCCCCTAATCCTAACCCGTACGCCAACACTAACCCGTACCGTAACACGTACGCTCACCCTAAACCGTTGTCGTACACTAACCTGTACCCTAAACCGTCCCCATCCCCTAACCCTAACCCTAACCCTAACCCTAACCCTTACCCGAAGCCTTACCATCACCCGTCCCCTAATGCTAACCCGTACGCTAACACTAAGCCGTACCCTAACACGTACGCTCAACCTAAACCGTTGTCATACCCTAACCTGTACCCTAAACCGTCCCCGTCCCCTAACCCTAACCCTAACCCTAACCCTATCCCTTACCCGAAGCCTTACCCTCACCCGTCCCCTAATCCTAACCCTTACGCTAACACTAACCCGTACCCTAACACGTACGCTCACCCTAAACCGTTGTCGTACCCTAACCTGTACCCTAAACCATCCCCGTCCCCTAACCCTAACCCTAACCCTTACCCGAAGCCTTACCCTCACCCGTCCCCTAATCCTCACCCGTACGCTAACACTAACCCGTACCCTAACACGTACGCTCACCCTAAACCGTTGTCGTACCCTAACCTGTACCCTAAACCGTCCCCGTCCCATAAACCTAAACCTAACCCTAACCCTAACCCTTACCCGAAGCCTTAACCTCACCCGTCCCCTAATCCTCACCCGTACGCTAACACTAACCCGTACCCTAACACGTACGCTCACCCTAAACTGTTGCCGTACCCTAACCTGTACCCTAAACCGTCCCCGTGCCCTAAACCTAACCCTAACCCTAACCCTAACCTTAACCCTTACCCGAAGACTTACCCTCACCTGTCCCCTAATCCTAACCCGTACGCTAACACTAACCCGTACCCTAACACGTACGCTTACCCTAAACGGTTGTCGTACCCTAAACTGTACCCTAAACCGTCCACGTCCCCTAACCCTAACCCTAACCCTAAACCTAACCCTTACCCGAAGCCTTACCCTAACCCGTCCCCTAATCCTAACCCGTACGTTAACACTAACCGGTACCCTAACACGTACCCTCACCCTAAACCGTTGTCCTACCCTAACTTGTACCCTAAACCGTCCCTGTGCCCGTCCCCTAACCCTAACCCTAACCCTAACCCTAACCCTTTCACGAAGCCTTAACCTCACCCGTCCCCTAATCCTAACCCGTACGCTAACACTAACACATACCCTAACACGTACGCTCACCCTAAACCGTTGTCGTACCCTAACCTGTACCCTAAACCGTCCCCGTCCCCGTCCCCTAACCCTAACCCTAACCCTAACCCAAACCCTTACCCGAAGCCTTACACTCACCCGTCCCCTAATCCTCACCCGTACGTTAACACTAAACCGTACCCTAACACGTACGCTCACCCTAAACCTTTGTCGTACACTAACCTGTACCCTAAACCGTCCCCGTCCCCGTCCCCTAACCCTAACCCTAACCCTAACCCTAACCCTTACCCGAAGCCTTACCCTCACCCGTCCCCTAATCCTAACCCGTACGCTAACACTAACCCATACCCTAACACGTACGCTCACCCTAAACCGTTGTCATACCCTAACTTGTACCCTAAACCGTCCCCGTCCCCTAACCCTAACCCTAACCCTAACCCTAACCCTAACCCTTACCCGAAGCCTTACCCTCACCCGTCCCCTAATCCTAACCTGTACACTAACACTAACCCGTACCCTAACACGTACGCTCACCCTAAACCGTTGTCGTAACCTAACCTGTACCCTAAACCGTCCCCGTCCCCTAACCCTAACCCTAACCCTAATGCTTACCCGAAGCCTTACCCTCACCCGTCCCATAATCCTAACCCGTACGCTAACACTAACCCATACCCTAACACTTATGCTCACCCTAAACCGTTGTCGTACACTAACCTGTACCCTAAACCGTCGCCGTCCCCGTCCCCTAACCCTAACCCTAACCCTAACCCTTACCTGAAGCCTTACCCTCACCCGTCCCCTAATCCTAACCCGTACGCTAACACTAACCCGTACCCTAACACGTACGCTCATCCTAAACTGTTGTCGTACCCTAACCTGTACCCTAAACCGTCCCTGTCCCCGTCCCGTAACCCTAACCCTAACCCTAACACTAACCCTAACCCTTACCCGAAGCCTTACACTCACCCGTCCCCTAATCGTAACCCGTACGCTAACACTAACCCGTACCCTAACACGTACGCTCACCCTAAACCGTTGTCGTACCCTAACCTGTCCCCTAAACTGTCCCCGTCCCCTAACCCTAACCCTAACCGTAACCCTAACCCTAACCCTTACCCGAAGACATACCCTCACCCGTCCCCTAATCCTAACCCTTACGCTAACACTAACCCATACCCTAACACGTAAGCTCACCCTAAACCGTTTTCGTACCCTAACCTGTACCCTAAACCGTCCCCGTCCCCGTCCCCTAACCCTAACCCTAACCCTAACCCTTACCCGAAGCCTTACCCTCACCCGTCCCCTAATTCTAACCCGTACGCCAACACTAACCCGTACGCTCACCCTAAACCGTTGTCGTACACTAACCTGTACCCTAAACCGTCCCCATCTCCTAACCCTAACCCTAACCCTAACCCTAACCCTTACCCGAAGCCTTACTGTCACCCGTCCCCTAATCCTAACCCGTACGCTTACACTAACCCGTACCCTAACACGTACGCTCACCCTAAACCGTTGTCATACCCTAACCTGTACCCTAAACCGTCCCCGTCCCCTAACCCTAACCCTAACCCTAACCCTATCCCTTACCCGAAGCCTTACCCTCACCCGTCCCCTAATCATAACCCGTACGCTAACACTAACCCGTACCCTAACACGTACGCTCACCCTAAACCGTTGTCGTACTCTAACCTGTACCCTATCCCGTCCTCGTCCCCTAACCCTAACCCTAACCCTTACCCGAAGCCTTACCCTCACCCGTCCCCTAATCCTCACCCGTACGCTAACACTAACCCGTACCCTAACTCGTACGCTCACCCTAAAACGTTGTCGTACACTAACCTGTACCCTAAACCGTCCCCGTCCCCTACCCTAACCCTAAACCTAACCCTAACCCTAACCTTACCCGAAGCCTTACCCTCACCCGTCCCCTAATACTAACCCGTTCGCTAACACTAACCCGTACCCTAAAACGTACGCTCACCCTAAACCGTTGTCGTACCCTAACCTGTACCCTAAACCGTCCCCGTCCCCTAACCCTAAACCTAACTCTAACCCTAACCCTAACCCTTACCCGAAGCCTTACCCTCACCCGTCCCCTAATCCTCACCCGTACGCTAACACTAACACGTACCCTAACACGTACGCTCACCCTAAACAGTTGTCGTACCCTAACCTGTACCCTAAACCGTCCCGGTCCCCTAAACCTAACCCTAACCCTAACCCTAACCCTAACCCTTACCCGAAGCCTTACCCTCACCCGTCCCCACATCCTAACCCGTACGCTAACACTAACCCATACCCTAACACGTACGCTCACCCTAAACGGTTGTCGTACCCTAACCTGTACCCTAAACCGTCCACGTCCCCTAACCCTAACCCTAACCCTAACCCTAACCCTTACCCGAAGCCTTACCCTCACCCGTCCCCTAATCCTAACCCGTACGCTAACACTAACACATACCCTAACACGTACGCTCACCCTAAACCGTTGTCGTACCCTAACTTGTACCCTAAACCGTCCCCGTCCCCGTCCCCTAACCCTAACCCTAACCCTAACCCTAACCCTTACCCGAAGCCTTATCCTCACCCGTTCCCTAATCCTAACCCGTACGCTAACACTAACCCGTACCCTAACACGTACGCTCACCCTAAACCGTTGTCGTACCCTAACTTGTACCCTAAACCGTCCCCGTCCCCTAAACCTAACCCTAACCCTAACCCTAACCCTAACCCTTACCCGAAGCCTTACCCTCATCCGTCCCCTAATCCTAACCCGTACGTTAACACTAACCCGTACCCTAACACGTACCCTCACCCTAAACCGTTGTCGTACCCTAACTTGTACCCTAAACCGTCCCTGTGCCCGTCCCCTAACCCTAACCCTAACCCTAACCCTTTCCCGAAGCCTTAACCTCACCCGTCCCCTAATCCTAACCCGTACGCTAACACTAACCCATACCCTAACACGTACGCTCACCCTAAACCGTTGTCGTACCCTAACCTGTACCCTAAACCGTCCCCGTCCCCGTCCCCTAACCCTAACCCTAACCCTATCCCTAACCCTTACCTGAAGCCTTACACTCACCCGTCCCCTAATCCTCACCCGTACGCTAACACTAACCCGTACCCTAACACGTACGCTCACCCTAAACCTTTGTCGTACACTAACCTGTACCCTAAACCGTCCCCGTCCCCTAACCCTAACCCTAACCCTAACCCTAACCCTAACCCTTACCCGAAGCCTTACACTCACCCGTCCCCTAATCCTAACCCGTACGCTAACACTAACCCGTACCCTAACACGTACGCTCACCCTAAACCGTTGTCATACCCTAACTTGTACAATAAACCGTCCCTGTCCCCTAACCCTAACCCTAACCCTAACCCTTACCCGAAGCCTTACCCTCACCCGTCCCCTAATCCTAACCCGTACACTAACACTAACCCGTACCCTAACACGTACGCTCACCCTAAACCGTTGACGTACCCTAACCTGTACCCTAAACCGTCCCCGTCCCCTAACCCTAAACCTAACCCTAACCCTATCCCTAACCCTTACCCGAAGCCTTACACTCACCCGTCCCCTAATCCTAACCCGTACGCTAACACTAACCCGTACCCTAACACGTACGCTCACCCTAAACCGTTGTCGTACCCTAACCTGTACCCTAAACCGTCCCCGTCCCCGTCCCCTAACCCTAACCCTAACCCTAACCCTAACATTTATCCGAAGCCTTACCCTCAGCCGTCCTCTAATCCTAACCCGTACGCTAACACTAACCCGTACCCTAACACGTACGCTCACCCTAAATCGTTGTCGTACCCTAACCTGTACCCTAAACCATCCCCGTCCCCGTCCCCGTCCCCTAACCCTAACCCTAACCCTTACCCGAAGCCTTACCCTCACCCGTCCCCTAATCCTAACCCGTACGCTAACACTAACACATACACTAACATGTACGCTCACCCTAAACCGTTGTCGTACCCTAACCTGTACCCTTAACCGTCCCTGTCCCCGTCCCCTAACCTTAACACTAGCCCTAACCCTAACCCTAACACTTACCCGAAGCCTTACCCTCACCCGTCCGCTAATCCTAACCCGTACGCTAACACTAACCCGTACCCTAACACGTACGCTCACCCTAAACCATTGTCGCAGCCGAACCTGTACCCTAAACCGTCCCCGTCCCCTAACCCTAACCCTAACCCTAACCCTAACCCTTACCCGAAGCCTTACCCTCACCCGTCCCCTAATCCTAACCCGTACGCTAACACTAACCCGTACCTTTTCACGTACGCTCACCCTAAACCTTTGTCGTACCCTAACCTGTACCCTAAACCGTCCGCGTCCCCTAACCCTAACCCTAACCCTAACCCTAACCCTTACCTGAAGCCTTACACTCACCCGTCACCTAATCCTCAGCCGTACGCTAACACTAACCCGTACCCTAACACGTACGCTCACCCTAAACCGTTGTCGTACCCTAACCTGTACCCTAAACCGTCCCCTAACCCTAACCCTAAATCTAACCCTAACCCTAACCCTAACCCTTACCCGAAGCCTTACCCTCACCCGTCCCCTACTCCTAATCCGTACGCAAACACTAATCCGTACCCTAACACGTACGCTCACCCTAAACCGTTGTCGTACCCTAACCTGTACCCTAAACCGTCCCCTTCCCCTAACCCTAACCCTAACCCTAACCCTAACCCTTACGCGAAGCCTTACCCTCACCCGTCCCCTAATCCTAACCCGTACGCTAACACTAACCCGTACCCTAACACGTACGCTCAACCTAAACCGTTGTCGTACCCTAACCTGTACCCTAAACCGTCCCCGTCCCCTAACCCTAACCCTAACCCTTACCCGAAGCCCTACCCTCACCCGTTCCCTAATCCTAACCCGTACGCTAACACTAACCAGTACCCTAACACGTACGCTCACCCTAAACCGTTGTCGTACCCTAAATTGTACCCTAAACCGTCCCCGTCCCCTAACCCTAACACTAACCCTAACCCTTACCCGAAGCCTTACACTCACCCGTCCCCTAATCCTAACCCGTACGCTAACACTAACCCGTACCCTAACACGTACGCTCACCCTAAAACGTTGTCGTACCCTAACCTGTACCCTAAACTGTCCCCGTCCCCTAACCCTAACCCTAAACCTAACCCTAACCCTAACCCTTACCCGAAGACTTACCCTCACCCGTCCCCTAATCCTAACCCTTACGCTAACACTAACCCATACCCTAACACGTAAGCTCACCCTAAACCGTTTTCGTACCCTAACCTGTACCCTAAACCGTCCCCGTCCCCGTCCCCTAACCCTAACCGTAACCCTAACCCTTACCTGAAGCCTTACCCTCACCCGTCCCCTAATCCTAACCCGTACGCCAACACTAACCCGTACCGTAACACGTACGCTCACCCTAAACCGTTGTCGTACACTAACCTGTACCCTAAACCGTCCCCGTCCCCGTCCCCTAACCCTAACCCTAACCCTAACCCTAACCCTTACCCGAAGCCTTACCCTCACCCGTCCCCTAATCCTAACCCGTACGCTAACACTAACCCGTACCCTAACACGTACGCTCACCCTAAACCGTTGTCGTACCCTAACCTGTACCCTAAACCGTCCCCGTCCCATAAACCTAAACCTAACCCTAACCCTAACCCTTACCCGAAGCCTTAACCTCACCCGTCCCCTAATCCTCACCCGTACGCTAACACTAACCCGTACCCTAACCCGTACGCTCACCCTAAACCATTGTCGTACCCTAACCTGTACCCTAAACCGTCCCCGTCCCCTAAACCTAACCCTAACCCTAACCCTAACGCTAACCCTTACCCGAAGCCTTACCCTCACCCGTCCCCTAATCCTAACCCGTACGCTAACACTAACCCGTACCCTAACACGTACGCTCACCCTAAACGGTTGTCGTACCCTAAACTGTACCCTAAACCGTCCACGTCCCCTAACCCTAACCCTAACCCTAAACCTAACCCTTACCCGAAGCCTTACCCTAACCCGTCCCCTAATCCTAACCCGTACGTTAACACTAACCGGTACCCTAACACGTACCCACACCCTAAACCGTTGTCCTACCCTAACTTGTACCCTAAACCGTCCCTGTGCCCGTCCCCTAACCCTAACCCTAACCCTAACCCTTTCCCGAAGCCTTAACCTCACCCGTCCCCTAATCCTAACCCGTACGCTAACACTAACCCATACCCTAACACGTACGCTCACCCTAAACCGTTGTCGTACCCTAACCTGTACCCTAAACCGTCCCCGTCCCCGTCCCCGTCCCCGTCCCCTAACCCTAACCCTTACCCGAAGCCTTACACTCACCCGTCCCCTAATCCTCACCCGTACGCTAACACTAACCCGTACCCTAACACGTACGCTCACCCTAAACCTTTGTCGTACACTAACCTGTACCCTAAACCGTCCCCATCCCCTAACCCTAACCCTAACCCTAACCCTAACCCTAACCCTTACCCGAAGCCTTACCCTCACACGTCCCCTAATCCTAACCCGTACACTAACACTAACCCGTACCCTAAAACGTACGCTCACCCTAAACCGTTGTCGTACCCTAACCGGTACCCTAAACCGTCCCCGTCCCCTAACCGTAACCATAACCCTAACCCTAACCCTAACGCTTACCCGAAGCCTTACCCTCACCCGTCCCCTAATCCTAACCCGTACGCTAACACTAACCCGTACCCTAACACTTACGCTCACCCTAAACCGTTGTCGTACACTAACCTGTACCCTAAACCGTCGCCGTCCCCGTCCCCGTCCCCTAACCCTAACCCTAACCCTAACCTTTACCCGAAGCCTTACCCTCACCCGTCCCCTAATCCTAACCCGTACGCTAACACTAAACCGTACCATAACACGTACGCTCACCCTAAACCGTTGTCGTACACTAACCTGTACCCTAAACCGGCGCCGTCCCCGTCCCCGTCCCCTAACCCTAACCCTAACCCTTACCCGAAGCCTTACCATCACCCGTCCCCTAATCCTAACCCGTACGCTAACACTAACCCGTACCCTAACACGTACGCTCACCCTAAACTGTTGTCGTACCCTAACCTGTACCCTAAACCGTCCCTGTCCCCGTCCCGTAACCCTAACCCTAACCCTAACACTAACCCTAACCCTTACCCGAAGCCTTACCCTCACCCGTCCCCTAATCCTAACCCGTACGCTAACACTAACCCGTACCCTAACACGTACGCTCACCCTAAACCGTTGTCGTACACTAACCTGTACCCTAAACCGTCCCCGTCCCCTAACCCTAACCCTAACCCTAACCCTTACCCTAAGACTTACCCTCACCCGTCCCCTAATACTAACCCTTACGCTAACACTAACCCATACCCTAACACGTAAGCTCACCCTAAACCGTCCCCGTCCCCGTCCCCTAACCCTAACCCTAACCCTAACCCTTACCCGAAGCCTTACCCTCACCCGTCCCCTAATCCTAACCCGTACGCCAACACTAACCCGTACCGTAACACGTACGCTCACCCTAAACCGTTGTCGTACACTAACCTGTACCCTAAACCGTCCCCATCCCCTAACCCTAACCCTAACCCTAACCCTAACCCTTACCCGAAGCCTTACCATCACCCGTCCCCTAATGCTAACCCGTACGCTAACACTAAGCCGTACCCTAACACGTACGCTCAACCTAAACCGTTGTCATACCCTAACCTGTACCCTAAACCGTCCCCGTCCCCTAACCCTAACCCTAACCCTAACCCTATCCCTTACCCGAAGCCTTACCCTCACCCGTCCCCTAATCCTAACCCTTACGCTAACACTAACCCGTACCCTAACACGTACGCTCACCCTAAACCGTTGTCGTACCCTAACCTGTACCCTAAACCATCCCCGTCCCCTAACCCTAACCCTAACCCTTACCCGAAGCCTTACCCTCACCCGTCCCCTAATCCTCACCCGTACGCTAACACTAACCCGTACCCTAACACGTACGCTCACCCTAAACCGTTGTCGTACCCTAACCTGTACCCTAAACCGTCCCCGTCCCATAAACCTAAACCTAACCCTAACCCTAACCCTTACCCGAAGCCTTAACCTCACCCGTCCCCTAATCCTCACCCGTACGCTAACACTAACCCGTACCCTAACACGTACGCTCACCCTAAACTGTTGCCGTACCCTAACCTGTACCCTAAACCGTCCCCGTGCCCTAAACCTAACCCTAACCCTAACCCTAACCTTAACCCTTACCCGAAGACTTACCCTCACCTGTCCCCTAATCCTAACCCGTACGCTAACACTAACCCGTACCCTAACACGTACGCTTACCCTAAACGGTTGTCGTACCCTAAACTGTACCCTAAACCGTCCACGTCCCCTAACCCTAACCCTAACCCTAAACCTAACCCTTACCCGAAGCCTTACCCTAACCCGTCCCCTAATCCTAACCCGTACGTTAACACTAACCGGTACCCTAACACGTACCCTCACCCTAAACCGTTGTCCTACCCTAACTTGTACCCTAAACCGTCCCTGTGCCCGTCCCCTAACCCTAACCCTAACCCTAACCCTAACCCTTTCACGAAGCCTTAACCTCACCCGTCCCCTAATCCTAACCCGTACGCTAACACTAACACATACCCTAACACGTACGCTCACCCTAAACCGTTGTCGTACCCTAACCTGTACCCTAAACCGTCCCCGTCCCCGTCCCCTAACCCTAACCCTAACCCTAACCCAAACCCTTACCCGAAGCCTTACACTCACCCGTCCCCTAATCCTCACCCGTACGTTAACACTAAACCGTACCCTAACACGTACGCTCACCCTAAACCTTTGTCGTACACTAACCTGTACCCTAAACCGTCCCCGTCCCCGTCCCCTAACCCTAACCCTAACCCTAACCCTAACCCTTACCCGAAGCCTTACCCTCACCCGTCCCCTAATCCTAACCCGTACGCTAACACTAACCCATACCCTAACACGTACGCTCACCCTAAACCGTTGTCATACCCTAACTTGTACCCTAAACCGTCCCCGTCCCCTAACCCTAACCCTAACCCTAACCCTAACCCTAACCCTTACCCGAAGCCTTACCCTCACCCGTCCCCTAATCCTAACCTGTACACTAACACTAACCCGTACCCTAACACGTACGCTCACCCTAAACCGTTGTCGTAACCTAACCTGTACCCTAAACCGTCCCCGTCCCCTAACCCTAACCCTAACCCTAATGCTTACCCGAAGCCTTACCCTCACCCGTCCCATAATCCTAACCCGTACGCTAACACTAACCCATACCCTAACACTTATGCTCACCCTAAACCGTTGTCGTACACTAACCTGTACCCTAAACCGTCGCCGTCCCCGTCCCCTAACCCTAACCCTAACCCTAACCCTTACCTGAAGCCTTACCCTCACCCGTCCCCTAATCCTAACCCGTACGCTAACACTAACCCGTACCCTAACACGTACGCTCATCCTAAACTGTTGTCGTACCCTAACCTGTACCCTAAACCGTCCCTGTCCCCGTCCCGTAACCCTAACCCTAACCCTAACACTAACCCTAACCCTTACCCGAAGCCTTACACTCACCCGTCCCCTAATCGTAACCCGTACGCTAACACTAACCCGTACCCTAACACGTACGCTCACCCTAAACCGTTGTCGTACCCTAACCTGTCCCCTAAACTGTCCCCGTCCCCTAACCCTAACCCTAACCGTAACCCTAACCCTAACCCTTACCCGAAGACATACCCTCACCCGTCCCCTAATCCTAACCCTTACGCTAACACTAACCCATACCCTAACACGTAAGCTCACCCTAAACCGTTTTCGTACCCTAACCTGTACCCTAAACCGTCCCCGTCCCCGTCCCCTAACCCTAACCCTAACCCTAACCCTTACCCGAAGCCTTACCCTCACCCGTCCCCTAATTCTAACCCGTACGCCAACACTAACCCGTACGCTCACCCTAAACCGTTGTCGTACACTAACCTGTACCCTAAACCGTCCCCATCTCCTAACCCTAACCCTAACCCTAACCCTAACCCTTACCCGAAGCCTTACTGTCACCCGTCCCCTAATCCTAACCCGTACGCTTACACTAACCCGTACCCTAACACGTACGCTCACCCTAAACCGTTGTCATACCCTAACCTGTACCCTAAACCGTCCCCGTCCCCTAACCCTAACCCTAACCCTAACCCTATCCCTTACCCGAAGCCTTACCCTCACCCGTCCCCTAATCATAACCCGTACGCTAACACTAACCCGTACCCTATCACGTACGCTCACCCTAAACCGTTGTCGTACTCTAACCTGTACCCTATCCCGTCCCCGTCCCCTAACCCTAACCCTAACCCTTACCCGAAGCCTTACCCTCACCCGTCCCCTAATCCTCACCCGTACGCTAACACTAACCCGTACCCTAACTCGTACGCTCACCCTAAAACGTTGTCGTACACTAACCTGTACCCTAAACCGTCCCCGTCCCCTACCCTAACCCTAAACCTAACCCTAACCCTAACCTTACCCGAAGCCTTACCCTCACCCGTCCCCTAATACTAACCCGTTCGCTAACACTAACCCGTACCCTAAAACGTACGCTCACCCTAAACCGTTGTCGTACCCTAACCTGTACCCTAAACCGTCCCCGTCCCCTAACCCTAAACCTAACTCTAACCCTAACCCTAACCCTTACCCGAAGCCTTACCCTCACCCGTCCCCTAATCCTCACCCGTACGCTAACACTAACACGTACCCTAACACGTACGCTCACCCTAAACAGTTGTCGTACCCTAACCTGTACCCTAAACCGTCCCGGTCCCCTAAACCTAACCCTAACCCTAACCCTAACCCTAACCCTTACCCGAAGCCTTACCCTCACCCGTCCCCACATCCTAACCCGTACGCTAACACTAACCCATACCCTAACACGTACGCTCACCCTAAACGGTTGTCGTACCCTAACCTGTACCCTAAACCGTCCACGTCCCCTAACCCTAACCCTAACCCTAACCCTAACCCTTACCCGAAGCCTTACCCTCACCCGTCCCCTAATCCTAACCCGTACGCTAACACTAACACATACCCTAACACGTACGCTCACCCTAAACCGTTGTCGTACCCTAACTTGTACCCTAAACCGTCCCCGTCCCCGTCCCCTAACCCTAACCCTAACCCTAACCCTAACCCTTACCCGAAGCCTTATCCTCACCCGTTCCCTAATCCTAACCCGTACGCTAACACTAACCCGTACCCTAACACGTACGCTCACCCTAAACCGTTGTCGTACCCTAACTTGTACCCTAAACCGTCCCCGTCCCCTAAACCTAACCCTAACCCTAACCCTAACCCTAACCCTTACCCGAAGCCTTACCCTCATCCGTCCCCTAATCCTAACCCGTACGTTAACACTAACCCGTACCCTAACACGTACCCTCACCCTAAACCGTTGTCGTACCCTAACTTGTACCCTAAACCGTCCCTGTGCCCGTCCCCTAACCCTAACCCTAACCCTAACCCTTTCCCGAAGCCTTAACCTCACCCGTCCCCTAATCCTAACCCGTACGCTAACACTAACCCATACCCTAACACGTACGCTCACCCTAAACCGTTGTCGTACCCTAACCTGTACCCTAAACCGTCCCCGTCCCCGTCCCCTAACCCTAACCCTAACCCTATCCCTAACCCTTACCTGAAGCCTTACACTCACCCGTCCCCTAATCCTCACCCGTACGCTAACACTAACCCGTACCCTAACACGTACGCTCACCCTAAACCTTTGTCGTACACTAACCTGTACCCTAAACCGTCCCCGTCCCCTAACCCTAACCCTAACCCTAACCCTAACCCTAACCCTTACCCGAAGCCTTACACTCACCCGTCCCCTAATCCTAACCCGTACGCTAACACTAACCCGTACCCTAACACGTACGCTCACCCTAAACCGTTGTCATACCCTAACTTGTACCCTAAACCGTCCCTGTCCCCTAACCCTAACCCTAACCCTAACCCTTACCCGAAGCCTTACCCTCACCCGTCCCCTAATCCTAACCCGTACACTAACACTAACCCGTACCCTAACACGTACGCTCACCCTAAACCGTTGACGTACCCTAACCTGTACCCTAAACCGTCCCCGTCCCCTAACCCTAAACCTAACCCTAACCCTATCCCTAACCCTTACCCGAAGCCTTACACTCACCCGTCCCCTAATCCTAACCCGTACGCTAACACTAACCCGTACCCTAACACGTACGCTCACCCTAAACCGTTGTCGTACCCTAACCTGTACCCTAAACCGTCCCCGTCCCCGTCCCCTAACCCTAACCCTAACCCTAACCCTAACATTTATCCGAAGCCTTACCCTCAGCCGTCCTCTAATCCTAACCCGTACGCTAACACTAACCCGTACCCTAACACGTACGCTCACCCTAAATCGTTGTCGTACCCTAACCTGTACCCTAAACCATCCCCGTCCCCGTCCCCGTCCCCTAACCCTAACCCTAACCCTTACCCGAAGCCTTACCCTCACCCGTCCCCTAATCCTAACCCGTACGCTAACACTAACACATACACTAACATGTACGCTCACCCTAAACCGTTGTCGTACCCTAACCTGTACCCTTAACCGTCCCTGTCCCCGTCCCCTAACCTTAACACTAGCCCTAACCCTAACCCTAACACTTACCCGAAGCCTTACCCTCACCCGTCCGCTAATCCTAACCCGTACGCTAACACTAACCCGTACCCTAACACGTACGCTCACCCTAAACCATTGTCGCAGCCGAACCTGTACCCTAAACCGTCCCCGTCCCCTAACCCTAACCCTAACCCTAACCCTAACCCTTACCCGAAGCCTTACCCTCACCCGTCCCCTAATCCTAACCCGTACGCTAACACTAACCCGTACCTTTTCACGTACGCTCACCCTAAACCTTTGTCGTACCCTAACCTGTACCCTAAACCGTCCGCGTCCCCTAACCCTAACCCTAACCCTAACCCTAACCCTTACCTGAAGCCTTACACTCACCCGTCACCTAATCCTCAGCCGTACGCTAACACTAACCCGTACCCTAACACGTACGCTCACCCTAAACCGTTGTCGTACCCTAACCTGTACCCTAAACCGTCCCCTAACCCTAACCCTAAATCTAACCCTAACCCTAACCCTAACCCTTACCCGAAGCCTTACCCTCACCCGTCCCCTACTCCTAATCCGTACGCAAACACTAATCCGTACCCTAACACGTACGCTCACCCTAAACCGTTGTCGTACCCTAACCTGTACCCTAAACCGTCCCCTTCCCCTAACCCTAACCCTAACCCTAACCCTAACCCTTACGCGAAGCCTTACCCTCACCCGTCCCCTAATCCTAACCCGTACGCTAACACTAACCCGTACCCTAACACGTACGCTCAACCTAAACCGTTGTCGTACCCTAACCTGTACCCTAAACCGTCCCCGTCCCCTAACCCTAACCCTAACCCTTACCCGAAGCCCTACCCTCACCCGTTCCCTAATCCTAACCCGTACGCTAACACTAACCAGTACCCTAACACGTACGCTCACCCTAAACCGTTGTCGTACCCTAAATTGTACCCTAAACCGTCCCCGTCCCCTAACCCTAACACTAACCCTAACCCTTACCCGAAGCCTTACACTCACCCGTCCCCTAATCCTAACCCGTACGCTAACACTAACCCGTACCCTAACACGTACGCTCACCCTAAAACGTTGTCGTACCCTAACCTGTACCCTAAACTGTCCCCGTCCCCTAACCCTAACCCTAAACCTAACCCTAACCCTAACCCTTACCCGAAGACTTACCCTCACCCGTCCCCTAATCCTAACCCTTACGCTAACACTAACCCATACCCTAACACGTAAGCTCACCCTAAACCGTTTTCGTACCCTAACCTGTACCCTAAACCGTCCCCGTCCCCGTCCCCTAACCCTAACCGTAACCCTAACCCTTACCTGAAGCCTTACCCTCACCCGTCCCCTAATCCTAACCCGTACGCCAACACTAACCCGTACCGTAACACGTACGCTCACCCTAAACCGTTGTCGTACACTAACCTGTACCCTAAACCGTCCCCGTCCCCGTCCCCTAACCCTAACCCTAACCCTAACCCTAACCCTTACCCGAAGCCTTACCCTCACCCGTCCCCTAATCCTAACCCGTACGCTAACACTAACCCGTACCCTAACACGTACGCTCACCCTAAACCGTTGTCGTACCCTAACCTGTACCCTAAACCGTCCCCGTCCCATAAACCTAAACCTAACCCTAACCCTAACCCTTACCCGAAGCCTTAACCTCACCCGTCCCCTAATCCTCACCCGTACGCTAACACTAACCCGTACCCTAACCCGTACGCTCACCCTAAACCATTGTCGTACCCTAACCTGTACCCTAAACCGTCCCCGTCCCCTAAACCTAACCCTAACCCTAACCCTAACGCTAACCCTTACCCGAAGCCTTACCCTCACCCGTCCCCTAATCCTAACCCGTACGCTAACACTAACCCGTACCCTAACACGTACGCTCACCCTAAACGGTTGTCGTACCCTAAACTGTACCCTAAACCGTCCACGTCCCCTAACCCTAACCCTAACCCTAAACCTAACCCTTACCCGAAGCCTTACCCTAACCCGTCCCCTAATCCTAACCCGTACGTTAACACTAACCGGTACCCTAACACGTACCCACACCCTAAACCGTTGTCCTACCCTAACTTGTACCCTAAACCGTCCCTGTGCCCGTCCCCTAACCCTAACCCTAACCCTAACCCTTTCCCGAAGCCTTAACCTCACCCGTCCCCTAATCCTAACCCGTACGCTAACACTAACCCATACCCTAACACGTACGCTCACCCTAAACCGTTGTCGTACCCTAACCTGTACCCTAAACCGTCCCCGTCCCCGTCCCCGTCCCCGTCCCCTAACCCTAACCCTTACCCGAAGCCTTACACTCACCCGTCCCCTAATCCTCACCCGTACGCTAACACTAACCCGTACCCTAACACGTACGCTCACCCTAAACCTTTGTCGTACACTAACCTGTACCCTAAACCGTCCCCGTCCCCTAACCCTAACCCTAACCCTAACCCTAACCCTAACCCTTACCCGAAGCCTTACCCTCACACGTCCCCTAATCCTAACCCGTACACTAACACTAACCCGTACCCTAAAACGTACGCTCACCCTAAACCGTTGTCGTACCCTAACCGGTACCCTAAACCGTCCCCGTCCCCTAACCGTAACCATAACCCTAACCCTAACCCTAACGCTTACCCGAAGCCTTACCCTCACCCGTCCCCTAATCCTAACCCGTACGCTAACACTAACCCGTACCCTAACACTTACGCTCACCCTAAACCGTTGTCGTACACTAACCTGTACCCTAAACCGTCGCCGTCCCCGTCCCCGTCCCCTAACCCTAACCCTAACCCTAACCTTTACCCGAAGCCTTACCCTCACCCGTCCCCTAATCCTAACCCGTACGCTAACACTAAACCGTACCATAACACGTACGCTCACCCTAAACCGTTGTCGTACACTAACCTGTACCCTAAACCGGCGCCGTCCCCGTCCCCGTCCCCTAACCCTAACCCTAACCCTTACCCGAAGCCTTACCATCACCCGTCCCCTAATCCTAACCCGTACGCTAACACTAACCCGTACCCTAACACGTACGCTCACCCTAAACTGTTGTCGTACCCTAACCTGTACCCTAAACCGTCCCTGTCCCCGTCCCGTAACCCTAACCCTAACCCTAACACTAACCCTAACCCTTACCCGAAGCCTTACCCTCACCCGTCCCCTAATCCTAACCCGTACGCTAACACTAACCCGTACCCTAACACGTACGCTCACCCTAAACCGTTGTCGTACACTAACCTGTACCCTAAACCGTCCCCGTCCCCTAACCCTAACCCTAACCCTAAGCCTAACCCTAACTCTTACCCGAAGACTTACCCTCACCCGTCCCCTAATCCTAACCCTTACGCTAACACTAACCCGTACCCTAACACGTAAGCTCACCCTAAACCGTTTTCGTACCCTAACCTGTACCCTAAACCGTCCCCGTCCCCGTCCCCTAACCCTAACCCTAACCCTAACCCTTAACCGAAGCCTTACCCTCACCCGTCCCCTAATACTAACCCGTACGCCAACACTAACACGTACCCTAACATGTACGCTCACCCTAAACCGTTGTCGTACACTAACCTGTACCCTAAACCGTCCCCATCCCCTAACCCTAACCCTAACCCTAAACCTTACCCGAAGCCTTACTCTTACCCGTCCCCTAATCCTAAACCGTACGCTAACACTAACCCGTACCCTAACACGTACGCTCACCCTAAACCGTTGTCGTACCTTAACCTGTACCCTAAACCGTCCCCGTCCCCGTCCCCTAACCCTAAACCTAACCCTAACCCTAACCCTTACCCGAAGCCTTACCCTCACCCGTCCCCTAATCCTAACCCGTACGCTAACACTAACCCGTACCCTAACACGTACGCTCACCCTAAACCGTTGTCATATCCTAACCTGTACCCTAAACCGTCCCCGTCCCCTAACCCTAACCCTAACCCTAACCCTATCCCTTACCCGAAGCCTTACCCTCACCCGTCCCCTAATCCTAACACGTACGCTAACACTAACCCCTACCCTAACACGTACGCTCAACCTAAATCGTTGTCATACCCTAACCTGTACCCTAAACCGTCCCCGTACCCTAACCCTAACCCTAACCCTAACCCTAACACTTACCCGAAGTCTTACCCTCACCCGTCCCCTAATCCTAATCCGTACGCTAACACTAACACGTACCCTAACACGTACGCTCACCCTAAACCGTTGTCGTACCCTAACCTGTACCCTAAACCGTCCCCGTCCCCTAACCCTAACCCTAACATTAACCCTTACCCGAAGCCTTAACCTCACCCGTCCCCTTATCCTAACCCGTGCGCTAACACTAACCCGTACCCTAACACGTACGCTCACCCTAAACCGTTGTCGTACCCTAACCTGTACCCTAAACCGTCCCCGTCCCCGTCCCCGTCCCCGTCCCCTAACCCTAACCCTAACCCTTACACGAAGCCTTACCCTCACCCGTCCCCTAATCCTAACTCGTACGCTAACACTAACCCGTACCCTAACACGTACGCTCACCCTAAATTGTTGTCGTACCCTAACCTGTACCCTAAACCGTCCCTGAACCCTAACCCTAACCCTAACCCCAAGCCAAACCCTAACACTTACCCGAAGCCTTACCCTCACCCGTCCCCTAATCCTAACCCGTACGCTAACACTAACCCGTACCCAAACACCTACGCTCACCCTAAACCGTTGTCGTACCCTAACCTGTACCCTAAACCGTCCCCGTCCCCTAACCCTAACCCTTACCCGAAGCCTTACACTCATCCGTCCTCTAATCCTCACCCGTACGCAAACACTAACCCGTACCCTAACACGTACGCTCACCCTAAACCGTTGTCGTACCCTAACCTGTACCGTAAACCGTCCCCGTCCCCTAACCCTAACCTTAACCCTAACCCTAACCCTAACCCTTACCCGAAGCCTTACCCTCACCCGTCCCCTAATCCTAACCCGTACACTAACACTAACCCGTACCCAAACACGTACGCTCACCCTAAACCGTTGTCGTACCCTAACCTGTACCCTAAACCGTCCCCGTCCCCTAACCCTAAACCTAACCCTAACCCTAACCCTAACCCTTACCCGAAGCCTTACCCTCACCCGTCCCCTAATTCTAACCCGTACGCTAACACTAACCCGTACCCTAACACGTACGCTCACCCTAAACCGTTGTCGTACCCTAACCTGTACCCTAAACCGTCCCCGTCCCCGTCCCCTAACCCTAACCCTAACCCTAACCCTAACCCTTACCCGAAGCCTTACACTCACCCGTCCCTTAATCCTAACCCGTACGCTAACACTAACCCGTACCCTAACACGTATGCTCACCCTAAACGGTTGTCGTACCCTAACCTGTACCCTAAACCGTCCCCGTCCCCTAACCCTAACCCTAACCCTAACCCTTACCCGAAGCCTTACCCTAACCCGTCCCCTAATCCTAACCCATAAGCTAACACTAACCCGTACCCTAACACGTACCCTCACCCTAAACCGTTGTCGTACGCTAACCTGTACCCTAAACCGTCCCCGTCCCCTAACCCTAACCCTAACCCTTACCCGAAGCCTTACCCTCACCCGTCCCCTAATCCTAACCCGTACGCTAACACTAACCCATACCCTAACACGTACGCTCACCCTAAACCATTGTCGTACCCTAACCTGTACCCTAAACCGTCCCCGTCCCCGTCCCCTAACCCTAACCCTAACCCTAACCCTAACCCTTACCCGAAGCCTTACACTCACCCGTCCCCTAATCCTCAGCCGTACGCTAACACTAACCCATACCCTAACACGTACGCTCACCCTAAACCTTTGTCGTACACTAACCTGTACCCTAAACCGTCCCCGTCCCCTAACCCTAACCCTAACCCTAACCCTAACCCTAACCCTTACCCGAAGCCTTACACTCACCCGTCCCCTAATCCTAGCCCGTACGCTAACATTAACCCATACCCTAACACGTAAGCTCACCCTAAACCGTTGTCATACCCAAACTTGTACCCTAAACCGTCCCCGTCCCCTAACCCTAACCCTAACCCTAACCCTAACCCTAACCCTTACCCGAAGCCTTACCCTCACCCGTCCCCTAATCCTAACCCGTACACTAACACTAACCCGTACCCTAACACGTACGCTCACCCTAAACCGTTGACGTACCCTAACCTGTACCCTAAACCGTCCCCGTACCCTAACCCTAAACCTAACCCTAACCCTATCCCTAAACCTTACCCGAAGCCTTACACTCACCCGTCCCCTATTCCTAACCCGTACGCTAACACTAACCCGTACCCTAACACGTACGCTCACCCTAAACTGTTGTCGTACCCTAACCTGTACCCTAAACCGTCCCCGTCCCCGTCCCCTAACCCTAACCCTAACCCTAACCTTTACCCGAAGCCTTACCCTCAGCCGTCCTCTAATCCTAACCCGTACGCTAACACTAACCCGTACCCTAACACGTATGCTCACCCTAAACCATTGTCGCAGCCGAACCTGTACCCTAAACCGTCCCCGTCCCCTAACCCTAACCCTAACCCTAACCCTAACCCTTACCCGAAGGCTTACCCTCACCCGTCCCCTAATCCTAACCCGTACGCTAACACTAACCCGTACCTTAACACGTACGCTCACCCTAAACCTTTGTCGTACCCTAACTTGTACCCTAAACCGTCCGCGTCCCCTAACCCTAACCCTAACCCTAACCCTAACCCTAACCCTTACCTGAAGCCTTACACTCACCCGTCACCTAATCCTCACCCGTACGCTAACACTAACCCGTACCCTAACACGTACGCTCACCCTAAACCGTTGTCGTACCCTAACCTGTACCGAAAACCGTCCCCTAACCCTAACCCTAAACCTAACCCTAACCCTAACCCTAACCCTTACCCGAAGCGTTACCCTCACCCGTCCCCTAATCCTAACCCGTACGCAAACACTAACCCGTACCCTAACACGTACGCTCACCCTAAACCGTTGTCGTACCCTAACCTGTACCCTAAACCGTCCCCGTCCCCTAACCCTAAACCTAACCCTAACCCTTACGCGAAGCCTTACCCTCACCCGTCCCCTAATCCTAACCCGTACGCTAACACTAACCCGTACCCTAACACGTACGCTCAACCTAAACCGTTGTCGTACCCTAACCTGTACCCTAAACCGTCCCCGTCCCCTAACCCTAACCCTAACCCTTACCCGAAGCCCTACCCTCACCCGTTCCCTAATCCTAACCCGTACGCTAACACTAACCAGTACCCTAACACGTACGCTCACCCTAAACCATTGTCGTACCCTAACTTGTACCCTAAACCGTCCCCGTCCCCTAACCCTAACACTAACCCTAACCCTTACCCGAAGCCTTACCCTCACCCGTCCCCTAATCCTAACCCGTACGCCAACACTAACCCGTACCGTAACACGTACGCTCACCCTAAACCGTTGTCGTACACTAACCTGTACCCTAAACCGTCCCCATCCCCTAACCCTAACCCGAACCCTAACCCTAACCCTTACCCGAAACCTAACCCTCACCCGTCCCCTAATCCTAACCCGTACGCTAACACTAACCCGTACCCTAACACGTACGCTCACCCTAAACCGTTGTCGTACCCTAACCTGTACCCTAAACCGTCCCCGTCCCATAAACCTAAACCTAACCCTAACCCTAACCCTTACCCGAAGCCTTAACCTCAACCGTCCCCTAATCCTCACCCGTACGCTAACACTAACCCGTACCCTAACACGTACGCTCACCCTAAACCGTTGTCGTACCCTAACCTGTACCCTAAACCGTCCCCGTCCCCTAAACCTAACCCTAACCCTAACCCTAACCCTAACCCTTACCCGAAGCCTTACCCTCACCCGTCCCCTAATCCTAACCCGTACGCCAACACTAACCCGTACCCTAACACGTACGCTCACCCTAAACGGTTGTCGTACCCTAAACTGTACCCTAAACCGTCCCCATCCCCTAACCCTAACCCGAACCCTAACCCTAACCCTTACCCGAAACCTTACCCTCACCCGTCCCCTAATCCTAACCCGTACGTTAACACTAACCCGTACCCTAACACGTACGCTCACCCTAAACCTTTGACGTACACTAACCTGTACCCTAAACCGTCCCCGTCCCCGTCCCCTAACCCTAACCCTAACCCTAACCCTAACCCTTACCCGAAGCCTTACACTCACCCGTCCCCTAATCCTAACCCGTACGCTAACACTAACCCATACCCTAACACGTACGCTCACCCTAAACCGTTGTCATACCCTAACTTGTACCCTAAACCGTCCCCGTCCCCTAACCCTAACCCTAACCCTAACTCTAACCCTAACCCTTACCCGAAGCCTTACCCTCACCCGTCCCCTAATCCTAACCCGTACACTAACACTAACCCGTACCCTAACACGTACGCTCACCCTATACCGTTGTCCTAACCTAACCTGTACCCTAAACCGTCCCCGTCCCCTAACCCTAAACCTAACCCTAACCCTAATGCTTACCCGAAGCCTTACCCTCACCCGTCCCATAATCCTAACCCGTACGCTAACACTAACCCGTACCCTAACACTTACGCTCACCCTAAACCGTTGTCGTACACTAACCTGTACCCTAAACCGTCGCCGTCCCCGTCCCCGTCCCCTAACCCTAACCCTAACCCTAACCCTTACCTGAAGCCTTACCCTCACCCGTCCCCTAATCCTAACCCGTACGCTAACACTAACCCGTACCCTAACACGTACGCTCATCCTAAACTGTTGTCGTACCCTAACCTGTACCCTAAACCGTCCCTGTCCCCGTCCCGTAACCCTAACCCTAACCCTAACACTAACCCTAACCCTTACCCGAAGCCTTACACTCACCCGTCCCCTAATCGTAACCCGTACGCTAACACTAACCCGTACCCTAACACGTACGCTCACCCTAAACCGTTGTCGTACCCTAACCTGTCCCCTAAACTGTCCCCGTCCCCTAACCCTAACCCTAACCGTAACCCTAACCCTAACCCTTACCCGAAGACATACCCTCACCCGTCCCCTAATCCTAACCCTTACGCTAACACTAACCCATACCCTAACACGTAAGCTCACCCTAAACCGTTTTCGTACCCTAACCTGTACCCTAAACCGTCCCCGTCCCCGTCCCCTAACCCTAACCCTAACCCTAACCCTTACCCGAAGCCTTACCCTCACCCGTCCCCTAATCCTAACCCGTACGCCAACACTAACCCGTACGCTCATCCTAAACCGTTGTCGTACACTAACCTGTACCCTAAACCGTCCCCATCTCCTAACCCTAACCCTAACCCTAACCCTAACCCTTACCCGAAGCCTTACTGTCACCCGTCCCCTAATCCTAACCCGTACGCTTACACTAACCCGTACCCTAACACGTACGCTCACCCTAAACCGTTGTCATACCCTAACCTGTACCCTAAACCGTCCCCGTCCCCTAACCCTAACCCTAACCCTAACCCTATCCCTTACCCGAAGCCTTACCCTCACCCGTCCCCTAATCATAACCCGTACGCTAACACTAACCCGTACCCTAACACGTACGCTCACCCTAAACCGTTGTCGTACCCTAACCTGTACCCTAAACCGTCCCTGTCCCCGTCCCGTAACCCTAACCCTAACCCTAACACTATCCCTAACCCTTACCCGAAGCCTTACCCTCACCCGTCCCCTAATCCTAACCCGTACGCTAACACTATCCCGTACCCTAACACGTACGCTCACCCTAAACCGTTGTCGTACCCTTACCTGTACCCTAAAGCGTCCCCGTCCCCTAACGCTAACCCTAACCCTAACCCTAACCCTTACCCGAAGACTTACCCTCACCCGTCCCCTAATCCTAACCCTTACGCTAACACTAACCCGTACCCTAACACCTAAGCTCACCTTAAACCGTTGTTGTACCCTAACCTGTACCCTAAACCGTCCCCGTCCCGATCCCCTAACCCTAACCCTAACCCTAACCCTTACCCGAAGCCTTACCCTCACCCGTCCCCTAATCCTAACCCGTACGCCAACACTAACCCGTACCCTAACACGTACGATCACCCTAAACCATTGTCGTACACTAACCTGTACCCTAAACCATCCCCATCCCCTAACCGTAACCCTAACCCTAACCCTAACCCTTACCCGAAGCCTTACCCTAACCCGTCCCCGAATCCTAAACCGTACGCTAACACTAACCCGTACCCTAACACGTACGCTCACCCTAAACCGTTGTCGTACACTAACCTGTACCCTAAACCGTCCCCGTCCCCTAAACCTAACCCTAACCCTAACCCTAACCCTAACCCTTACCCGAAGCCTTACCCTCACCCGTCCCCTAATCCTAACCCGTACGCTAACACTAACCCGTACCCTAACACGTACGCTCACCCTAAACGGTTGTCGTACCCTAAACTGTACCCTAAACCGTCCACGTCCCCTAACCCTAACCCTAACCCTAAACCTAACCCTTACCCGAAGCCTTACCCTAACCCGTCCCCTAATCCTAACCCGTACGTTAACACTAACCGGTACCCTAACACGTACCCTCACCCTAAACCGTTGTCCTACCCTAACTTGTACCCTAAACCGTACCTGTGCCCGTCCCCTAACCCTAACCCTAACCCTAACCCTAACCCTTACCCGAAGCCTTACCCTCACCCGTCCCCTAATCCTAACCCGTACGCTAACACTAACACATACCCTAACACGTACGCTCACCCTAAACCGTTGTCGTACCCTAACCTGTACCCTAAACCGTCCCCGTCCCCGTCCCCTAACCCTAACCCTAACCCTAACCCAAACCCTTACCCGAAGCCTTACACTCACCCGTCCCCTAATCCTCACCCGTACGTTAACACTAACCCGAACCCTAACACGTACGCTCACCCTAAACCTTTGTCGTACACTAACCTGTACCCTAAACCGTCCCCGTCCCCGTCCCCTAACCCTAACCCTAACCCTAACCCTAACCCTTACCCGAAGCCTTACACTCACCCGTCCCCTAATCCTAACCCGTACGCTAACACTAACCCATACCCTAACACGTACGCTCACCCTAAACCGTTGTCATACCCTAACTTGTACCCTAAACCGTCCCCGTCCCCTAACGCTAACCCTAACCCTAACCCTAACCCTAACCCTTACCCGAAGCCTTACCCTCACCCGTCCCCTAATCCTAACCCGTACACTAACACTAACCCGTACCCTAACAGGTACGCTCACCCTAAACCGTTGTCGTAACCTAACCTGTACCCTAAACCGTCCCCGTCCCCTAACCCTAACCCTAACCCTAACCCTAATGCTTACCCGAAGCCTTACCCTCACCCGTCCCATAATCCTAACCCGTACGCTAACACTAACCCGTACCCTAACACTTACGCTCACCCTAAACCGTTGTCGTACACTAACCTGTACCCTAAACCGTCGCCGTCCCCGTCCCCGTCCCCTAACCCTAACCCTAACCCTAACCCTTACCTGAAGCCTTACCCTCACCCGTCCCCTAATCCTAACCCGTACGCTAACACTAACCCGTACCCTAACACGTACGCTCATCCTAAACTGTTGTCGTACCCTAACCTGTACCCTAAACCGTCCCTGTCCCCGTCCCGTAACCCTAACCCTAACCCTAACACTAACCCTAACCCTTACCCGAAGCCTTACACTCACCCGTCCCCTAATCGTAACCCGTACGCTAACACTAACCCGTACCCTAACACGTACGCTCACCCTAAACCGTTGTCGTACCCTAACCTGTCCCCTAAACTGTCCCCGTCCCCTAACCCTAACCCTAACCGTAACCCTAACCCTAACCCTTACCCGAAGACATACCCTCACCCGTCCCCTAATCCTAACCCTTACGCTAACACTAACCCATACCCTAACACGTAAGCTCACCCTAAACCGTTTTCGTACCCTAACCTGTACCCTAAACCGTCCCCGTCCCCGTCCCCTAACCCTAACCCTAACCCTAACCCTTACCCGAAGCCTTACCCTCACCCGTCCCCTAATCCTAACCCGTACGCCAACACTAACCCGTACGCTCACCCTAAACCGTTGTCGTACACTAACCTGTACCCTAAACCGTCCCCATCTCCTAACCCTAACCCTAACCCTAACCCTAACCCTTACCCGAAGCCTTACTGTCACCCGTCCCCTAATCCTAACCCGTACGCTTACACTAACCCGTACCCTAACACGTACGCTCACCCTAAACCGTTGTCATACCCTAACCTGTACCCTAAACCGTCCCCGTCCCCTAATCCTAACCCTAACCCTAACCCTATCCCTTACCCGAAGCCTTACCCTCACCCGTCCCCTAATCATAACCCGTACGCTAACACTAACCCGTACCCTAACACGTACGCTCACCCTAAACCGTTGTCGTACCCTAACCTGTACCCTAAACCGTCCCTGTCCCCGTCCCGTAACCCTAACCCTAACCCTAACACTATCCGTAACCCTTACCCGAAGCCTTACCCTCACCCGTCCCCTAATCCTAACCCGTACGCTAACACTATCCCGTACCCTAACACGTACGCTCACCCTAAACCGTTGTCGTACACTTACCTGTACCCTAAAGCGTCCCCGTCCCCTAACGCTAACCCTAACCCTAACCCTAACCCTAACCCTTACCCGAAGACTTACCCTCACTCGTCCCCTAATCCTAACCCTTACGCTAACACTAACCCGTACCCTAACACCTAAGCTCATCTTAAACCGTTGTTGTACCCTAACCTGTACCCTAAACCGTCCCCGTCCCGATCCCCTAACCCTAACCCTAACCCTAACCCTTACCCGAAGCCTTACCCTCACCCGTCCCCTAATCCTAACCCGTACGCCAACACTAACCCGTACCCTAACACGTACGCTCACCCTAAACCGTTGTCGTACACTAACCTGTACCCTAAACCATCCCCATCCCCTAACCGTAACCGTAACCCTAACCCTAACCCTTACCCGAAGCCTTACCCTCACCCGTCCCCGAATCCTAAACCGTACGCTAACACTAACCCGTACCCTAACACGTACGCTCACCCTAAACCGTTGTCGTACCCTAACCTGTACCCTAAACCGTCCCCGTCCCCGTCCCCTAACCCTAACCCTAACCCTAACACTAACCCTTACCCGAAGCCTTACCCTCACCCGTCCCCTAATCCTAATCCGTACGCTAACACTAACCCGTACCCTAACACGTACGCTCACCCTAA
Source organism: Delphinapterus leucas (assembly GCF_059928025.1). Classification (NCBI taxonomy): domain Eukaryota; kingdom Metazoa; phylum Chordata; class Mammalia; order Artiodactyla; family Monodontidae; genus Delphinapterus; species Delphinapterus leucas. The sequence continues at coordinate 7,626,070 of NW_028322236.1, read as the reverse complement.
ATCGTTGTCATACCCTAATCTGTACCCTAAACCGTTCCCGTCCCCTAACCCTAACCCTAACACTTACCCGAAGCCTTACCCTCACCTGTCCCCTAATCCTAAACTGTACGCTAACACTAACCCGTACCCTAACACGTACGCTCACCCTAAATCTTTGTCGTACCCTAACCTGTACCCTAAACCGTCCCCGTACCCTAACCCTAACCCTAACCCTAACCCTAACCCTAACACTTACCCGAAGCCTTACCCTCACCCGTCCCCTAATCCTAAGCCGTACGCTAACACTAACCCGTACCCTAACAGGTACGCTCACCCTAAACCGTTGTCGTATCCTAACCTGTACCCTAAACCATCCCCGTCCCCTAACCCTAACCCTAACCCTAACCCTAACCCTTACCCGAAGCCTTACCCTCACCCGTCTCCTTATCCTAACCCGTGCGCTAACACTAACCCGTACCCTAACTCGTACGCTCACCCTAAACCGTTGTCGTACCCTAACCTGTACCCTAAACCGTCCCCGTCCCCTAACCCTAACCCTAACCCTTACCCGAAGCCTTACCCTCACCCGTCCCTTAATCCTAACCTGTACGCTAACACTAACCCATACCCTAACACGTACGCTCACCCTAAACCGTTGTCGTACCCTAACCTGTACCCTAAACCGTCCCCGTCCCCGTCCCCTAACCCTAACCCTAACCCTAACCCTAACCCTTACCCGAAGCCTTACACTCACCCGTCCCCTAATCCTAGCCCGTACGCTAACACTAACCCATACCCTAACACGTAAGCTCACCCTAAACCGTTGTCATACCCTAACTTGTACCCTAAACCGTCCCCGTCCCCTAACCCTAACCCTAACCCTAACCCTAACCCTAACCCTTACCCGAAGCCTTACTCTCACCCGTCCCCTAATCCTAACCCGTACACTAACACTAACCCGTACCCTAACACGTACGCTCACCCTAAACCGTTGACGTACCCTAACCTGTACCCTAAACCGTCCCCGTCCCCTAACACTAAACCTAACCCTAACCCTATCCCTAAACCTTACCCGAAGCCTTACACTCACCCGTCCCCTAATCCTAACCCGTACGCTAACACTAACCCGTACCCTAACACGTACGCTCACCCTAAACCGTTGTCGTACCCTAACCTGTACCCTAAACCGTCCCCGTCCCCGTCCCCTAACCCTAACCCTAACCCTAACCTTTACCCGAAGCCTTACCCTCAGCCGTCCTCTAATCCTAACCCGTACGCTAACACTAACCCGTACCCTAACACGTACGCTCACCCTAAATCGTTGTCGTACCCTAACCTGTACCCTAAACCGTCCCCGTCCCCGTCCCCGTCCCCGTCCCCTAACCCTAACCCTTACCCGAAGCCTTACCCTCACCCGTCCCCTAATCCTAACCCGTACGCTAACACTAACACATACCCTAACATGTACGCTCACCCTAAACCGTTGTCGTACCCTAACCTGTACCCTTAACCGTCCCTGTCCCCGTCCCCTAACCCTAACCCTAGCCCTAACCCTAACCCTAACACTTACCCGAAGCCTTACCCTCACCCGTCCGCTAATCCTAACCCGTACGCTAACACTAACCCGTACCCTAACACGTACGCTCACCCTAAACCATTGTCGCAGCCGAACCTGTACCCTAAACCGTCCCCGTCCCCTAACCCTAACCCTAACCCTAACCCTAACCCTTACACGAAGGCTTACCCTCACCCGTCCCCTAATCCTAACCCGTACGCTAACACTAACCCGTACCTTAACACGTACGCTCACCCTAAACCTTTGTCGTACCCTAACCTGTACCCTAAACCGTCCGCGTCCCCTAACCCTAACCCTAACCCTAACCCTAACCCTAACCCTTACCTGAAGCCTTACACTCACCCGTCACCTAATCCTCAACCGTACGCTAACACTAACCCGTACCCTAACACGTACGCTCACCCTAAACCGTTGTCATACCCTAACCTGTACCCTAAACCGTCCCCTAACCCTAACCCTAAACCTAACCCTAACCCTAACCCTAACCCTTACCCGAAGCCTTACTCTCACCCATCCCCTAATCCTAACCCGTACGCAAACACTAACCCGTACCCTAACACGTACGCTCACCCTAAACCGTTGTCGTACCCTAACCTGTACCCTAAACCGTCCCCGTCCCCTAACCCTAACCCTAACCCTAACCCTAACCCTAACCCTTACGCGAAGCCTTACCCTCACCCGTCCCCTAATCCTAACCCGTACGCTAACACTAACCCGTACCCTAACACGTACGCTCAACCTAAACCGTTGTCGTACCCTAACCTGTACCCTAAACCGTCCCCGTCCCCTAACCCTAACCCTAACCCTTACCCGAAGCCCTACCCTCACCCGTTCCCTAATCCTAACCCGTACGCTAACACTAACCAGTACCCTAACACGTACGCTCACCCTAAACCGTTGTCGTACCCTAACTTGTACCCTAAACCGTCCCCGTCCCCTAACCCTAACACTAACCCTAACCCTTACCCGAAGCCTTACCCTCACCCGTCCCCTAATCCTAACCCGTACGCTAACACTAACCCGTACCCTAACACGTACGCTCACCCTAAACCGTTGTCGTACCCTAACCTGTACCCTAAACTGTCCCCGTCCCCTAACCCTAACCCTAACCCTAACCCTAACCCTAACCCTTACCTGAAGACTTACCCTCACCCGTCCCCTAATCCTAACCCTTACGCTAACACTAACCCATACCCTAACACGTAAGCTCACCCTAAACCGTCCCCGTCCCCGTCCCCTAACCCTAACCCTAACCCTAACCCTTACCCGAAGCCTTACCCTCACCCGTCCCCTAATCCTAACCCGTACGCCAACACTAACCCGTACCGTAACACGTACGCTCACCCTAAACCGTTGTCGTACACTAACCTGTACCCTAAACCGTCCCCATCCCCTAACCCTAACCCTAACCCTAACCCTAACCCTTACCCGAAGCCTTACCATCACCCGTCCCCTAATGCTAACCCGTACGCTAACACTAAGCCGTACCCTAACACGTACGCTCAACCTAAACCGTTGTCATACCCTAACCTGTACCCTAAACCGTCCCCGTCCCCTAACCCTAACCCTAACCCTAACCCTATCCCTTACCCGAAGCCTTACCCTCACCCGTCCCCTAATCCTAACCCTTACGCTAACACTAACCCGTACCCTAACACTCACGCTCACCCTAAACCGTTGTCGTACCCTAACCTGTACCCTAAACCATCCCCGTCCCCTAACCCTAACCCTAACCCTTACCCGAAGCCTTACCCTCACCCGTTCCCTAATCCTCACCCGTACGCTAACACTAACCCGTACCCTAACACGTACGCTCACCCTAAAACGTTGTCGTACACTAACCTGTACCCTAAACCGTCCCCGTCCCCGTCCCCGTCCCCTAACCCTAACCCTAACCCTAACCCTAACCCTTACCCGAAACCTTACCCTCACCCGTCCCCTAATCCTAACCCGTACGCTAACACTAACCCGTACCCTAACACGTACGCTCACCCTAAACCGTTGTCGTACCCTAACCTGTACACTAAACCGTCCCCGTCCCATAAACCTAAACCTAACCCTAACCCTAACCCTTACCCGAAGCCTTAACCTCACCCGTCCCCTAATCCTCACCCGTACGCTAACACTAACCCGTACCCTAACATGTACGCTCACCCTAAACCGTTGTCGTACCCTAACCTGTACCCTAAACCGTCCCCGTCCCCTAAACCTAACCCTAACCCTAACCCTAACCCTAACACTTACCCGAAGCCTTACCCTCACCCGTCCCCTAATCCTAACCCGTACGCTAACACTAACCCGTACCCTAACACGTACGCTCACCCTAAACGGTTGTCGTACCCTAAACTGTACCCTAAACCGTCCACGTCCCCTAACCCTAACCCTAACCCTAAACCTAACCCTTACCCGAAGCCTTACCCTAACCCGTCCTCTAATCCTAACCCGTACGTTAACACTAACCGGTACCCTAACACGTACCCTCACCCTAAACCGTTGTCCTACCCTAACTTGTACCCTAAACCGTCCCTGTGCCCGTCCCCTAACCCTAACCCTAACCCTAACCCTAACCCTTTCACGAAGCCTTAACCTCACCCGTCCCCTAATCCTAACCCGTACGCTAACACTAACACATACCCTAACACGTACGCTCACCCTAAACCGTTGTCGTACCCTAACCTGTACCCTAAACCGTCCCCGTCCCCTAACCCTAACCCTAACCCTAACCCAAACCCTTACCCGAAGCCTTACACTCACCCGTCCCCTAATCCTCACCCGTACGTTAACACTAACCCGTACCCTAACACGTACGCTCACCCTAAACCTTTGTCGTACACTAACCTGTACCCTAAACCGTCCCCGTCCCCGTCCCCTAACCCTAACCCTAACCCTAACCCTAACCCTTACCCGAAGCCTTACACTCACCCGTCCCCTAATCCTAACCCGTACGCTAACACTAACACATACCCTAACACGTACGCTCACCCTAAACCGTTGTCATACCCTAACTTGTACCCTAAACCGTCCCCGTCCCCTAACCCTAACCCTAACCCTAACCCTAACCCTAACCCTTACCCGAAGCCTTACCCTCACCCGTCCCCTAATCCTAACCCGTACACTAACACTAACCCGTACCCTAACACGTACGCTCACCCTAAACCGTTGTCGTAACCTAACCTGTACCCTAAACCGTCCCCGTCCCCTAACCCTAACCCTAACCCTAACCCTAATGCTTACCCGAAGCCTTACCCTCACCCGTCCCATAATCCTAACCCGTACGCTAACACTAACCCGTACCCTAACACTTACGCTCACCCTAAACCGTTGTCGTACACTAACCTGTACCCTAAACCGTCGCCGTCCCCGTCCCCGTCCCCTAACCCTAACCCTAACCCTAACCCTTACCTGAAGCCTTACCCTCACCCGTCCCCTAATCCTAACCCGTACGCTAACACTAACCCGTACCCTAACACGTACGCTCATCCTAAACTGTTGTCGTACCCTAACCTGTACCCTAAACCGTCCCTGTCCCCGTCCCCGTCCCCTAACCCTAACCCTAGCCCTAACCCTAACCCTAACACTTACCCGAAGCCTTACCCTCACCCGTCCGCTAATCCTAACCCGTACGCTAACACTAACCCGTACCCTAACACGTACGCTCACCCTAAACCATTGTCGCAGCCGAACCTGTACCCTAAACCGTCCCCGTCCCCGTCCCCTAACCCTAACCCTAACCCTAACCCTTACCCGAAGGCTTACCCTCACCCGTCCCCTAATCCTAACCCGTACGCTAACACTAACCCGTACCTTAAAACGTACGCTCACCCTAAACCTTTGTCGTACCCTAACCTGTACCCTAAACCGTCCGCGTCCCCTAACCCTAACCCTAACCCTAACCCTAACCCTAACCCTTACCTGAAGCCTTACACTCACCCGTCACCTACCCTCACCCGTACGCTAACACTAACCCGTACCCTAACACTTACGCTCACCCTAAACCGTTGTCGTACCCTAACCTGTACCCTAAACCGTCCCCTAACCCTAACCCTAAACCTAACCCTAACCCTAACCCTAACCCTTACCCGAAGCCTTACCCTCACCCGTCCCCTAATCCTAACCCGTACGCAAACACTAACCCGTACCCTAACACGTACGCTCACCCTAAACCGTTGTCGTACCCTAACCTGTACTCTAAACCGTCCCCGTCACCTAACCCTAACCCTAACCCTAACCCTAACCCTAACCCTTACGCGAAGCCTTACCCTCACCCGTCCCCTAATCCTAACCCGTACGCTAACACTAACCCGTACCCTAACACGTACGCTCAACCTAAACCGTTGTCGTACCCTAACCTGTACCCTAAACCGTCCCCGTCCCCTAACCCTAACCCTAACCCTTACCCGAAGCCCTACCCTCACCCGTTCCCTAATCCTAACCCGTACGCTAACACTAACCAGTACCCTAACACGTACGCTCACCCGAAACCGTTGTCGTACCCTAACTTGTACCCTAAACCGTCCCCGTCCCCTAACCCTAACACTAACCCTAACCCTTACCCGAAGCCTTACCCTCACCCGTCCCCTAATCCTAACCCGTACGCTAACACTAACCCGTAACCTAACACGTACGCTCACCCTAAACCGTTGTCGTACCCTAACCTGTACCCTAAACTGTCCCCGTCCCCTAACCCTAACCCTAACCCTAACCCTAACCCTTACCCGAAGACTTACCCTCACCCGTCCCCTAATACTAACCCTTACGCTAACACTAACCCATACCCTAACACGTAAGCTCACCCTAAACCGTCCCCGTCCCCATCCCCTAACCCTAACCCTAACCCTAACCCTTACCCGAAGCCTTACCCTCACCCGTCCCCTAATCCTAACCCGTACGCCAACACTAACCCGTACCGTAACACGTACGCTCACCCTAAACCGTTGTCGTACACTAACCTGTACCCTAAACCGTCCCCATCCCCTAACCCTAACCCTAACCCTAACCCTAACCCTTACCCGAAGCCTTACCATCACCCGTCCCCTAATGCTAACCCGTACGCTAACACTAAGCCGTACCCTAACACGTACGCTCAACCTAAACCGTTGTCATACCCTAACCTGTACCCTAAACCGTCCCCGTCCCCTAACCCTAACCCTAACCCTAACCCTATCCCTTACCCGAAGCCTTACCCTCACCCGTCCCCTAATCCTAACCCTTACGCTAACACTAACCCGTACCCTAACACGTACGCTCACCCTAAACCGTTGTCGTACCCTAACCTGTACCCTAAACCATCCCCGTCCCCTAACCCTAACCCTAACCCTTACCCGAAGCCTTACCCTCACCCGTCCCCTAATCCTCACCCGTACGCTAACACTAACCCGTACCCTAACACGTACGCTCACCCTAAACCGTTGTCGTACCCTAACCTGTACCCTAAACCGTCCCCGTCCCATAAACCTAAACCTAACCCTAACCCTAACCCTTACCCGAAGCCTTAACCTCACCCGTCCCCTAATCCTCACCCGTACGCTAACACTAACCCGTACCCTAACACGTACGCTCACCCTAAACTGTTGCCGTACCCTAACCTGTACCCTAAACCGTCCCCGTCCCCTAAACCTAACCCTAACCCTAACCCTAACCTTAACCCTTACCCGAAGACTTACCCTCACCTGTCCCCTAATCCTAACCCGTACGCTAACACTAACCCGTACCCTAACACGTACGCTTACCCTAAACGGTTGTCGTACCCTAAACTGTACCCTAAACCGTCCACGTCCCCTAACCCTAACCCTAACCCTAAACCTAACCCTTACCCGAAGCCTTACCCTAACCCGTCCCCTAATCCTAACCCGTACGTTAACACTAACCGGTACCCTAACACGTACCCTCACCCTAAACCGTTGTCCTACCCTAACTTGTACCCTAAACCGTCCCTGTGCCCGTCCCCTAACCCTAACCCTAACCCTAACCCTAACCCTTTCACGAAGCCTTAACCTCACCCGTCCCCTAATCCTAACCCGTACGCTAACACTAACACATACCCTAACACGTACGCTCACCCTAAACCGTTGTCGTACCCTAACCTGTACCCTAAACCGTCCCCGTCCCCGTCCCCTAACCCTAACCCTAACCCTAACCCAAACCCTTACCCGAAGCCTTACACTCACCCGTCCCCTAATCCTCACCCGTACGTTAACACTAAACCGTACCCTAACACGTACGCTCACCCTAAACCTTTGTCGTACACTAACCTGTACCCTAAACCGTCCCCGTCCCCGTCCCCTAACCCTAACCCTAACCCTAACCCTAACCCTTACCCGAAGCCTTACCCTCACCCGTCCCCTAATCCTAATCCGTACGCTAACACTAACCCATACCCTAACACGTACGCTCACCCTAAACCGTTGTCATACCCTAACTTGTACCCTAAACCGTCCCCGTCCCCTAACCCTAACCCTAACCCTAACCCTAACCCTAACCCTTACCCGAAGCCTTACCCTCACCCGTCCCCTAATCCTAACCTGTACACTAACACTAACCCGTACCCTAACACGTACGCTCACCCTAAACCGTTGTCGTAACCTAACCTGTACCCTAAACCGTCCCCGTCCCCTAACCCTAACCCTAACCCTAATGCTTACCCGAAGCCTTACCCTCACCCGTCCCATAATCCTAACCCGTACGCTAACACTAACCCATACCCTAACACTTATGCTCACCCTAAACCGTTGTCGTACACTAACCTGTACCCTAAACCGTCGCCGTCCCCGTCCCCTAACCCTAACCCTAACCCTAACCCTTACCCGAAGCCTTACTGTCACCCGTCCCCTAATCCTAACCCGTACGCTTACACTAACCCGTACCCTAACACGTACGCTCACCCTAAACCGTTGTCATACCCTAACCTGTACCCTAAACCGTCCCCGTCCCCTAACCCTAACCCTAACCCTAACCCTATCCCTTACCCGAAGCCTTACCCTCACCCGTCCCCTAATCATAACCCGTACGCTAACACTAACCCGTACCCTAACACGTACGCTCACCCTAAACCGTTGTCGTACTCTAACCTGTACCCTATCCCGTCCCCGTCCCCTAACCCTAACCCTAACCCTTACCCGAAGCCTTACCCTCACCCGTCCCCTAATCCTCACCCGTACGCTAACACTAACCCGTACCCTAACTCGTACGCTCACCCTAAAACGTTGTCGTACACTAACCTGTACCCTAAACCGTCCCCGTCCCCTACCCTAACCCTAAACCTAACCCTAACCCTAACCTTACCCGAAGCCTTACCCTCACCCGTCCCCTAATACTAACCCGTTCGCTAACACTAACCCGTACCCTAAAACGTACGCTCACCCTAAACCGTTGTCGTACCCTAACCTGTACCCTAAACCGTCCCCGTCCCCTAACCCTAAACCTAACTCTAACCCTAACCCTAACCCTTACCCGAAGCCTTACCCTCACCCGTCCCCTAATCCTCACCCGTACGCTAACACTAACACGTACCCTAACACGTACGCTCACCCTAAACAGTTGTCGTACCCTAACCTGTACCCTAAACCGTCCCGGTCCCCTAAACCTAACCCTAACCCTAACCCTAACCCTAACCCTTACCCGAAGCCTTACCCTCACCCGTCCCCACATCCTAACCCGTACGCTAACACTAACCCGTACCCTAACACGTACGCTCACCCTAAACGGTTGTCGTACCCTAACCTGTACCCTAAACCGTCCACGTCCCCTAACCCTAACCCTAACCCTAACCCTAACCCTTACCCGAAGCCTTACCCTCACCCGTCCCCTAATCCTAACCCGTACGCTAACACTAACACATACCCTAACACGTACGCTCACCCTAAACCGTTGTCGTACCCTAACTTGTACCCTAAACCGTCCCCGTCCCCGTCCCCTAACCCTAACCCTAACCCTAACCCTAACCCTTACCCGAAGCCTTATCCTCACCCGTTCCCTAATCCTAACCCGTACGCTAACACTAACCCGTACCCTAACACGTACGCTCACCCTAAACCGTTGTCGTACCCTAACTTGTACCCTAAACCGTCCCCGTCCCCTAAACCTAACCCTAACACTAACCCTAACCCTAACCCTTACCCGAAGCCTTACCCTCATCCGTCCCCTAATCCTAACCCGTACGTTAACACTAACCCGTACCCTAACACGTACCCTCACCCTAAACCGTTGTCGTACCCTAACTTGTACCCTAAACCGTCCCTGTGCCCGTCCCCTAACCCTAACCCTAACCCTAACCCTTTCCCGAAGCCTTAACCTCACCCGTCCCCTAATCCTAACCCGTACGCTAACACTAACCCATACCCTAACACGTACGCTCACCCTAAACCGTTGTCGTACCCTAACCTGTACCCTAAACCGTCCCCGTCCCCGTCCCCTAACCCTAACCCTAACCCTATCCCTAACCCTTACCTGAAGCCTTACACTCACCCGTCCCCTAATCCTCACCCGTACGCTAACACTAACCCGTACCCTAACACGTACGCTCACCCTAAACCTTTGTCGTACACTAACCTGTACCCTAAACCGTCCCCGTCCCCTAACCCTAACCCTAACCCTAACCCTAACCCTAACCCTTACCCGAAGCCTTACACTCACCCGTCCCCTAATCCTAACCCGTACGCTAACACTAACCCGTACCCTAACACGTACGCTCACCCTAAACCGTTGTCATACCCTAACTTGTACCCTAAACCGTCCCTGTCCCCTAACCCTAACCCTAACCCTAACCCTTACCCGAAGCCTTACCCTCACCCGTCCCCTAATCCTAACCCGTACACTAACACTAACCCGTACCCTAACACGTACGCTCACCCTAAACCGTTGACGTACCCTAACCTGTACCCTAAACCGTCCCCGTCCCCTAACCCTAAACCTAACCCTAACCCTATCCCTAACCCTTACCCGAAGCCTTACACTCACCCGTCCCCTAATCCTAACCCGTACGCTAACACTAACCCGTACCCTAACACGTACGCTCACCCTAAACCGTTGTCGTACCCTAACCTGTACCCTAAACCGTCCCCGTCCCCGTCCCCTAACCCTAACCCTAACCCTAACCCTAACATTTATCCGAAGCCTTACCCTCAGCCGTCCTCTAATCCTAACCCGTACGCTAACACTAACCCGTACCCTAACACGTACGCTCACCCTAAATCGTTGTCGTACCCTAACCTGTACCCTAAACCATCCCCGTCCCCGTCCCCGTCCCCTAACCCTAACCCTAACCCTTACCCGAAGCCTTACCCTCACCCGTCCCCTAATCCTAACCCGTACGCTAACACTAACACATACACTAACATGTACGCTCACCCTAAACCGTTGTCGTACCCTAACCTGTACCCTTAACCGTCCCTGTCCCTGTCCCCTAACCTTAACACTAGCCCTAACCCTAACCCTAACACTTACCCGAAGCCTTACCCTCACCCGTCCGCTAATCCTAACCCGTACGCTAACACTAACCCGTACCCTAACACGTACGCTCACCCTAAACCATTGTCGCAGCCGAACCTGTACCCTAAACCGTCCCCGTCCCCTAACCCTAACCCTAACCCTAACCCTAACCCTTACCCGAAGCCTTACCCTCACCCGTCCCCTAATCCTAACCCGTACGCTAACACTAACCCGTACCTTTTCACGTACGCTCACCCTAAACCTTTGTCGTACCCTAACCTGTACCCTAAACCGTCCGCGTCCCCTAACCCTAACCCTAACCCTAACCCTAACCCTTACCTGAAGCCTTACACTCACCCGTCACCTAATCCTCAGCCGTACGCTAACACTAACCCGTACCCTAACACGTACGCTCACCCTAAACCGTTGTCGTACCCTAACCTGTACCCTAAACCGTCCCCTAACCCTAACCCTAAATCTAACCCTAACCCTAACCCTAACCCTTACCCGAAGCCTTACCCTCACCCGTCCCCTACTCCTAATCCGTACGCAAACACTAATCCGTACCCTAACACGTACGCTCACCCTAAACCGTTGTCGTACCCTAACCTGTACCCTAAACCGTCCCCTTCCCCTAACCCTAACCCTAACCCTAACCCTAACCCTTACGCGAAGCCTTACCCTCACCCGTCCCCTAATCCTAACCCGTACGCTAACACTAACCCGTACCCTAACACGTACGCTCAACCTAAACCGTTGTCGTACCCTAACCTGTACCCTAAACCGTCCCCGTCCCCTAACCCTAACCCTAACCCTTACCCGAAGCCCTACCCTCACCCGTTCCCTAATCCTAACCCGTACGCTAACACTAACCAGTACCCTAACACGTACGCTCACCCTAAACCGTTGTCGTACCCTAAATTGTACCCTAAACCGTCCCCGTCCCCTAACCCTAACACTAACCCTAACCCTTACCCGAAGCCTTACACTCACCCGTCCCCTAATCCTAACCCGTACGCTAACACTAACCCGTACCCTAACACGTACGCTCACCCTAAACCGTTGTCGTACCCTAACCTGTACCCTAAACTGTCCCCGTCCCCTAACCCTAACCCTAAACCTAACCCTAACCCTAACCCTTACCCGAAGACTTACCCTCACCCGTCCCCTAATCCTAACCCTTACGCTAACACTAACCCATACCCTAACACGTAAGCTCACCCTAAACCGTTTTCGTACCCTAACCTGTACCCTAAACCGTCCCCGTCCCCGTCCCCTAACCCTAACCGTAACCCTAACCCTTACCTGAAGCCTTACCCTCACCCGTCCCCTAATCCTAACCCGTACGCCAACACTAACCCGTACCGTAACACGTACGCTCACCCTAAACCGTTGTCGTACACTAACCTGTACCCTAAACCGTCCCCGTCCCCGTCCCCTAACCCTAACCCTAACCCTAACCCTAACCCTTACCCGAAGCCTTACCCTCACCCGTCCCCTAATCCTAACCCGTACGCTAACACTAACCCGTACCCTAACACGTACGCTCACCCTAAACCGTTGTCGTACCCTAACCTGTACCCTAAACCGTCCCCGTCCCATAAACCTAAACCTAACCCTAACCCTAACCCTTACCCGAAGCCTTAACCTCACCCGTCCCCTAATCCTCACCCGTACGCTAACACTAACCCGTACCCTAACCCGTACGCTCACCCTAAACCATTGTCGTACCCTAACCTGTACCCTAAACCGTCCCCGTCCCCTAAACCTAACCCTAACCCTAACCCTAACGCTAACCCTTACCCGAAGCCTTACCCTCACCCGTCCCCTAATCCTAACCCGTACGCTAACACTAACCCGTACCCTAACACGTACGCTCACCCTAAACGGTTGTCGTACCCTAAACTGTACCCTAAACCGTCCACGTCCCCTAACCCTAACCCTAACCCTAAACCTAACCCTTACCCGAAGCCTTACCCTAACCCGTCCCCTAATCCTAACCCGTACGTTAACACTAACCGGTACCCTAACACGTACCCACACCCTAAACCGTTGTCCTACCCTAACTTGTACCCTAAACCGTCCCTGTGCCCGTCCCCTAACCCTAACCCTAACCCTAACCCTTTCCCGAAGCCTTAACCTCACCCGTCCCCTAATCCTAACCCGTACGCTAACACTAACCCATACCCTAACACGTACGCTCACCCTAAACCGTTGTCGTACCCTAACCTGTACCCTAAACCGTCCCCGTCCCCGTCCCCGTCCCCTAACCCTAACCCTAACCCTTACCCGAAGCCTTACACTCACCCGTCCCCTAATCCTCACCCGTACGCTAACACTAACCCGTACCCTAACACGTACGCTCACCCTAAACCTTTGTCGTACACTAACCTGTACCCTAAACCGTCCCCGTCCCCTAACCCTAACCCTAACCCTAACCCTAACCCTAACCCTTACCCGAAGCCTTACCCTCACCCGTCCCCTAATCCTAACCCGTACACTAACACTAACCCGTACCCTAAAACGTACGCTCACCCTAAACCGTTGTCGTACCCTAACCGGTACCCTAAACCGTCCCCGTCCCCTAACCGTAACCATAACCCTAACCCTAACCCTAACGCTTACCCGAAGCCTTACCCTCACCCGTCCCCTAATCCTAACCCGTACGCTAACACTAACCCGTACCCTAACACTTACGCTCACCCTAAACCGTTGTCGTACACTAACCTGTACCCTAAACCGTCGCCGTCCCCGTCCCCGTCCCCTAACCCTAACCCTAACCCTAACCTTTACCCGAAGCCTTACCCTCACCCGTCCCCTAATCCTAACCCGTACGCTAACACTAAACCGTACCATAACACGTACGCTCACCCTAAACCGTTGTCGTACACTAACCTGTACCCTAAACCGGCGCCGTCCCCGTCCCCGTCCCCTAACCCTAACCCTAACCCTTACCCGAAGCCTTACCATCACCCGTCCCCTAATCCTAACCCGTACGCTAACACTAACCCGTACCCTAACACGTACGCTCACCCTAAACTGTTGTCGTACCCTAACCTGTACCCTAAACCGTCCCTGTCCCCGTCCCGTAACCCTAACCCTAACCCTAACACTAACCCTAACCCTTACCCGAAGCCTTACCCTCACCCGTCCCCTAATCCTAACCCGTACGCTAACACTAACCCGTACCCTAACACGTACGCTCACCCTAAACCGTTGTCGTACACTAACCTGTACCCTAAACCGTCCCCGTCCCCTAACCCTAACCCTAACCCTAAGCCTAACCCTAACTCTTACCCGAAGACTTACCCTCACCCGTCCCCTAATCCTAACCCTTACGCTAACACTAACCCGTACCCTAACACGTAAGCTCACCCTAAACCGTTTTCGTACCCTAACCTGTACCCTAAACCGTCCCCGTCCCCGTCCCCTAACCCTAACCCTAACCCTAACCCTTAACCGAAGCCTTACCCTCACCCGTCCCCTAATACTAACCCGTACGCCAACACTAACACGTACCCTAACATGTACGCTCACCCTAAACCGTTGTCGTACACTAACCTGTACCCTAAACCGTCCCCATCCCCTAACCCTAACCCTAACCCTAAACCTTACCCGAAGCCTTACTCTTACCCGTCCCCTAATCCTAAACCGTACGCTAACACTAACCCGTACCCTAACACGTACGCTCACCCTAAACCGTTGTCGTACCTTAACCTGTACCCTAAACCGTCCCCGTCCCCGTCCCCTAACCCTAAACCTAACCCTAACCCTAACCCTTACCCGAAGCCTTACCCTCACCCGTCCCCTAATCCTAACCCGTACGCTAACACTAACCCGTACCCTAACACGTACGCTCACCCTAAACCGTTGTCATATCCTAACCTGTACCCTAAACCGTCCCCGTCCCCTAACCCTAACCCTAACCCTAACCCTATCCCTTACCCGAAGCCTTACCCTCACCCGTCCCCTAATCCTAACACGTACGCTAACACTAACCCCTACCCTAACACGTACGCTCAACCTAAATCGTTGTCATACCCTAACCTGTACCCTAAACCGTCCCCGTACCCTAACCCTAACCCTAACCCTAACCCTAACACTTACCCGAAGTCTTACCCTCACCCGTCCCCTAATCCTAATCCGTACGCTAACACTAACACGTACCCTAACACGTACGCTCACCCTAAACCGTTGTCGTACCCTAACCTGTACCCTAAACCGTCCCCGTCCCCTAACCCTAACCCTAACATTAACCCTTACCCGAAGCCTTAACCTCACCCGTCCCCTTATCCTAACCCGTGCGCTAACACTAACCCGTACCCTAACACGTACGCTCACCCTAAACCGTTGTCGTACCCTAACCTGTACCCTAAACCGTCCCCGTCCCCGTCCCCGTCCCCGTCCCCTAACCCTAACCCTAACCCTTACCCGAAGCCTTACCCTCACCCGTCCCTTAATCCTAACCCGTACGCTAACACTAACCCATACCCTAACATGTACGCTCACCCTAAACCGTTGTCATACCCTAAAATGTACCCTAAACCGTCCCTGTACCCGTCCCCTAACCCTAACCCTAACCCTAACCCTAACCCTTACCCGAAGCCTTACCCTCACCCGTCCCCTAATCCTAACCCGTACGCTAACACTAACCCGTACCCTAACACGTACGCTCACGCTAAACCGTTGACGCAGCCTAACCTGTACCCTAAACCATCCCCGTCCCATAACCCTAACCCTAACCCTAACCCTTACACGAAGCCTTACCCTCACCCGTCCCCTAATCCTAACTCGTACGCTAACACTAACCCGTACCCTAACACGTACGCTCACCCTAAATTGTTGTCGTACCCTAACCTGTACCCTAAACCGTCCCTGAACCCTAACCCTAACCCTAACCCCAAGCCAAACCGTAACACTTACCCGAAGCCTTACCCTCACCCGTCCCCTAATCCTAACCCGTACGCTAACACTAACCCGTACCCAAACACCTACGCTCACCCTAAACCGTTGTCGTACCCTAACCTCTACCCTAAACCGTCCCCGTCCCCTAACCCTAACCCTTACCCGAAGCCTTACACTCATCCGTCCTCTAATCCTCACCCGTACGCAAACACTAACCCGTACCCTAACACGTACGCTCACCCTAAACCGTTGTCGTACCCTAACCTGTACCGTAAACCGTCCCCGTCCCCTAACCCTAACCTTAACCCTAACCCTAACCCTAACCCTTACCCGAAGCCTTACCCTCACCCGTCCCCTAATCCTAACCCGTACACTAACACTAACCCGTACCCAAACACGTACGCTCACCCTAAACCGTTGTCGTACCCTAACCTGTACCCTAAACCGTCCCCGTCCCCTAACCCTAAACCTAACCCTAACCCTAACCCTAACCCTTACCCGAAGCCTTACCCTCACCCGTCCCCTAATTCTAACCCGTACGCTAACACTAACCCGTACCCTAACACGTACGCTCACCCTAAACCGTTGTCGTACCCTAACCTGTACCCTAAACCGTCCCCGTCCCCGTCCCCTAACCCTAACCCTAACCCTAACCCTAACCCTTACCCGAAGCCTTACACTCACCCGTCCCTTAATCCTAACCCGTACGCTAACACTAACCCGTACCCTAACACGTATGCTCACCCTAAACGGTTGTCGTACCCTAACCTGTACCCTAAACCATCCCCGTCCCCTAACCCTAACCCTAACCCTAACCCTTACCCGAAGCCTTACCCTAACCCGTCCCCTAATCCTAACCCATAAGCTAACACTAACCCGTACCCTAACACGTACCCTCACCCTAAACCGTTGTCGTACGCTAACCTGTACCCTAAACCGTCCCCGTCCCCTAACCCTAACCCTAACCCTTACCCGAAGCCTTACCCTCACCCGTCCCCTAATCCTAACCCGTACGCTAACACTAACCCATACCCTAACACGTACGCTCACCCTAAACCATTGTCGTACCCTAACCTGTACCCTAAACCGTCCCCGTCCCCGTCCCCTAACCCTAACCCTAACCCTAACCCTAACCCTTACCCGAAGCCTTACACTCACCCGTCCCCTAATCCTCAGCCGTACGCTAACACTAACCCATACCCTAACACGTACGCTCACCCTAAACCTTTGTCGTACACTAACCTGTACCCTAAACCGTCCCCGTCCCCTAACCCTAACCCTAACCCTAACCCTAACCCTAACCCTTACCCGAAGCCTTACACTCACCCGTCCCCTAATCCTAGCCCGTACGCTAACACTAACCCATACCCTAACACGTAAGCTCACCCTAAACCGTTGTCATACCCAAACTTGTACCCTAAACCGTCCCCGTCCCCTAACCCTAACCCTAACCCTAACCCTAACCCTAACCCTTACCCGAAGCCTTACCCTCACCCGTCCCCTAATCCTAACCCGTACACTAACACTAACCCGTACCCTAACACGTACGCTCACCCTAAACCGTTGACGTACCCTAACCTGTACCCTAAACCGTCCCCGTACCCTAACCCTAAACCTAACCCTAACCCTATCCCTAAACCTTACCCGAAGCCTTACACTCACCCGTCCCCTATTCCTAACCCGTACGCTAACACTAACCCGTACCCTAACACGTACGCTCACCCTAAACTGTTGTCGTACCCTAACCTGTACCCTAAACCGTCCCCGTCCCCGTCCCCTAACCCTAACCCTAACCCTAACCTTTACCCGAAGCCTTACCCTCAGCCGTCCTCTAATCCTAACCCGTACGCTAACACTAACCCGTACCCTAACACGTACGCTCACCCTAAACCATTGTCGCAGCCGAACCTGTACCCTAAACCGTCCCCGTCCCCTAACCCTAACCCTAACCCTAACCCTAACCCTTACCCGAAGGCTTACCCTCACCCGTCCCCTAATCCTAACCCGTACGCTAACACTAACCCGTACCTTAACACGTACGCTCACCCTAAACCTTTGTCGTACCCTAACTTGTACCCTAAACCGTCCGCGTCCCCTAACCCTAACCCTAACCCTAACCCTAACCCTAACCCTTACCTGAAGCCTTACACTCACCCGTCACCTAATCCTCACCCGTACGCTAACACTAACCCGTACCCTAACACGTACGCTCACCCTAAACCGTTGTCGTACCCTAACCTGTACCGAAAACCGTCCCCTAACCCTAACCCTAAACCTAACCCTAACCCTAACCCTAACCCTTACCCGAAGCGTTACCCTCACCCGTCCCCTAATCCTAACCCGTACGCAAACACTAACCCGTACCCTAACACGTACGCTCACCCTAAACCGTTGTCGTACCCTAACCTGTACCCTAAACCGTCCCCGTCCCCTAACCCTAAACCTAACCCTAACCCTTACGCGAAGCCTTACCCTCACCCGTCCCCTAATCCTAACCCGTACGCTAACACTAACCCGTACCCTAACACGTACGCTCAACCTAAACCGTTGTCGTACCCTAACCTGTACCCTAAACCGTCCCCGTCCCCTAACCCTAACCCTAACCCTTACCCGAAGCCCTACCCTCACCCGTTCCCTAATCCTAACCCGTACGCTAACACTAACCAGTACCCTAACACGTACGCTCACCCTAAACCGTTGTCGTACCCTAACTTGTACCCTAAACCGTCCCCGTCCCCTAACCGTAACACTAACCCTAACCCTTACCCGAAGCCTTACCCTCACCCGTCCCCTAATCCTAACCCGTACGCTAACACTAACCCGTACCCTAACACGTACGCTCACCCTAAACCGTTGTCGTACCCTAACCTGTACCCTAAACTGTCCCCGTCCCCTAACCCTAACCCTAACCCTAACCCTAAACCTAACCCTTACCCGAAGACTTACCCTCACCCGTCCCCTAATCCTAACCCTTACGCTAACACTAACCCATACCCTAACACGTAAGCTCACCCTAAACCGTCCCCGTCCCCGTCCCCTAACCCTAACCCTAACCCTAACCCTTACCCGAAGCCTTACCCTCACCCGTCCCCTAATCCTAACCCGTACGCCAACACTAACCCGTACCGTAACACGTACGCTCACCCTAAACCGTTGTCGTACACTAACCTGTACCCTAAACCGTCCCCATCCCCTAACCCTAACCCGAACCCTAACCCTAACCCTTACCCGAAACCTTACCCTCACCCGTCCCCTAATCCTAACCCGTACGCTAACACTAACCCGTACCCTAACACGTACGCTCACCCTAAACCGTTGTCGTACCCTAACCTGTACCCTAAACCGTCCCCGTCCCATAAACCTAAACCTAACCCTAACCCTAACCCTTACCCGAAGCCTTAACCTCAACCGTCCCCTAATCCTCACCCGTACGCTAACACTAACCCGTACCCTAACACGTACGCTCACCCTAAACCGTTGTCGTACCCTAACCTGTACCCTAAACCGTCCCCGTCCCCTAAACCTAACCCTAACCCTAACCCTAACCCTAACCCTTACCCGAAGCCTTACCCTCACCCGTCCCCTAATCCTAACCCGTACGCCAACACTAACCCGTACCCTAACACGTACGCTCACCCTAAACGGTTGTCGTACCCTAAACTGTACCCTAAACCGTCCCCATCCCCTAACCCTAACCCGAACCCTAACCCTAACCCTTACCCGAAACCTTACCCTCACCCGTCCCCTAATCCTAACCCGTACGTTAACACTAACCCGTACCCTAACACGTACGCTCACCCTAAACCTTTGACGTACACTAACCTGTACCCTAAACCGTCCCCGTCCCCGTCCCCTAACCCTAACCCTAACCCTAACCCTAACCCTTACCCGAAGCCTTACACTCACCCGTCCCCTAATCCTAACCCGTACGCTAACACTAACCCATACCCTAACACGTACGCTCACCCTAAACCATTGTCATACCCTAACTTGTACCCTAAACCGTCCCCGTCCCCTAACCCTAACCCTAACCCTAACTCTAACCCTAACCCTTACCCGAAGCCTTACCCTCACCCGTCCCCTAATCCTAACCCGTACACTAACACTAACCCGTACCCTAACACGTACGCTCACCCTATACCGTTGTCCTAACCTAACCTGTACCCTAAACCGTCCCCGTCCCCTAACCCTAAACCTAACCCTAACCCTAATGCTTACCCGAAGCCTTACCCTCACCCGTCCCATAATCCTAACCCGTACGCTAACACTAACCCGTACCCTAACACTTACGCTCACCCTAAACCGTTGTCGTACACTAACCTGTACCCTAAACCGTCGCCGTCCCCGTCCCCGTCCCCTAACCCTAACCCTAACCCTAACCCTTACCTGAAGCCTTACCCTCACCCGTCCCCTAATCCTAACCCGTACGCTAACACTAACCCGTACCCTAACACGTACGCTCATCCTAAACTGTTGTCGTACCCTAACCTGTACCCTAAACCGTCCCTGTCCCCGTCCCGTAACCCTAACCCTAACCCTAACACTAACCCTAACCCTTACCCGAAGCCTTACACTCACCCGTCCCCTAATCGTAACCCGTATGCTAACACTAACCCGTACCCTAACACGTACGCTCACCCTAAACCGTTGTCGTACCCTAACCTGTCCCCTAAACTGTCCCCGTCCCCTAACCCTAACCCTAACCGTAACCCTAACCCTAACCCTTACCCGAAGACATACCCTCACCCGTCCCCTAATCCTAACCCTTACGCTAACACTAACCCATACCCTAACACGTAAGCTCACCCTAAACCGTTTTCGTACCCTAACCTGTACCCTAAACCGTCCCCGTCCCCGTCCCCTAACCCTAACCCTAACCCTAACCCTTACCCGAAGCCTTACCCTCACCCGTCCCCTAATCCTAACCCGTACGCCAACACTAACCCGTACGCTCATCCTAAACCGTTGTCGTACACTAACCTGTACCCTAAACCGTCCCCATCTCCTAACCCTAACCCTAACCCTAACCCTAACCCTTACCCGAAGCCTTACTGTCACCCGTCCCCTAATCCTAACCCGTACGCTTACACTAACCCGTACCCTAACACGTACGCTCACCCTAAACCGTTGTCATACCCTAACCTGTACCCTAAACCGTCCCCGTCCCCTAACCCTAACCCTAACCCTAACCCTATCCCTTACCCGAAGCCTTACCCTCACCCGTCCCCTAATCATAACCCGTACGCTAACACTAACCCGTACCCTAACACGTACGCTCACCCTAAACCGTTGTCGTACCCTAACCTGTACCCTAAACCGTCCCTGTCCCCGTCCCGTAACCCTAACCCTAACCCTAACACTATCCCTAACCCTTACCCGAAGCCTTACCCTCACCCGTCCCCTAATCCTAACCCGTACGCTAACACTATCCCGTACCCTAACACGTACGCTCACCCTAAACCGTTGTCGTACCCTTACCTGTACCCTAAAGCGTCCCCGTCCCCTAACGCTAACCCTAACCCTAACCCTAACCCTTACCCGAAGACTTACCCTCACCCGTCCCCTAATCCTAACCCTTACGCTAACACTAACCCGTACCCTAACACCTAAGCTCACCTTAAACCGTTGTTGTACCCTAACCTGTACCCTAAACCGTCCCCGTCCCGATCCCCTAACCCTAACCCTAACCCTAACCCTTACCCGAAGCCTTACCCTCACCCGTCCCCTAATCCTAACCCGTACGCCAACACTAACCCGTACCCTAACACGTACGATCACCCTAAACCATTGTCGTACACTAACCTGTACCCTAAACCATCCCCATCCCCTAACCGTAACCCTAACCCTAACCCTAACCCTTACCCGAAGCCTTACCCTAACCCGTCCCGGAATCCTAAACCGTACGCTAACACTAACCCGTACCCTAACACGTACGCTCACCCTAAACCGTTGTCGTACACTAACCTGTACCCTAAACCGTCCCCGTCCCCTAAACCTAACCCTAACCCTAACCCTAACCCTAACCCTTACCCGAAGCCTTACCCTCACCCGTCCCCTAATCCTAACCCGTACGCTAACACTAACCCGTACCCTAACACGTACGCTCACCCTAAACGGTTGTCGTACCCTAAACTGTACCCTAAACCGTCCACGTCCCCTAACCCTAACCCTAACCCTAAACCTAACCCTTACCCGAAGCCTTACCCTAACCCGTCCCCTAATCCTAACCCGTACGTTAACACTAACCGGTACCCTAACACGTACCCTCACCCTAAACCGTTGTCCTACCCTAATTTGTACCCTAAACCGTACCTGTGCCCGTCCCCTAACCCTAACCCTAACCCTAACCCTAACCCTTACCCGAAGCCTTACCCTCACCCGTCCCCTAATCCTAACCCGTACGCTAACACTAACACATACCCTAACACGTACGCTCACCCTAAACCGTTGTCGTACCCTAACCTGTACCCTAAACCGTCCCCGTCCCCGTCCCCTAACCCTAACCCTAACCCTAACCCAAACCCTTACCCGAAGCCTTACACTCACCCGTCCCCTAATCCTCACCCGTACGTTAACACTAACCCGAACCCTAACACGTACGCTCACCCTAAACCTTTGTCGTACACTAACCTGTACCCTAAACCGTCCCCGTCCCCGTCCCCTAACCCTAACCCTAACCCTAACCCTAACCCTTACCCGAAGCCTTACACTCACCCGTCCCCTAATCCTAACCCGTACGCTAACACTAACCCATACCCTAACACGTACGCTCACCCTAAACCGTTGTCATACCCTAACTTGTACCCTAAACCGTCCCCGTCCCCTAACGCTAACCCTAACCCTAACCCTAACCCTAACCCTTACCCGAAGCCTTACCCTCACCCGTCCCCTAATCCTAACCCGTACACTAACACTAACCCGTACCCTAACAGGTACGCTCACCCTAAACCGTTGTCGTAACCTAACCTGTACCCTAAACCGTCCCCGTCCCCTAACCCTAACCCTAACCCTAACCCTAATGCTTACCCGAAGCCTTACCCTCACCCGTCCCATAATCCTAACCCGTACGCTAACACTAACCCGTACCCTAACACTTACGCTCACCCTAAACCGTTGTCGTACACTAACCTGTACCCTAAACCGTCGCCGTCCCCGTCCCCGTCCCCTAACCCTAACCCTAACCCTAACCCTTACCTGAAGCCTTACCCTCACCCGTCCCCTAATCCTAACCCGTACGCTAACACTAACCCGTACCCTAACACGTACGCTCATCCTAAACTGTTGTCGTACCCTAACCTGTACCCTAAACCGTCCCTGTCCCCGTCCCGTAACCCTAACCCTAACCCTAACACTAACCCTAACCCTTACCCGAAGCCTTACACTCACCCGTCCCCTAATCGTAACCCGTACGCTAACACTAACCCGTACCCTAACACGTACGCTCACCCTAAACCGTTGTCGTACCCTAACCTGTCCCCTAAACTGTCCCCGTCCCCTAACCCTAACCCTAACCGTAACCCTAACCCTAACCCTTACCCGAAGACATTCCCTCACCCGTCCCCTAATCCTAACCCTTACGCTAACACTAACCCATACCCTAACACGTAAGCTCACCCTAAACCGTTTTCGTACCCTAACCTGTACCCTAAACCGTCCCCGTCCCCGTCCCCTAACCCTAACCCTAACCCTAACCCTTACCCGAAGCCTTACCCTCACCCGTCCCCTAATCCTAACCCGTACGCCAACACTAACCCGTACGCTCACCCTAAACCGTTGTCGTACACTAACCTGTACCCTAAACCGTCCCCATCTCCTAACCCTAACCCTAACCCTAACCCTAACCCTTACCCGAAGCCTTACTGTCACCCGTCCCCTAATCCTAACCCGTACGCTTACACTAACCCGTACCCTAACACGTACGCTCACCCTAAACCGTTGTCATACCCTAACCTGTACCCTAAACCGTCCCCGTCCCCTAATCCTAACCCTAACCCTAACCCTATCCCTTACCCGAAGCCTTACCCTCACCCGTCCCCTAATCATAACCCGTACGCTAACACTAACCCGTACCCTAACACGTATGCTCACCCTAAACCGTTGTCGTACCCTAACCTGTACCCTAAACCGTCCCTGTCCCCGTCCCGTAACCCTAACCCTAACCCTAACACTATCCGTAACCCTTACCCGAAGCCTTACCCTCACCCGTCCCCTAATCCTAACCCGTACGCTAACACTATCCCGTACCCTAACACGTACGCTCACCCTAAACCGTTGTCGTACCCTTACCTGTACCCTAAAGCGTCCCCGTCCCCTAACGCTAACCCTAACCCTAACCCTAACCCTAACCCTTACCCGAAGACTTACCCTCACCCGTCCCCTAATCCTAACCCTTACGCTAACACTAACCCGTACCCTAACACCTAAGCTCATCTTAAACCGTTGTTGTACCCTAACCTGTACCCTAAACCGTCCCCGTCCCGATCCTCTAACCCTAACCCTAACCCTAACCCTTACCCGAAGCCTTACCCTCACCCGTCCCCTAATCCTAACCCGTACGCCAACACTAACCCGTACCCTAACACGTACGCTCACCCTAAACCGTTGTCGTACACTAACCTGTACCCTAAACCATCCCCATCCCCTAACCGTAACCGTAACCCTAACCCTAACCCTTACCCGAAGCCTTACCCTCACCCGTCCCCGAATCCTAAACCGTACGCTAACACTAACCCGTACCCTAACACGTACGCTCACCCTAAACCGTTGTCGTACCCTAACCTGTACCCTAAACCGTCCCCGTCCCCGTCCCCTAACCCTAACCCTAACCCTAACACTAACCCTTACCCGAAGCCTTACCCTCACCCGTCCCCTAATCCTAATCCGTACGCTAACACTAACCCGTACCCTAACACGTACGCTCACACTAAATCGTTGTCATACCCTAATCTGTACCCTAAACCGTTCCCGTCACCTAACCCTAACCCTAACCCTTACCCGAAGCCTTACCCTCACCTGTCCCCAAATCCTAAACTGTACGCTAACACTAACCCGTACCCTAACACGTACGCTCACCCTAAATCTTTGTCGTACCCTAACCTGTACCCTAAACCGTCCCCGTACCCTAACCCTAACCCTAACCCTAACCCTAACCCTAACACTTACCCGAAGCCTTACCCTCACCCGTCCCCTAATCCTAAGCCGTACGCTAACACTAACCCGTACCCTAACAGGTACGCTCACCCTAAACCGTTGTCGTATCCTAACCTGTACCCTAAACCATCCCCGTCCCCTAACCCTAACCCTAACCCTAACCCTAACCCTTACCCGAAGCCTTACCCTCACCCGTCCCCTTATCCTAACCCGTGCGCTAACACTAACCCGTACCCTAACACGTACGCTCACCCTAAACCGTTGTCGTACCCTAACCTGTACCCTAAACCGTCCCCGTCCCCTAACCCTAACCCTAACCCTTACCCGAAGCCTTACCCTCACCCGTCCCTTAATCCTAACCCGTACGCTAACACTAACCCATACCCTAACACGTACGCTCACCCTAAACCGTTGTCGTACCCTAACCTGTACCCTAAACCGTCCCCGTCCCCGTCCCCTAACCCTAACCCTAACCCTAACCCTAACCCTTACCCGAAGCCTTACACTCACCCGTCCCCTAATCCTAGCCCGTACGCTAACACTAACCCATACCCTAACACGTAAGCTCACCCTAAACCGTTGTCATACCCTAACTTGTACCCTAAACCGTCCCCGTCACCTAACCCTAACCCTAACCCTAACCCTAACCCTAACCCTTACCCGAAGCATTACCCTCACCCGTCCCCTAATCCTAACCCGTACACTAACACTAACCCGTACCCTAACACGTACGCTCACCCTAAACCGTTGACGTACCCTAACCTGTACCCTAAACCGTCCCCGTCCCCTAACACTAAACCTAACCCTAACCCTATCCCTAAACCTTACCCGAAGCCTTACACTCACCCGTCCCCTAATCCTAACCCGTACGCTAACACTAACCCGTACCCTAACACGTACGCTCACCCTAAACCGTTGTCGTACCCTAACCTGTACCCTAAACCGTCCCCGTCCCCGTCCCCTAATCCTAACCCTAACCCTAACCTTTACCCGAAGCCTTACCCTCAGCCGTCCTCTAATCCTAACCCGTACGCTAACACTAACCCGTACCCTAACACGTACGCTCACCCTAAATCGTTGTCGTACCCTAACCTGTACCCTAAACCGTCCCCGTCCCCGTCCCCGTCCCCGTCCCCTAACCCTAACCCTTACCCGAAGCCTTACCCTCACCCGTCCCCTAATCCTAACCCGTACGCTAACACTAACACATACCCTAACATGTACGCTCACCCTAAACCGTTGTCGTACCCTAACCTGTACCCTTAACCGTCCCTGTCCCCGTCCCCTAACCCTAACCCTAGCCCTAACCCTAACCCTAACACTTACCCGAAGCCTTACCCTCACCCGTCCGCTAATCCTAACCCGTACGCTAACACTAACCCGTACCCTAACACGTACGCTCACCCTAAACCATGGTCGCAGCCGAACCTGTACCCTAAACCGTCCCCGTCCCCTAACCCTAACCCTAACCCTAACCCTAACCCTTACCCGAAGGCTTACCCTCACCCGTCCCCTAATCCTAACCCGTACGCTAACACTAACCCGTACCTTAACACGTACGCTCACCCTAAACCTTTGTCGTACCCTAACCTGTACCCTAAACCGTCCGCGTCCCCTAACCCTAACCCTAACCCTAACCCTAACCCTAACCCTTACCTGAAGCCTTACACTCACCCGTCACCTAATCCTCACCCGTACGCTAACACTAACCCGTACCCTAACACGTACGCTCACCCTAAACCGTTGTCATACCCTAACCTGTACCCTAAACCGTCCCCTAACCCTAACCCTAAACCTAACCCTAACCCTAACCCTAACCCTTACCCGAAGCCTTACTCTCACCCATCCCCTAATCCTAACCCGTACGCAAACACTAACCCGTACCCTAACACGTACGCTCACCCTAAACCGTTGTCGTACCCTAACCTGTACCCTAAACCGTCCCCGTCCCCTAACCCTAACCCTAACCCTAACCCTAACCCTAACCCTTACGCGAAGCCTTACCCTCACCCGTCCCCTAATCCTAACCCGTACGCTAACACTAACCCGTACCCTAACACGTACGCTCAACCTAAACCGTTGTCGTACCCTAACCTGTACCCTAAACCGTCCCCGTCCCCTAACCCTAACCCTAACCCTTACCCGAAGCCCTACCCTCACCCGTTCCCTAATCCTAACCCGTACGCTAACACTAACCAGTACCCTAACACGTACGCTCACCCTAAACCGTTGTCGTACCCTAACTTGTACCCTAAACCGTCCCCGTCCCCTAACCCTAACACTAACCCTAACCCTTACCCGAAGCCTTACCCTCACCCGTCACCTAATCCTAACCCGTACGCTAACACTAACCCGTACCCTAACACGTACGCTCACCCTAAACCGTTGTCGTACCCTAACCTGTACCCTAAACTGTCCCCGTCCCCTAACCCTAACCCTAACCCTAACCCTAACCCTAACCCTTACCCGAAGACTTACCCTCACCCGTCCCCTAATCCTAACCCTTACGCTAACACTAACCCATACCCTAACACGTAAGCTCACCCTAAACCGTCCCCGTCCCCGTCCCCTAACCCTAACCCTAACCCTAACCCTTACCCGAAGCCTTACCCTCACCCGTCCCCTAATCCTAACCCGTACGCCAACACTAACCCGTACCGTAACACGTACGCTCACCCTAAACCGTTGTCGTACACTAACCTGTACCCTAAACCGTCCCCATCCCCTAACCCTAACCCTAACCCTAACCCTAACCCTTACCCGAAGCCTTACCATCACCCGTCCCCTAATGCTAACCCGTACGCTAACACTAAGCCGTACCCTAACACGTACGCTCAACCTAAACCGTTGTCATACCCTAACCTGTACCCTAAACCGTCCCCGTCCCCTAACCCTAACCCTAACCCTAACCCTATCCCTTACCCGAAGCCTTACCCTCACCCGTCCCCTAATCCTCACCCGTACTCTAACACTAACCCGTACCCTAACACGTACGCTCACCCTAAAACGTTGTCGTACACTAACCTGTACCCTAAACCGTCCCCGTCCCCGTCCCCTAACCCTAACCTTAACCCTAACCCTAACCCTAACCCTTACCCGAAACCTTACCCTCACCAGTCCCCTAATCCTAACCCGTACGCTAACACTAACCCGTACCCTAACACGTACGCTCACCCTAAACCGTTGTCGTACCCTAACCTGTACCCTAAACCGTCCCCGTCCCATAAACCTAAACCTAACCCTAACCCTAACCCTTACCCGAAGCCTTAACCTCACCCGTCCCCTAATCCTCACCCGTACGCTAACACTAACCCGTACCCTAACACGTACGCTCACCCTAAACCGTTGTCGTACCCTAACCTGTACCCTAAACCGTCCCCGTCCCCTAAA
This sequence comes from Delphinapterus leucas, assembly GCF_059928025.1. Lineage (NCBI taxonomy): Eukaryota > Metazoa > Chordata > Mammalia > Artiodactyla > Monodontidae > Delphinapterus > Delphinapterus leucas. The sequence goes on along the minus strand of NW_028322236.1, from coordinate 7,597,644 downwards.
CCTAACCCTAACCCTAACCCTAACCCTAACCCTTACCCGAAGCCTTACCCTCACCCGTCCCCTAATCCTAACCCGTACGCTAACACTAACCCGTACCCTAACACGTACGCTCACCCTAAACGGTTGTCGTACCCTAAACTGTACCCTAAACCGTCCACGTCCCCTAACCCTAACCCTAACCCTAAACCTAACCCTTACCCGAAGCCTTACCCTAACCCGTCCCCTAATCCTAACCCGTACGTTAACACTAACCGGTACCCTAACACGTACCCTCACCCTAAACCGTTGTCCTACCCTAACTTGTACCCTAAACCGTCCCTGTGCCCGTCCCCTAACCCTAACCCTAACCCTAACCCTAACCCTTTCACGAAGCCTTAACCTCACCCGTCCCCTAATCCTAACCCGTACGCTAACACTAACACATACCCTAACACGTACGCTCACCCTAAACCGTTGTCGTACCCTAACCTGTACCCTAAACCGTCCCCGTCCCCTAACCCTAACCCTAACCCTAACCCAAACCCTTACCCGAAGCCTTACACTCACCCGTCCCCTAATCCTCACCCGTACGTTAACACTAACCCGTACCCTAACACGTACGCTCACCCTAAACCTTTGTCGTACACTAACCTGTACCCTAAACCGTCCCCGTCCCCGTCCCCTAACCCTAACCCTAACCCTAACCCTAACCCTTACCCGAAGCCTTACACTCACCCGTCCCCTAATCCTAACCCGTACGCTAACACTAACACATACCCTAACACCTACGCTCACCCTAAACCGTTGTCATACCCTAACTTGTACCCTAAACCGTCCCCGTCCCCTAACCCTAACCCTAACCCTAACCCTAACCCTAACCCTTACCCGAAGCCTTACCCTCACCCGTCCCCTAATCCTAAACCGTACACTAACACTAACCCGTACCCTAACACGTACGCTCACCCTAAACCGTTGTCGTAACCTAACCTGTACCCTAAACCGTCCCCGTCCCCTAACCCTAACCCTAACCCTAACCCTAATGCTTACCCGAAGCCTTACCCTCACCCGTCCCATAATCCTAACCCGTACGCTAACACTAACCCGTACCCTAACACTTACGCTCACCCTAAACCGTTGTCGTACACTAACCTGTACCCTAAACCGTCGCCGTCCCCGTCCCCGTCCCCTAACCCTAACCCTAACCCTAACCCTTACCTGAAGCCTTACCCTCACCCGTCCCCTAATCCTAACCCGTACGCTAACACTAACCCGTACCCTAACACGTACGCTCATCCTAAACTGTTGTCGTACCCTAACCTGTACCCTAAACCGTCCCTGTCCCCGTCCCCTAACCCTAACCCTAACCCTTACCCGAAGCCTTACCCTCACCCGTCCCCTAATCCTAACCCGTACGCTAACACTAACACATACCCTAACATGTACGCTCACCCTAAACCGTTGTCGTACCCTAACCTGTACCCTTAACCGTCCCTGTCCCCGTCCCCTAACCCTAACCCTAGCCCTAACCCTAACCCTAACACTTACCCGAAGCCTTACCCTCACCCGTCCGCTAATCCTAACCCTTACGCTAACACTAACCCGTACCCTAACACGTACGCTCACCCTAAACCATTGTCGCAGCCGAACCTGTACCCTAAACCGTCCCCGTCCCCTAACCCTAACCCTAACCCTAACCCTAACCCTTACCCGAAGGCTTACCCTCACCCGTCCCCTAATCCTAACCCGTACGCTAACACTAACCCGTACCTTTTCACGTACGCTCACCCTAAACCTTTGTCGTACCCTAACCTGTACCCTAAACCGTCCGCGTCCCCTAACCCTAACCCTAACCCTAACCCTATCCCTAACCCTTACCTGAAGCCTTACACTCACCCGTCACCTAATCCTCACCCGTACGCTAACACTAACCCGTACCCTAACACTTACGCTCACCCTAAACCGTTGTCGTACCCTAAACTGTACCCTAAACCGTCCCCTAACCCTAACCCTAAACCTAACCCTAACCCTAACCCTAAACCTTACCCGAAGCCTTACCCTCACCCGTCCCCTAATCCTAACCCGTACGCAAACACTAACCCGTACCCTAACACGTACGCTCACCCTAAACCGTTGTCGTACCCTAACCTGTACCCTAAACCGTCCCCGTCACCTAACCCTAACCCTAACCCTAACCCTAACCCTAACCCTTACGCGAAGCCTTACCCTCAACCGTCCCCTAATCCTAACCCGTACGCTAACACTAACCCGTACCCTAACACGTACGCTCAACCTAAACCGTTGTCGTACCCTAACCTGTACCCTAAACCGTCCCCGTCCCCTAACCCTAACCCTAACCCTTACCCGAAGCCCTACCCTCACCCGTTCCCTAATCCTAACCCGTACGCTAACACTAACCAGTACCCTAACACGTACGCTCACCCTAAACCGTTGTCGTACCCTAACTTGTACCCTAAACCGTCCCCGTCCCCTAACCCTAACACTAACCCTAACCCTTACCCGAAGCCTTACCCTCACCCGTCCCCTAATCCTAACCCGTACGCTAACACTAACCCGTACCCTAACACGTACGCTCACCCTAAACCGTTGTCGTACCCTAACCTGTACCCTAAACTGTCCCCGTCCCCTAACCCTAACCCTAACCCTAACCCTAACCCTAACCCTTACCCGAAGACTTACCCTCACCCGTCCCCTAATACTAACCCTTACGCTAACACTAACCCATACCCTAACACGTAAGCTCACCCTAAACCGTCCCCGTCCCCTTCCCCTAACCCTAACCCTAATCCTAACCCTTACCCGAAGCCTTACCCTCACCCGTCCCCTAATCCTAACCCGTACGCCAACACTAACCCGTACCGTAACACGTACGCTCACCCTAAACCGTTGTCGTACACTAACCTGTACCCTAAACCGTCCCCATCCCCTAACCCTAACCCTAACCCTAACCCTAACCCTTACCCGAAGCCTTACCATCACCCGTCCCCTAATGCTAACCCGTACGCTAACACTAAGCCGTACCCTAACACGTACGCTCAACCTAAACCGTTGTCATACCCTAACCTGTACCCTAAACCGTCCCCGTCCCCTAACCCTAACCCTAACCCTAACCCTATCCCTTACCCGAAGCCTTACCCTCACCCGTCCCCTAATCCTAACCCTTACGCTAACACTAACCCGTACCCTAACACGTACGCTCACCCTAAACCGTTGTCGTACCCTAACCTGTACCCTAAACCATCCCCGTCCCCTAACCCTAACCCTAACCCTTACCCGAAGCCTTACCCTCACCCGTCCCCTAATCCTCACCCGTACGCTAACACTAACCCGTACCCTAACACGTACGCTCACCCTAAACCGTTGTCGTACCCTAACCTGTACCCTAAACCGTCCCCGTCCCATAAACCTAAACCTAACCCTAACCCTAACCCTTACCCGAAGCCTTAACCTCACCCGTCCCCTAATCCTCACCCGTACGCTAACACTAACCCGTACCCTAACACGTACGCTCACCCTAAACTGTTGTCGTACCCTAACCTGTACCCTAAACCGTCCCCGTCCCCTAAACCTAACCCTAACCCTAACCCTAACCCTAACCCTTACCCGAAGACTTACCCTCACCTGTCCCCTAATCCTAACCCGTACGCTAACACTAACCCGTACCCTAACACGTACGCTCACCCTAAACGGTTGTCGTACCCTAAACTGTACCCTAAACCATCCACGTCCCCTAACCCTAACCCTAACCCTAAACCTAACCCTTACCAGAAGCCTTACCCTAACCCGTCCCCTAATCCTAACCCGTACGTTAACACTAACCGGTACCCTAACACGTACCCTCACCCTAAACCGTTGTCCTACCCTAACTTGTACCCTAAACCGTCCCTGTGCCCGTCCCCTAACCCTAACCCTAACCCTAACCCTAACCCTTTCACGAAGCCTTAACCTCACCCGTCCCCTAATCCTAACCCGTACGCTAACACTAACACATACCCTAACACGTACGCTCACCCTAAACCGTTGTCGTACCCTAACCTGTACCCTAAACCGTCCCCGTCCCCGTCCCCTAACCCTAACCCTAACCCTAACCCAAACCCTTACCCGAAGCCTTACACTCACCCGTCCCCTAATCCTCACCGGTACGTTAACACTAAACCGTACCCTAACACGTACGCTCACCCTAAACCTTTGTCGTACACTAACCTGTACCCTAAACCGTCCCCGTCCCCGTCCCCTAACCCTAACCCTAACCCTAACCCTAACCCTTACCCGAAGCCTTACCCTCACCCGTCCCCTAATCCTAACCCGTACGCTAACACTAACCCATACCCTAACACGTACGCTCACCCTAAACCGTTGTCATACCCTAACTTGTACCCTAAACCGTCCCCGTCCCCTAACCCTAACCCTAACCCTAACCCTAACCCTAACCCTTACCCGAAGCCTTACCCTCACCCGTCCCCTAATCCTAACCCGTACACTAACACTAACCCGTACCCTAACACGTACGCTCACCCTAAACCGTTGTCGTAACCTAACCTGTACCCTAAACCGTCCCCGTCCCCTAACCCTAACCCTAACCCTAATGCTTACCCGAAGCCTTACCCTCACCCGTCCCATAATCCTAACCCGTACGCTAACACTAACCCGTACCCTAACACTTATGCTCACCCTAAACAGTTGTCGTACACTAACCTGTACCCTAAACCGTCGCCGTCCCCGTCCCCGTCCCCTAACCCTAACCCTAACCCTTACCTGAAGCCTTACCCTCACCCGTCCCCTAATCCTAACCCGTACGCTAACACTAACCCGTACCCTAACACGTACGCTCATCCTAAACTGTTGTCGTACCCTAACCTGTACCCTAAACCGTCCCTGTCCCCGTCCCGTAACCCTAACCCTAACCCTAACACTAACCCTAACCCTTACCCGAAGCCTTACACTCACCCGTCCCCTAATCGTAACCCGTACGCTAACACTAACCCGTACCCTAACACGTACGCTCACCCTAAACCGTTGTCGTACCCTAACCTGTCCCCTAAACTGTCCCCGTCCCCTAACCCTAACCCTAACCGTAACCCTAACCCTAACACTTACCCGAAGACATACCCTCACCCGTCCCCTAATCCTAACCCTTACGCTAACACTAACCCATACCCTAACACGTAAGCTCACCCTAAACCGTTTTCGTACCCTAACCTGTACCCTAAACCGTCCCCGTCCCCGTCCCCTAACCCTAACCCTAACCCTAACCCTTACCCGAAGCCTTACCCTCACCCGTCCCCTAATCCTAACCCGTACGCCAACACTAACCCGTACGCTCACCCTAAACCGTTGTCGTACACTAACCTGTACCCTAAACCGTCCCCATCTCCTAACCCTAACCCTAACCCTAACCCTAACCCTTACCCGAAGCCTTACTGTCACCCGTCCCCTAATCCTAACCCGTACGCTTACACTAACCCGTACCCTAACACGTACGCTCACCCTAAACCGTTGTCATACCCTAACCTGTACCCTAAACCGTCCCCGTCCCCTAACCCAAACCCTAACCCTAACCCTATCCCTTACCCGAAGCCTTACCCTCACCCGTCCCCTAATCATAACCCGTACGCTAACACTAACCCGTACCCTAACACGTACGCTCACCCTAAACCGTTGTCGTACCCTAACCTGTACCCTATCCCGTCCCCGTCCCCTAACCCTAACCCTAACCCTTACCCGAAGCCTTACCCTCACCCGTCCCCTAATCCTCACCCGTACGCTAACACTAACCCGTACCCTAACACGTACGCTCACCCTAAAACGTTGTCGTACACTAACCTGTACCCTAAACCGTCCCCGTCCCCTACCCTAACCCTAAACCTAACCCTAACCCTAACCTTACCCGAAGCCTTACCCTCACCCGTCCCCTAATACTAACCCGTTCGCTAACACTAACCCGTACCCTAAAACGTACGCTCACCCTAAACCGTTGTCGTACCCTAACCTGTACCCTAAACCGTCCCCGTCCCCTAACCCTAAACCTAACTCTAACCCTAACCGTAACCCTTACCCGAAGCCTTACCCTCACCCGTCCCCTAATCCTCACCCGTACGCTAACACTAACACGTACCCTAACACGTACGCTCACCCTAAACAGTTGTCGTACCCTAACCTGTACCCTAAACCGTCCCGGTCCCCTAAACCTAACCCGAACCCTAACCCTAACCCTTACCCGAAGCCTTACCCTCACCCGTCCCCACATCCTAACCCGTACGCTAACACTAACCCGTACCCTAACACGTACGCTCACCCTAAACGGTTGTCGTACCCTAACCTGTACCCTAAACCGTCCACGTCCCCTAACCCTAACCCTAACCCTAACCCTAACCCTTACCCGAAGCCTTACCCTCACCCGTCCCCTAATCCTAACCCGTACGCTAACACTAACCCATACCCTAACACGTACGCTCACCCTAAACCGTTGTCGTACCCTAACTTGTACCCTAAACCGTCCCCGTCCCCGTCCCCTAACCCTAACCCTAACCCTAACCCTAACCCTTACCCGAAGCCTTATCCTCACCCGTTCCCTAATCCTAACCCATACGTTAACACTAACCCGTACCCTAACACGTACCCTCACCCTAAACCGTTGTCGTACCCTAACTTGTACCCTAAACCGTCCCTGTGCCCGTCCCCTAACCCTAACCCTAACCCTAACCCTTTCCCGAAGCCTTAACCTCACCCGTCCCCTAATCCTAACCCGTACGCTAACACTAACCCATACCCTAACACGTACGCTCACCCTAAACCGTTGTCGTACCCTAACCTGTACCTTAAACCGTCCCCGTCCCCGTCCCCTAACCCTAACCCTAACCCTATCCCTAACCCTTACCTGAAGCCTTACACTCACCCGTCCCCTAATTCTCACCCGTACGCTAACACTAACCCGTACCCTAACACGTACGCTCACCCTAAACCTTTGTCGTACACTAACCTGTACCCTAAACCGTCCCCGTCCCCTAACCCTAACCCTAACCCTAACCCTAACCCTAACCCTTACCCGAAGCCTTACACTCACCCGTCCCCTAATCCTAACCCGTACGCTAACACTAACCCGTACCCTAACACGTACGCTCACCCTAAACCGTTGTCATACCCTAACTTGTACCCTAAACCGTCCCTGTCCCCTAACCCTAACCCTAACCCTAACCCTTACCCGAAGCCTTACCCTCACCCGTCCCCTAATCCTAACCCGTACACTAACACTAACCCGTACCCTAACACGTACGCTCACCCTAAACCGTTGACGTACCCTAACCTGTACCCTAAACCGTCCCCGTCCCCTAACCCTAAACCTAACCCTAACCCTATCCCTAACCCTTACCCGAAGCCTTACACTCACCCGTCCCCTAATCCTAACCCGTACGCTAACACTAACCCGTACCCTAACACGTACGCTCACCCTAAACCGTTGTCGTACCCTAACCTGTACCCTAAACCGTCCCCGTCCCCGTCCCCTAACCCTAACCCTAACCCTAACCCTAACATTTACCCGAAGCCTTACCCTCAGCCGTCCTCTAATCCTAACCCGTACGCTAACACTAACCCGTACCCTAACACGTACGCTCACCCTAAATCGTTGTCGTACCCTAACCTGTACCCTAAACCATCCCCGTCCCCGTCCCCGTCCCCGTCCCCTAACCCTAACCCTTACCCGAAGCCTTACCCTCACCCGTCCCCTAATCCTAAACCGTACGCTAACACTAACACATACACTAACATGTACGCTCACCCTAAACCGTTGTCGTACCCTAACCTGTACCCTTAACCGTCCCTGTCCCCGTCCCCTAACCTTAACACTAGCCCTAACCCTAACCCTAACACTTACCCGAAGCCTTACCCTCACCCGTCCGCTAATCCTAACCCGTACGCTAACACTAACCCGTACCCTAACACGTACGCTCACCCTAAACCATTGTCGCAGCCGAACCTGTACCCTAAACCGTCCCCGTCCCCTAACCCTAACCCTAACCCTAACCCTAACCCTTACCCGAAGCCTTACCCTCACCCGTCCCCTAATCCTAACCCGTACGCTAACACTAACCCGTACCTTTTCACGTACGCTCACCCTAAACCTTTGTCGTACCCTAACCTGTACCCTAAACCGTCCGCGTCCCCTAACCCTAACCCTAACCCTAACCCTAACCCTAACCCTTACCTGAAGCCTTACACTCACCCGTCACCTAATCCTCAGCCGTACGCTAACACTAACCCGTACCCTAACACGTACGCTCACCCTAAACCGTTGTCGTACCCTAACCTGTACCCTAAACCGTCCCCTAACCCTAACCCTAAATCTAACCCTAACCCTAACCCTAACCCTTACCCGAAGCCTTACCCTCACCCGTCCCCTACTCCTAATCCGTACGCAAACACTAACCCGTACCCTAACACGTACGCTCACCCTAAACCGTTGTCGTACCCTAACCTGTACCCTAAACCGTCCCCTTCCCCTAACCCTAACCCTAACCCTAACCCTAACCCTTACGCGAAGCCTTACCCTCACCCGTCCCCTAATCCTAACCCGTACGCTAACACTAACCCGTACCCTAACACGTACGCTCAACCTAAACCGTTGTCGTACCCTAACCTGTACCCTAAACCGTCCCCGTCCCCTAACCCTAACCCTAACCCTTACCCGAAGCCCTACCCTCACCCGTTCCCTAATCCTAACCCGTACGCTAACACTAACCAGTACCCTAACACGTACGCTCACCCTAAACCGTTGTCGTACCCTAAATTGTACCCTAAACCGTCCCCGTCCCCTAACCCTAACACTAACCCTAACCCTTACCCGAAGCCTTACCCTCACCCGTCCCCTAATCCTAACCCGTACGCTAACACTAACCCGTACCCTAACACGTACGCTCACCCTAAACCGTTGTCGTACCCTAACCTGTACCCTAAACTGTCCCCGTCCCCTAACCCTAACCCTAAACCTAACCCTAACCCTAACCCTTACCCGAAGACTTACCCTCACCCGTCCCCTAATCCTAACCCTTACGCTAACACTAACCCATACCCTAACACGTAAGCTCACCCTAAACCGTTTTCGTACCCTAACCTGTACCCTAAACCGTCCCCATCCCCGTCCCCTAACCCTAACCCTAACCCTAACCCTTACCTGAAGCCTTACCCTCACCCGTCCCCTAATCCTAACCCGTACGCCAACACTAACCCGTACCGTAACACGTACGCTCACCCTAAACCGTTGTCGTACACTAACCTGTACCCTAAACCGTCCCCGTCCCCGTCCCCTAACCCTAACCCTAACCCTAACCCTAACACTTACCCGAAGCCTTACCCTCACCCGTCCCCTAATCCTAACCCGTACGCTAACACTAACCCGTACCCTAACACGTACGCTCACCCTAAACCGTTGTCGTACCCTAACCTGTACCCTAAACCGTCCCCGTCCCATAAACCTAAACCTAACCCTAACCCTAACCCTTACCCGAAGCCTTAACCTCACCCGTCCCCTAATCCTCACCCGTACGCTAACACTAACCCGTACCCTAACACGTACGCTCACCCTAAACCGTTGTCGTACCCTAACCTGTACCCTAAACCGTCCCCGTCCCCTAAACCTAACCCTAACCCTAACCCTAACGCTAACCCTTACCCGAAGCCTTACCCTCACCCGTCCCCTAATCCTAACCCGTACGCTAACACTAACCCGTACCCTAACACGTACGCTCACCCTAAACGGTTGTCGTACCCTAAACTGTACCCTAAACCGTCCACGTCCCCTAACCCTAACCCTAACCCTAAACCTAACCCTTACCCGAAGCCTTACCCTAACCCGTCCCCTAATCCTAACCCGTACGTTAACACTAACCGGTACCCTAACACGTACCCACACCCTAAACCGTTGTCCTACCCTAACTTGTACCCTAAACCGTCCCTGTGCCCGTCCCCTAACCCTAACCCTAACCCTAACCCTAACCCTTTCCCGAAGCCTTAACCTCACCCGTCCCCTAATCCTAACCCGTACGCTAACACTAACCCATACCCTAACACGTACGCTCACCCTAAACCGTTGTCGTACCCTAACCTGTACCCTAAACCGTCCCCGTCCCCTAACCCTAACCCTAACCCTAACCCTTACCCGAAGCCTTACACTCACCCGTCCCCTAATCCTCACCCGTACGCTAACACTAACCCGTACCCTAACACGTACGCTCACCCTAAACCTTTGTCGTACACTAACCTGTACCCTAAACCGTCCCCGTCCCCTAACCCTAACCCTAACCCTAACCCTAACCCTAACCCTTACCCGAAGCCTTACCCTCACCCGTCCCCTAATCCTAACCCGTACACTAACACTAACCCGTACCCTAAAACGTACGCTCACCCTAAACCGTTGTCGTACCCTAACCGGTACCCTAAACCGTCCCCGTCCCCTAACCGTAACCATAACCCTAACCCTAACCCTAATGCTTACCCGAAGCCTTACCCTCACCCATCCCCTAATCCTAACCCGTACGCTAACACTAACCCGTACCCTAACACTTACGCTCACCCTAAACCGTTGTCGTACACTAACCTGTACCCTAAACCGTCGCCGTCCCCGTCCCCGTCCCCTAACCCTAACCCTAACCCTAACCTTTACCCGAAGCCTTACCCTCACCCGTCCCCTAATCCTAACCCGTACGCTAACACTAAACCGTACCATAACACGTACGCTCACCCTAAACCGTTGTCGTACACTAACCTGTACCCTAAACCGGCGCCGTCCCCGTCCCCTAACCCTAACCCTAACCCTAACCCTTACCCGAAGCCTTACCATCACCCGTCCCCTAATCCTAACCCGTACGCTAACACTAACCCGTACCCTAACACGTACGCTCACCCTAAACTGTTGTCGTACCCTAACCTGTACCCTAAACCGTCCCTGTCCCCGTCCCGTAACCCTAACCCTAACCCTAACACTAACCCTAACACTTACCCGAAGCCTTATCCTCACCCGTCGCCTAATCCTAACCCGTACGCTAACACTAACCCGTACCCTAACACGTACGCTCACCCTAAAACGTTGTCGTACACTAACCTGTACCCTAAACCGTCCCCGTCCCCTAACCCTAACCCTAACCCTAAGCCTAACCCTAACTCTTACCCGAAGACTTACCCTCACCCGTCCCCTAATCCTAACCCTTACGCTAACACTAACCCGTACCCTAACACGTAAGCTCACCCTAAACCGTTTTCGTACCCTAACCTGTACCCTAAACCGTCCCCGTCCCCGTCCCCTAACCCTAACCCTAACCCTAACCCTTAACCGAAGCCTTACCCTCACCCGTCCCCTAATACTAACCCGTACGCCAACACTAACACGTACCCTAACATGTACGCTCACCCTAAACCGTTGTCGTACACTAACCTGTACCCTAAACCGTCCCCATCCCCTAACCCTAACCCTCACCCTAAACCTTACCCGAAGCCTTACTCTTACCCGTCCCCTAATCCTAAACCGTACGCTAACACTAACCCGTACCCTAACACGTACGCTCACCCTAAACCGTTGTCGTACCTTAACCTGTACCCTAAACCGTCCCCGTCCCCGTCCCCTAACCCTAAACCTAACCCTAACCCTAACCGTTACCCGAAGCCTTACCCTCACCCGTCCCCTAATCCTAACCCGTACGCTAACACTAACCCGTACCCTAACACGTACGCTCACCCTAAACCGTTGTCATATCCTAACCTGTACCCTAAACCGTCCCCGTCCCCTAACCCTAACCCTAACCCTAACCCTATCCCTTACCCGAAGCCTTACCCTCACCCGTCCCCTAATCCTAACACGTACGCTAACACTAACCCCTACCCTAACACGTACGCTCAAACTAAATCGTTGTCATACCCTAACCTGTACCCTAAACCGTCCCCGTACCCTAACCCTAACCCTAACCCTAACCCTAACACTTACCCGAAGTCTTACCCTCACCCGTCCCCTAATCCTAATCCGTACGCTAACACTAACACGTACCCTAACACGTACGCTCACCCTAAACCGTTGTCGTACCCTAACCTGTACCCTAAACCGTCCCCGTCCCATAACCCTAACCCTAACATTAACCCTTACCCGAAGCCTTAACCTCACCCGTCCCCTTATCCTAACCCGTGCGCTAACACTAACCCGTACCCTAACACGTACGCTCACCCTAAACCGTTGTCGTACCCTAACCTGTACCCTAAACCGTCCCCGTCCCCGTCCCCGTCCCCGTCCCCTAACCCTAACCCTAACCCTTACCCGAAGCCTTACCCTCACCCGTCCCTTAATCCTAACCCGTACGCTAACACTAACCCATACCCTAACATGTACGCTCACCCTAAACCGTTGTCATACCCTAAAATGTACCCTAAACCGTCCCTGTCCCCGTCCCCTAACCCTAACCCTAACCCTAACCCTAACCCTTACCCGAAGCCTTACCCTCACCCGTCCCCTAATCCTAACCCGTACGCTAACACTAACCCGTACCCTAACACGTACGCTCACCCTAAACCGTTGACGCAGCCTAACCTGTACCCTAAACCATCCCCGTCCCATAACCCTAACCCTAACCCTAACCCTTACACGAAGCCTTACCCTCACCCGTCCCCTAATCCTAACTCGTACGCTAACACTAACCCGTACCCTAACACGTACGCTCACCCTAAATTGTTGTCGTACCCTAACCTGTACCCTAAACCGTCCCTGAACCCTAACCCTAACCCTAACCCTAAGCCAAACCCTAACACTTACCCGAAGCCTTACCCTCACCCGTCCCCTAATCCTAACCCGTACGCTAACACTAACCCGTACCCAAACACGTACGCTCACCCTAAACCGTTGTCGTACCCTAACCTGTACCCTAAACCGTCCCCGTCCCCTAACCCTAACCCTTACCCGAAGCCTTACACTCATCCGTCCTCTAATCCTCACCCGTACGCAAACACTAACCCGTACCCTAACACGTACGCTCACCCTAAACCGTTGTCGTACCCTAACCTGTACCGTAAACCGTCCCCGTCCCCTAACCCTAACCTTAACCCTAACCCTAACCCTAACCCTTACCCGAAGCCTTACCCTCACCCGTCCCCTAATCCTAACCCGTACACTAACACTAACCCGTACCCAAACACGTACGCTCACCCTAAACCGTTGTCGTACCCTAACCTGTACCCTAAACCGTCCCCGTCCCCTAACCCTAAACCTAACCCTAACCCTAACCCTAACCCTTACCCGAAGCCTTACCCTCACCCGTCCCCTAATTCTAACCCGTACGCTAACACTAACCCGTACCCTAACACGTACGCTCACCCTAAACCGTTGTCGTACCCTAACCTGTACCCTAAACCGTCCCCGTCCCCGTCCCCTAACCGTAACCCTAACCCTAACCCTAACCCTTACCCGAAGCCTTACACTCACCCGTCCCTTAATCCTAACCCGTACGCTAACACTAACCCGTACCCTAACACGTATGCTCACCCTAAACGGTTGTCGTACCCTAACCTGTACCCTAAACCGTCCCCGTCCCCTAACCCTAACCCTAACCCTAACCCTTACCCGAAGCCTTACCCTAACCCGTCCCCTAATCCTAACCCATAAGCTAACACTAACCCGTACCCTAACACGTACCCTCACCCTAAACCGTTGTCGTACCCTAACTTGTACCCTAAACCGTCCCCGTGCCCGTCCCCTAACCCTAACCCTAACCCTTTCCCGAAGCCTTACCCTAACCCGTCCCCTAAACCTAACACGTACGCTAACACTAACCCGTACCCTAACACGTACGCTCACCCTAAACCGTTGTCGTATCCTAACCTGTACCCTAAACCGTCCCTGTCCCCTAACCCTAACCCTAACCCTAACCCTAACCCTTACCCGAAGCCTTACCCTCACCCGTCCCCTAATCCTAACCCGTACGCTAACACTAACCCGTACCCTAACACGTACGCTCACCCTAAACCGTTGTCGTACCCTAAACTGTACCCTAAACCGTCCACGTCCCCGTCCCCTAACCATAACCCTAACCTTAACCCTAACCTTTACCCGAAGCCTTACCCTCTCCCGTCCCCTAATCCTAACCCGTACGCTAACACTAACCCGTACCCTAACACGTACGCTCACCCTAAATCGTTGTCGTACCTTAACCTGTACCCTAAACCGTCCCCGTCCCTGTCCCCGTCCCCGTCCCCTAACCCTAACCCTAACCCTTACCCGAAGCCTTACACTCACCCGTCCCCTAATCCTCACCCATACGCTAACACTAAACCATACCCTAACACGTACGCTCACCCTAAACCGTTGTCGTACCCTAACCTGTACCCTAAACCGTCCCCGTTCCCTAACCCTAACCCTAACCCTAACCCTAACCCTTACCCGAAGCCTTACCCTCACCCGTCCCCTAATCCTAACCCGTACGCTAACACTAACCCGTACCCTAACACGTACGCTCACCCTAAACCGTTGTCGTACCCTAACCTGTACCCTAAACCGTCCCCGTCCCCTAAACCTAACCCGAACCCTAACCCTAACCCTAACCCTTACCCAAAGCCTTACCCTCACCCGTCCCCTAATCCTAACCCGTACGCTAACGCTAACCCGTACCCTAACACGTACGCTCACCCTAAACCGTTGACGTACACTAACCTGTACCCTAAACCGTCCCCGTCCCCTAACCCTAACCCTAACCCTAACCCTAACCCTTACCCGAAGCCTTATACTCACCCGTCCCCTAATCCTAACCCGTAAGCTAACACTAACCCGTACCCTAACATGTACGCTCACCCTAAACTGTTGTCGTACCCTAACCTGTACCCTAAACCGTCCCCGTCCCCGTCCCCAACCCTAACCCTAACCCTAACCCTATCCTTTACCCGAAGCCTTACCCTCACCCGTCCACTAATCCTAACCCGTACGCTAACACTAAACCGTACCCTAACACGTACGCTCACCCTAAACCGTTGTCGTACACTAACCTGTACCCTAAACCGTCCCCATCCCCTAACCCTAACCCTCACCCTAAACCTTACCCGAAGCCTTACTCTTACCCGTCCCCTAATCCTAAACCGTACGCTAACACTAACCCGTACCCTAACACGTACGCTCACCCTAAACCGTTGTCGTACCTTAACCTGTACCCTAAACCGTCCCCGTCCCCGTCCCCTAACCCTAAACCTAACCCTAACCCTAACCGTTACCCGAAGCCTTACCCTCACCCGTCCCCTAATCCTAACCCGTACGCTAACACTAACCCGTACCCTAACACGTACGCTCACCCTAAACCGTTGTCATATCCTAACCTGTACCCTAAACCGTCCCCGTCCCCTAACCCTAACCCTAACCCTAACCCTATCCCTTACCCGAAGCCTTACCCTCACCCGTCCCCTAATCCTAACACGTACGCTAACACTAACCCCTACCCTAACACGTACGCTCAAACTAAATCGTTGTCATACCCTAACCTGTACCCTAAACCGTCCCCGTACCCTAACCCTAACCCTAACCCTAACCCTAACACTTACCCGAAGTCTTACCCTCACCCGTCCCCTAATCCTAATCCGTACGCTAACACTAACACGTACCCTAACACGTACGCTCACCCTAAACCGTTGTCGTACCCTAACCTGTACCCTAAACCGTCCCCGTCCCATAACCCTAACCCTAACATTAACCCTTACCCGAAGCCTTAACCTCACCCGTCCCCTTATCCTAACCCGTGCGCTAACACTAACCCGTACCCTAACACGTACGCTCACCCTAAACCGTTGTCGTACCCTAACCTGTACCCTAAACCGTCCCCGTCCCCGTCCCCGTCCCCGTCCCCTAACCCTAACCCTAACCCTTACCCGAAGCCTTACCCTCACCCGTCCCTTAATCCTAACCCGTACGCTAACACTAACCCATACCCTAACATGTACGCTCACCCTAAACCGTTGTCATACCCTAAAATGTACCCTAAACCGTCCCTGTCCCCGTCCCCTAACCCTAACCCTAACCCTAACCCTAACCCTTACCCGAAGCCTTACCCTCACCCGTCCCCTAATCCTAACCCGTACGCTAACACTAACCCGTACCCTAACACGTACGCTCACCCTAAACCGTTGACGCAGCCTAACCTGTACCCTAAACCATCCCCGTCCCATAACCCTAACCCTAACCCTAACCCTTACACGAAGCCTTACCCTCACCCGTCCCCTAATCCTAACTCGTACGCTAACACTAACCCGTACCCTAACACGTACGCTCACCCTAAATTGTTGTCGTACCCTAACCTGTACCCTAAACCGTCCCTGAACCCTAACCCTAACCCTAACCCTAAGCCAAACCCTAACACTTACCCGAAGCCTTACCCTCACCCGTCCCCTAATCCTAACCCGTACGCTAACACTAACCCGTACCCAAACACGTACGCTCACCCTAAACCGTTGTCGTACCCTAACCTGTACCCTAAACCGTCCCCGTCCCCTAACCCTAACCCTTACCCGAAGCCTTACACTCATCCGTCCTCTAATCCTCACCCGTACGCAAACACTAACCCGTACCCTAACACGTACGCTCACCCTAAACCGTTGTCGTACCCTAACCTGTACCGTAAACCGTCCCCGTCCCCTAACCCTAACCTTAACCCTAACCCTAACCCTAACCCTTACCCGAAGCCTTACCCTCACCCGTCCCCTAATCCTAACCCGTACACTAACACTAACCCGTACCCAAACACGTACGCTCACCCTAAACCGTTGTCGTACCCTAACCTGTACCCTAAACCGTCCCCGTCCCCTAACCCTAAACCTAACCCTAACCCTAACCCTAACCCTTACCCGAAGCCTTACCCTCACCCGTCCCCTAATTCTAACCCGTACGCTAACACTAACCCGTACCCTAACACGTACGCTCACCCTAAACCGTTGTCGTACCCTAACCTGTACCCTAAACCGTCCCCGTCCCCGTCCCCTAACCGTAACCCTAACCCTAACCCTAACCCTTACCCGAAGCCTTACACTCACCCGTCCCTTAATCCTAACCCGTACGCTAACACTAACCCGTACCCTAACACGTATGCTCACCCTAAACGGTTGTCGTACCCTAACCTGTACCCTAAACCGTCCCCGTCCCCTAACCCTAACCCTAACCCTAACCCTTACCCGAAGCCTTACCCTAACCCGTCCCCTAATCCTAACCCATAAGCTAACACTAACCCGTACCCTAACACGTACCCTCACCCTAAACCGTTGTCGTACCCTAACTTGTACCCTAAACCGTCCCCGTGCCCGTCCCCTAACCCTAACCCTAACCCTTTCCCGAAGCCTTACCCTAACCCGTCCCCTAAACCTAACACGTACGCTAACACTAACCCGTACCCTAACACGTACGCTCACCCTAAACCGTTGTCGTATCCTAACCTGTACCCTAAACCGTCCCTGTCCCCTAACCCTAACCCTAACCCTAACCCTAACCCTTACCCGAAGCCTTACCCTCACCCGTCCCCTAATCCTAACCCGTACGCTAACACTAACCCGTACCCTAACACGTACGCTCACCCTAAACCGTTGTCGTACCCTAAACTGTACCCTAAACCGTCCACGTCCCCGTCCCCTAACCATAACCCTAACCTTAACCCTAACCTTTACCCGAAGCCTTACCCTCTCCCGTCCCCTAATCCTAACCCGTACGCTAACACTAACCCGTACCCTAACACGTACGCTCACCCTAAATCGTTGTCGTACCTTAACCTGTACCCTAAACCGTCCCCGTCCCTGTCCCCGTCCCCGTCCCCTAACCCTAACCCTAACCCTTACCCGAAGCCTTACACTCACCCGTCCCCTAATCCTCACCCATACGCTAACACTAAACCATACCCTAACACGTACGCTCACCCTAAACCGTTGTCGTACCCTAACCTGTACCCTAAACCGTCCCCGTTCCCTAACCCTAACCCTAACCCTAACCCTAACCCTTACCCGAAGCCTTACCCTCACCCGTCCCCTAATCCTAACCCGTACGCTAACACTAACCCGTACCCTAACACGTACGCTCACCCTAAACCGTTGTCGTACCCTAATCTGTACCCTAAACCGTCCCCGTCCCCTAAACCTAACCCGAACCCTAACCCTAACCCTAACCCTTACCCAAAGCCTTACCCTCACCCGTCCCCTAATCCTAACCCGTACGCTAACGCTAACCCGTACCCTAACACGTACGCTCACCCTAAACCGTTGACGTACACTAACCTGTACCCTAAACCGTCCCCGTCCCCTAACCCTAACCCTAACCCTAACCCTAACCCTTACCCGAAGCCTTATACTCACCCGTCCCCTAATCCTAACCCGTAAGCTAACACTAACCCGTACCCTAACATGTACGCTCACCCTAAACTGTTGTCGTACCCTAACCTGTACCCTAAACCGTCCCCGTCCCCGTCCCCAACCCTAACCCTAACCCTAACCCTATCCTTTACCCGAAGCCTTACCCTCACCCGTCCACTAATCCTAACCCGTACGCTAACACTAAACCGTACCCTAACACGTACGCTCACCCTAAACCGTTGTCTTACCCTAACCTGTACCCTAAACCGTCCCCGTCCCCGTCCCCGTCCCCTAACCCTAACCCTAACCCTTACCCGAAGCCTTACCCTCACCCGTCCCCTAATCCTAACCCGTACGCTAACACTAACCCGTACCCTAACACTTACGCTCACCCTAAAACGTTGACGTACCCTAACCAGTACCCTAAACCGTCCCCGTCCCCTAACCCTAACCCTAACCCTAACCCTTACCCGAAGCCTTACCCTCACCCGTCCCCTTTTCCTAACTCGTACGCTAACACTAACCCGTACCCTAACACGTACGCTCACCCTAAACCGTTGTCGTACCCTAACCTGTACCCTAAACCGTCCCCGTCCCCTAATCCTAACCCTAACCCTAAACCTAACTCTTACCCGAAGCCTTACCCTCACCCGTCCCCTAATCCTAACCCGTACACTAACACTAACCCGTACCCTAACACGTACGCTCACCCTAAACCGTTGTCGTACCCTAACCTGTACCCTAAACTGTCCCCGTTCCCTAACCCTAACCCTAACCTAACCCTAACCCTAACCCTTACCCGAAGCCTTACACTCACCGTCCCCTAATCCTCACCCGTACGCTAACACTAACCCGTACCCTAACACGTACGCTCACCCTAAACCGTTGTCGTACCCTAATCTGTACCCTAAACCGTCCCCGTCCCCGTCCCCTAACCCTAACCCTAACCCTAACCCTTACCCGAAGCCTTACCCTCACCCGTCCCCTAATCCTAACCCGTACACTAACACTAACCCGTACCCTAACACGTACGCTCACCCTAAACCGTTGACGTACACTAACCTGTACCCTAAACCGTCCCCGTCCCCTAACCCTAATCCTAACCCTAACCCTAACCCTTACCCTAACCCTTTCCCGAAGCCTTACCCTCACCCGTCCCCTAATCCTAACCCGTACGCTAACTCTAACCAGTACCCTAACACGTACGCTCACCCTAAACCGTTGTCGTACCCTAACCTGTACCCTAAACCGTCCCCGTCCCCGTCCCCTAACCCTAACCCTAACCCTTACCCGAAGCCTTGCCCTCACCCGTCCCCTAATCCTAACCCGTGCGCTAACACTAACCCGCACCCTAACACGTACGCTCACCCTAAACTGTTGTCGTACCGTAAACTGTACCCTAAACCGTCCCCGCCCCTAACCCTAACCCTAACGCTTACCCGAAGCCTTACCCTCACCCGTCCCCTAATCCTAACCCGTACGCTAACACTAACCCGTACCCTAGCACGTACGCTCACCCTAAACCGTTGTCATACACTAACCTGTACCATAAACCGTCCCCGTCCCCGTCCCCGTCCCCTAAACCTAACCCTAACCCTAACCCTTACCCGAAGCCTTACCCTCACCCGTCCCCTAATCCTAACCCGTACGCTAACACTAACCCGTACCCTAACACGTACGCTCACCCTAAACCGTAGTCCTACACTAACCTGTACCCTAAACCGTCCCCGTCCCCGTCCCCGTCCCCTAAACTTAACCCTAACCCTAACCCTAACCCTTACCCGAAGCCTTACCCTCACCCGTCCCCTAATCCTAACCCGTACGCTAACACTAACCCGTACCCTAACACGTACGCTCACCCTAAACCGTTGTCGTACCCTAACCTGTACCCTAAACCGTCCCCGTCCCCTAACCCTAACCCTAACCCTAATCCTAACCCCAACCCTAAACCTTACCCTCACCCGTCCCCTAATCCTAACCTGTACGCAAACACTAACCCGTACCCTAACACGTAAGCTCACCCTAAACCGTTGTTGTACCCTAACCTGTACCCTAAACCGTCCCAGTACCCGTCCCCGTCCCCTAACCCTAACCCTAACCCTTACCCGAAGCCTTACCCTCACCCGTCCCCTAATAATAACCCGTACGCTAACACTAACCCGTACCCTAACACGTACGCTCACCCTAAACCGTTGTCGTACCCTAACCTGGACCCTAAACCGTCCCCGTCCCCGTCCCCTAACCCTAACCCTAACCCTAACCCGTCCGCGTCCCCGTCCCCGTCCCCTAACCCTAACCCTAACCCTTACCCGAAGCCTTACCCTCACCCGTCCCCTAATCCTCACCCGTACGCTAACACTAACAAATACCCTAACCTGTACCCTAAACCGTCCCTGTCACCGTCCCCTAACCCTAACCCTAGCCCTAACCCTTACCCTAACCCTTACCCGAAGCCTTATCCTCACCCGTCCCCTAATCCTAAACCGTACGCTAACACTAACCCGTACCCTAACACGTACGCTCACCCTAAAACGTTGTCGCAGCCTAACCTGTACCCTAAACCGTCCCCGTCCCCTAACCCTAACCCTAACCCTATCCCTAACCCTTACCCGAAGCCTTACCCTCACCCGTCCCCTAATGCTAACTCGTACGCTAACACTAACCCGTACCCTAACACGTACGCTCACCCTAAATCGTTGTCGTACCCTAACCTGTACCCTAAACCGTCCCCGAACACTAACCCTAACCCTAACCCTAACCCTAACACTTACCCAAAGACTTACCCTCACCCGTCCCCTAATCCTAACCCGTACGCTAACACTAAACCGTACCCTAACACGTACGCTCACCCTAAACCGTTGTCGTACCCTAACCTGGACCCTAAACCGTCCCCGTCCCCGTCCCCTAACCCTAACCCTAACCCTAACCCGTCCCCGTCCCCGTCCCCGTCCCCTAACCCTAACCCTAACCCTTACCCGAAGCCTTACCCTCATCCGTCCCCTAATCCTAACCCGTACGCTAACACTAACCCATACCCTAACCTGTACCCTAAACCGTCCCTGTCCCCGTCCCCTAACCCTAACCCTAGCCCTAACCCTAACCCTAACCCTTACCCGAAGCCTTACCCTCACCCGTCCCCTAATCCTAACTCGTACGCTAACACTAACCCGTACCCTAACACGTACGCTCACCCTAAATCGTTGTCGTACCCTAACCTGTACCCTAAACCGTCCCCGAACACTAACCCTAACCCTAACCCTAACCCTAACACTTACCCGAAGAGTTACCCTCACCCGTCCCCTAATCCTAACCCGTACGATAACACTAACCCGTACCCTAACACGTACGCTCACCCTAAACCGTTGTCGTACCCTAACGTGTACCCTAAACCGTCCCCGTCCCCTAAACCTAACTCTAATCCTAACCCTAACCCTTACCCGAAGCCTTACCCTCACCCGTCTCCTAATCCTAACCCGTACGCTAACACTAACCCGTAACCTAACACGTACGCTCACCCTAAACCGTTGTCGTAGCCTAACCTGTACCCTAAACCGTCCCGTCCCCTAACCGTAACCCTAACCCTAACCCTTACCCGAAGTCTTACCCTCACCCGTCCCCTAATCCTAACCCGTACGCTAACACTAACCCGTACCCTAACACGTACGCTCACCCTAAATCGTTGTCGTACCCTAACCTGTACCCTAAACCGTCCCCGTACCCTAACCCTAACCCTAACCCTAACCCTAACACTTACCCGAAGCCTTACCCTCACCCGTCCCCTAATCCTAACCCGTACGCTAACACTAACCCGTACCCTAACACGTACGCTCACCCTAAACCGTTTTCGTACCCTAACCTGTACCCTAAACCGTCCCCGTCCCCTAACCCTAACCCTAACCCTAACCCTTACCCGAAGCCTTACCCTCACCCGTGCCCTAATCCTAACCCGTACGCTAACACTAACCTGTACCCTAACACGTACGCTCACCCTAAACCTTTGTCGTACCCTAACCTGTACCCTAAACCGTCCGCGTCCCCTAACCCTAACCCTAACCCTAACCCTAACCCTTACCCGAAGCCTTACCCTCACCCGTCCCATAATTCTAAACCGTACGCTAACACTAAACCGTACCCTAACACGTACGTTCACACTAAACCGTTGTCGTACCCTAACCTGTACCCTAAACCGTCCCCGTCCCCTAACCCTAACCCTAACCCTTACCCGAAGCCTTACCCTCACCCGTTCCCTAATTCTAACCCGTACGCTAACACTAACCCGTAACCTAACACGTACGCTCACCCTAAACCGTTGTCGTACCGTAACATGTACCCTAAACCGTCCCCGTCCCCTAACCCTAACCCTAACCCTAACCCTTACCAGAAGCCTTACCCTCACCCGTCCCCTAATCCTAACCCGTACGCTAACACTAACCCGTACCCTAAAACGTACGCTCACCCTAAACCGTTGTCGTACCCTAACCTGTACCCTAAACCGTCCCCGTTCCCTAACCCTAACCCTAACCCTAACCCTAACCCTAACGCTCACCCGAAGCCTTACCCTCAACCGTCCCCTAATCCTACCCCGTACGCTAACACTAACCCGTACCCTAACACGTACGCTCACCCTAAACCGTTGTCGTACACTAACCTGTACCCTAAACCGGCGCCGTCCCCGTCCCCGTCCCCGTCCCCTAACCCTAACCCTAACCCTTACCCGAAGCCTTACCCTCACCCGTCCCCTAATCCTAACCCGTACGCTAACACTAACCCATACCCTAACACGTACGCTCACCCTAAACTGTTGTCGTACCCTAACCTGTACCATAAACCGTCCCTTTCCCCGTCCCGTAACCCTAACCCTAACCCTAACCCTAACCCTAACCCTTACCCGAAGCCTTACCCTCACCCGTCCCCTAATCCTAATCCGTACGCTAACACTAACCCATACCCTAACACGTACGCTCACCCTAAACCGTTGTCGTACCCTAACCTGTACCCTAAACCGTCCCCGTCCCCTAACCCTAACCCTAACCCTAACCCTAACCCTTACCCGAAGACTTACCCTCACCCGTCCCCTAATCCTAAACCTTACGCTAACACTAACCCGTACCCTAACACGTTAGCTCACCCTAACCGGTTTTCGTACCCTAACCTGTACCCTAAACCGTCCCCTAACCCTAACCCTAACCCTTACCAGAAGCCTTACCCTCACCCGTCCCATAATCCTAACCCGTACGCCAACACTAAGCCATACCCTAACACGTACGCTCACCCTAAATCGTTGTCGTACACTAACCTGTACCCTAAACCGTCCCCATCCCCTAACCCTAACCCTAACCCTAACCCTTACCCGAAGCCTTACTCTTACCCGTCCCCTAATCCTAAACCGTACGCTAACACTAACCCGTACCCTAACACGTACGCTCACCCTAAACCGTTGTCATACCCTAACCTGTACCCTAAACCGTCCCCGTCCCCTAACCCTAACCCTAACCCTAACCCTATCCCTTACCCGAAGCCTTACCGTCACCCGTCCCCTAATCCTAACCCGTACGCTAACACTAACCCGTACCCTAACACGTACTCTCACCCTAAATCGTTGTCGTACACTAACCTGTACCCTAAACCGTCCCCGTACCCTAACCCTAACCCTAACCCTAACCCTAACCCTAACACTTACCCGAAGCCTTACCCTCACCCGTCCCCTAATCCTAACCCGTACGCTAACACTAACCCGTACCCTAACACGTACGCTCACCCTAAACCGTTGTCGTACCCTAACCTGTACCCTAAACCGTCCCCGTCCCCGTCCCCTAACCCTAACCCTAACCCTTACCCGAAGCCTTGCCCTCACCCGTCCCCTAATCCTAACCCGTGCGCTAACACTAACCCGCACCCTAACACGTACGCTCACCCTAAACTGTTGTCGTACCGTAAACTGTACCCTAAACCGTCCCCGCCCCTAACCCTAACCCTAACGCTTACCCGAAGCCTTACCCTCACCCGTCCCCTAATCCTAACCCGTACGCTAACACTAACCCGTACCCTAGCACGTACGCTCACCCTAAACCGTTGTCATACACTAACCTGTACCATAAACCGTCCCCGTCCCCGTCCCCGTCCCCTAAACCTAACCCTAACCCTAACCCTTACCCGAAGCCTTACCCTCACCCGTCCCCTAATCCTAACCCGTACGCTAACACTAACCCGTACCCTAACACGTACGCTCACCCTAAACCGTAGTCCTACACTAACCTGTACCCTAAACCGTCCCCGTCCCCGTCCCCGTCCCCTAAACTTAACCCTAACCCTAACCCTAACCCTTACCCGAAGCCTTACCCTCACCCGTCCCCTAATCCTAACCCGTACGCTAACACTAACCCGTACCCTAACACGTACGCTCACCCTAAACCGTTGTCGTACCCTAACCTGTACCCTAAACCGTCCCCGTCCCCTAACCCTAACCCTAACCCTAATCCTAACCCCAACCCTAAACCTTACCCTCACCCGTCCCCTAATCCTAACCTGTACGCAAACACTAACCCGTACCCTAACACGTAAGCTCACCCTAAACCGTTGTTGTACCCTAACCTGTACCCTAAACCGTCCCAGTACCCGTCCCCGTCCCCTAACCCTAACCCTAACCCTTACCCGAAGCCTTACCCTCACCCGTCCCCTAATAATAACCCGTACGCTAACACTAACCCGTACCCTAACACGTACGCTCACCCTAAACCGTTGTCGTACCCTAACCTGGACCCTAAACCGTCCCCGTCCCCGTCCCCTAACCCTAACCCTAACCCTAACCCGTCCGCGTCCCCGTCCCCGTCCCCTAACCCTAACCCTAACCCTTACCCGAAGCCTTACCCTCACCCGTCCCCTAATCCTCACCCGTACGCTAACACTAACAAATACCCTAACCTGTACCCTAAACCGTCCCTGTCACCGTCCCCTAACCCTAACCCTAGCCCTAACCCTTACCCTAACCCTTACCCGAAGCCTTATCCTCACCCGTCCCCTAATCCTAAACCGTACGCTAACACTAACCCGTACCCTAACACGTACGCTCACCCTAAAACGTTGTCGCAGCCTAACCTGTACCCTAAACCGTCCCCGTCCCCTAACCCTAACCCTAACCCTATCCCTAACCCTTACCCGAAGCCTTACCCTCACCCGTCCCCTAATGCTAACTCGTACGCTAACACTAACCCGTACCCTAACACGTACGCTCACCCTAAATCGTTGTCGTACCCTAACCTGTACCCTAAACCGTCCCCGAACACTAACCCTAACCCTAACCCTAACCCTAACACTTACCCAAAGACTTACCCTCACCCGTCCCCTAATCCTAACCCGTACGCTAACACTAAACCGTACCCTAACACGTACGCTCACCCTAAACCGTTGTCGTACCCTAACCTGGACCCTAAACCGTCCCCGTCCCCGTCCCCTAACCCTAACCCTAACCCTAACCCGTCCCCGTCCCCGTCCCCGTCCCCTAACCCTAACCCTAACCCTTACCCGAAGCCTTACCCTCATCCGTCCCCTAATCCTAACCCGTACGCTAACACTAACCCATACCCTAACCTGTACCCTAAACCGTCCCTGTCCCCGTCCCCTAACCCTAACCCTAGCCCTAACCCTAACCCTAACCCTTACCCGAAGCCTTACCCTCACCCGTCCCCTAATCCTAACTCGTACGCTAACACTAACCCGTACCCTAACACGTACGCTCACCCTAAATCGTTGTCGTACCCTAACCTGTACCCTAAACCGTCCCCGAACACTAACCCTAACCCTAACCCTAACCCTAACACTTACCCGAAGAGTTACCCTCACCCGTCCCCTAATCCTAACCCGTACGATAACACTAACCCGTACCCTAACACGTACGCTCACCCTAAACCGTTGTCGTACCCTAACGTGTACCCTAAACCGTCCCCGTCCCCTAAACCTAACTCTAATCCTAACCCTAACCCTTACCCGAAGCCTTACCCTCACCCGTCTCCTAATCCTAACCCGTACGCTAACACTAACCCGTAACCTAACACGTACGCTCACCCTAAACCGTTGTCGTAGCCTAACCTGTACCCTAAACCGTCCCGTCCCCTAACCGTAACCCTAACCCTAACCCTTACCCGAAGTCTTACCCTCACCCGTCCCCTAATCCTAACCCGTACGCTAACACTAACCCGTACCCTAACACGTACGCTCACCCTAAATCGTTGTCGTACCCTAACCTGTACCCTAAACCGTCCCCGTACCCTAACCCTAACCCTAACCCTAACCCTAACACTTACCCGAAGCCTTACCCTCACCCGTCCCCTAATCCTAACCCGTACGCTAACACTAACCCGTACCCTAACACGTACGCTCACCCTAAACCGTTTTCGTACCCTAACCTGTACCCTAAACCGTCCCCGTCCCCTAACCCTAACCCTAACCCTAACCCTTACCCGAAGCCTTACCCTCACCCGTGCCCTAATCCTAACCCGTACGCTAACACTAACCTGTACCCTAACACGTACGCTCACCCTAAACCTTTGTCGTACCCTAACCTGTACCCTAAACCGTCCGCGTCCCCTAACCCTAACCCTAACCCTAACCCTAACCCTTACCCGAAGCCTTACCCTCACCCGTCCCATAATTCTAAACCGTACGCTAACACTAAACCGTACCCTAACACGTACGTTCACACTAAACCGTTGTCGTACCCTAACCTGTACCCTAAACCGTCCCCGTCCCCTAACCCTAACCCTAACCCTTACCCGAAGCCTTACCCTCACCCGTTCCCTAATTCTAACCCGTACGCTAACACTAACCCGTAACCTAACACGTACGCTCACCCTAAACCGTTGTCGTACCGTAACATGTACCCTAAACCGTCCCCGTCCCCTAACCCTAACCCTAACCCTAACCCTTACCAGAAGCCTTACCCTCACCCGTCCCCTAATCCTAACCCGTACGCTAACACTAACCCGTACCCTAAAACGTACGCTCACCCTAAACCGTTGTCGTACCCTAACCTGTACCCTAAACCGTCCCCGTTCCCTAACCCTAACCCTAACCCTAACCCTAACCCTAACGCTCACCCGAAGCCTTACCCTCAACCGTCCCCTAATCCTACCCCGTACGCTAACACTAACCCGTACCCTAACACGTACGCTCACCCTAAACCGTTGTCGTACACTAACCTGTACCCTAAACCGGCGCCGTCCCCGTCCCCGTCCCCGTCCCCTAACCCTAACCCTAACCCTTACCCGAAGCCTTACCCTCACCCGTCCCCTAATCCTAACCCGTACGCTAACACTAACCCATACCCTAACACGTACGCTCACCCTAAACTGTTGTCGTACCCTAACCTGTACCATAAACCGTCCCTTTCCCCGTCCCGTAACCCTAACCCTAACCCTAACCCTAACCCTAACCCTTACCCGAAGCCTTACCCTCACCCGTCCCCTAATCCTAATCCGTACGCTAACACTAACCCATACCCTAACACGTACGCTCACCCTAAACCGTTGTCGTACCCTAACCTGTACCCTAAACCGTCCCCGTCCCCTAACCCTAACCCTAACCCTAACCCTAACCCTTACCCGAAGACTTACCCTCACCCGTCCCCTAATCCTAAACCTTACGCTAACACTAACCCGTACCCTAACACGTTAGCTCACCCTAACCGGTTTTCGTACCCTAACCTGTACCCTAAACCGTCCCCTAACCCTAACCCTAACCCTTACCAGAAGCCTTACCCTCACCCGTCCCATAATCCTAACCCGTACGCCAACACTAAGCCATACCCTAACACGTACGCTCACCCTAAATCGTTGTCGTACACTAACCTGTACCCTAAACCGTCCCCATCCCCTAACCCTAACCCTAACCCTAACCCTTACCCGAAGCCTTACTCTTACCCGTCCCCTAATCCTAAACCGTACGCTAACACTAACCCGTACCCTAACACGTACGCTCACCCTAAACCGTTGTCATACCCTAACCTGTACCCTAAACCGTCCCCGTCCCCTAACCCTAACCCTAACCCTAACCCTATCCCTTACCCGAAGCCTTACCGTCACCCGTCCCCTAATCCTAACCCGTACGCTAACACTAACCCGTACCCTAACACGTACTCTCACCCTAAATCGTTGTCGTACACTAACCTGTACCCTAAACCGTCCCCGTACCCTAACCCTAACCCTAACCCTAACCCTAACCCTAACACTTACCCGAAGCCTTACCCTCACCCGTCCCCTAATCCTAACCCGTACGCTAACACTAACCCGTACCCTAACACGTACGCTCACACTAAACCGTTGTCGTACCCTAACCTGTACCCTAAACCGTCCCCGTCACCTAACCCTAACCCTAACCCTAACCCTTACCCGAAGCCTTAGCCTCACCCGTCCCCTAATCCTCACCCGTACGATAACACTAACCCGTACCCTAACACGTACGCTCACCCTACACCGTTGTCGTACCCTAACCTGTACCCTAAACCGTCCCCGTCCCCGTCCCCGTCCCCGTCCCCTAACCCTAACCCTAACGCTTACCCGAAGCCTTACCCTCACCCGTCTCCTAATCCTAACCCGTACGCAACACTAACCCATAACCTAACATGTACGCTCACCCTAAAACGTTGTCGTACCCTAACCTGTACCCTAAACCGTCCCTGTCGCCGTCCCCTAACCCTAACCCTAACCCTAACCCTAACCCTTACCCGAAGCCTTACCCTCACCCGTCCCCTAATCCTAATCCGTACGCTAACACTATCCCGTAACCTAACACGTACGCTCACCCTAAACCGTTGTCGTACCCTAACCTGTACCCTAAACCGTCCCCGTCCCCTAACCCTAACCCTAACCCTAACCCTTACCCGAAGCCTTACCCTCACCCGTCCCCTAATCCTAACTCGTACGCTAACACTAACCCGTACCCTAACATGTACGCTCAACCTAAATCGTTGTCGTACCCTAACCTGTACCATAAACCGTACCCGAACCCTAACCCTAACCCTAACCCTAACCCTAACCCTAACACTTACCCGAAGCCTTACCCTCACCCGTCCCCTAATCCTAACCCGTACTCTAACACTAACCCGTACCTTAACACGTACGCTCACCATAAACCGTTGTCGTACCCTAACCTGTACCCTAAACCGTCCCCGTCCCCTAACCCTTACCCTAAGCCTAATCCTAACCCTTACCCGAAGCCTTACCCTCACCCGTCCCCTAATCCTAACCCGTACGCTAACACTAACCCGTAACCTAACACGTACGCTCACCCTAAACCGTTGTCGTAGCCTAACCTGTACCCTAAACCGTCCCGTCCACTAACCCTAACCCTAACCCTAACCCTTACCCGAAGCCTTACCCTCACCTGTCCCATAATCCTAACACGTACGCTAACACTAACCCGTACCCTAACACGTACGCTCACCCTAAATCGTTGTCGTACCCTAACCTGTACCCTAAACCGTCCCCGTACCCTAACCCTAACCCTAACCCTAACCCTAACCCTAAAACTTACCCGAAGCCTTACCCTCACCCGTCCCCTAATCCTAACCCGTACGCTAACACTAACCCATACCCTAAGACGTACACTCACCTTAAACCGTTCTCGTACCCTAACCTGTACCCTAAACTGTCCCCGTCGCCTAACCCTGACCCTAACCCTAACCCTAACCCTTACCCGAAGCCTTACCCTCACCCGTCCCTTTATCCTAACCCGTACGCTAACACTAACCCGTACCCTAACACGTACGCTCACCCTAAATCGTTGTCGTACCCTAACCTGTACCCTAAACCGTCCCCGTCCCTGTCCCCGTCCCCTAACCCTAACCCTAACCCTTAGCCGAAGCCTTATCCTCACCCGTCCCCTAATCCTAACCCGTATGCTAACACTAACCCATACCCTAACATGTACGCTCACCCTAAACCGTTGTCGTACCCTAACCTGTACCCTAAACCGTCCCTGTCCCCGTCCCCTAACCCTAACCCTAACCCTAACCCTAACCCTAACCCTTACCCAAAGCCTTACCCTCACCCGTGCCCTAATCCTAACCCGTACGCTAACACTAACCCGTACCCTAACACGTACGCTCACCCTAAACCGTTGTCGTAGCCTAACCTGTACCCTAAACCGTCACCGTCCCCTAACCCTAACCCTAACCCTAACCCTTACCCGAAGCCTTACCCTCACCCGTCCCCTAATCCTAACCCTTACGCTAACACTAACCCGTACCCTAACACGTACGCTCACCCTAAATCGTTGTCGTACCCTAACCTGTACCCTAAACCGTCCCCGTACCCTAACCCTAACCCTAACCCTAACCCTAACCCTAACACTTACCCGAAGCCTTACCCTCACCCGTCCCCTAATCCGAACCCGTACGCTAACACTAACCCGTACCCTAACACGTACGCTCACCCTAAACCGTTGTTGTACCCTAACCTGTACCCTAAACCGTCCCCGTCCCCTAACACTAACCCTAACCCTAACCCTTACCCGAAGCCTTACACTCACCCGTCCCCTTATCCTAACCCGTACGCTAACACTAACCCATACCCTAACACGTACGCTCACCCTAAACCGTTGTCGTACCCTAACCTGTACCCTAAACCGTCCCCGTCCCCTAACACTAACCCTAACCCTAACCCTAACCCTTACCCGAAGCCTTACCCTGACCCGTCCCCTAATCCTAACCCGTACGCTAACACTAACCCGTACCCTAACACGTACGCTCACACTAAACCGTTGTCGTACCCTAACCTGTACCCTAAACCGTCCCCGTCACCGTCCCCTAACCCTAACCCTAACCCTAACCCTAACCTTTACCCGAAGCCTTACCCTCACCCGTCCCCTAATCCTAACCCGTACGCTAACACTAACCCGTACCCTAACACGTACGCTTACCCTAAATCTTTGTCGTACCCTCACCTGTACCCTAAACCGTCCCCGTCCCCATCCCCATCCCCGTCCACTAACCCTAACCCTAACCCTTACCTGAAGCCTTACCCTCACCCGTCCCCTAATCCTAACCCGTACGCTAACACTAACCCGTACCCTAACACGTACCCTCACCCTAAACAGTTGTCGTAGCCTAACCTGTACCCTAAACCATCCCCGTCCCCTAACCCTAACCCTAACACTAACCCTAACCCTTACCCGAAGCCTTACCCTCACCCGTCCCCTAATCCTAACCCGTACGCTAACACTAACCCGTACCCTAACACGTACGCTCACCCTAAATCGTTGTCGTACCCTAACCTGTACCCTAAACCGTCCCCGTACCCTAACCCTAAACCTAACCCTAACACTTACCCGAAGCCTTACCCTCACCCGTCCCCTAATCCTAACCCGTACGCTAACACTAACCCGTAACCTAACACGTACGCTCACCCTAAACCGTTGTCGTAGCCTAACCTGTACCCTAAACCGTCCCCGTCCC
Source organism: Delphinapterus leucas (assembly GCF_059928025.1). Classification (NCBI taxonomy): domain Eukaryota; kingdom Metazoa; phylum Chordata; class Mammalia; order Artiodactyla; family Monodontidae; genus Delphinapterus; species Delphinapterus leucas. The sequence continues at coordinate 7,565,867 of NW_028322236.1, read as the reverse complement.
CTAACCCTAATCCTAACACTAACCCTAACCCTTACCGGAAGCCTTACCCTCACCCGTCCCCTAATCCTAACTCGTACGCTAACACTAAACCATACCCTAACACGTACGCTCACCCTAAACCGTTGTCGTACCCTAACCTGTACCCTAAACCGTCCCCGTTCCCTAACCCTAACCCTAACCCTAACCCTAACCCTTTCCCGAAGCCTTACCCTCACCTGTCCCATAATCCTGACCCGTACGCTAACACTAACACGTACCCTAAAAAGTACGCTCACCCTAAACTGTTGTCGTACCCTAACCTGTATCCTAAACCGTCCCCGTCCCCGTCCCCAACCCTAACCCTAACCCTAACCCTAACCTTTACCCGAAGCCTTACCCTCACACGTCCCCTAATACTAACCCGTACGCTAACACTAACCCGTACCCTAACACGTACGCTCACCCTAAACCGTTGTCGTACCCTAACCTGTACCCTAAACCGTCCCTGTCCCCGTCCCCTAACCCTAACCCTAACACTAACCCTAACCCTAACCCTTACCCGAAGCCTTACCCTCACCCGTCCCCTAATCCTAACCCGTACGCTAACACTAACCCCTACCCTAACACGTACGCTCACCCTAAACCGTTGTCGTAGCCTAACCTGTACCCTAAACCGTCCCCGTCCCCTAACCCTAACCCTAACCCTAACCCTTACCCGAAGCCTTACCCTCACCCGTCCCCTAATCCTAACCCGTACACTAACACTAACCCGTACCCTAACACGTACGCTCACCCTAAACCGTTGTCGTACCCTAACCTGTACCCTAAACCGTCCCCGTCCCCTAACCCTAACCCTAACCCTATCCCTAACCCTTACCCGAAGCCTTACCCTCACCCGTCCCCTTATACTATCCCGTACCCTAACACTAACCCGTACCCTAACACGTACGCTCACCCTAAACCGTTGTCGTACCCTAACCTGTACCCTAAACCGTCCCCGTCCCTAACCCTAACCCTAACCCTAAACCTAACCCTTACCCGAAGCCTTACCCTCACCCGTCCCCTAATCCTAACCCATACGCTAACACTAACCCGTACCCTAACACGTACGCTCACCCTAAACCGTTGTCGTACCCTAACCTGTATCTTAAACCGTCCCCGTTCCCTAACCCTAACCCTAACCTAACCCTAACCCTAACCCTTACCCGAAGCCTTACACTCAACCGTCCCCTAATCCTCACCCGTACGCTAACACTAACCCGTACCCTAACACGTACGGTCACCCTAAAACGTTGTCGTACCCTAACCTGTACCCTAAACAGTCCCCGTCCCCTAACCCTAACCCTAACCCTAACCCTAACCCTTACCCGAAGCCTTACCCTCACACGTCCCCTAATCCTAACCCGTACACTAACACTAACCCGTACCCTAACACGTACGCTCACCCTAAACCGTTGACGTACCCTAACCTGTACCCTAAACCGTCCCCGTCCCCTAACCCTAATCCTAACCCTAACCCTAACCCTAACCCTTACCCGAAGCCTTACACTCACCCGTCCCCTAATCCTAACCCGTACCCTAACACTAACCCGTATCCTAACACGTACGCTCACCCTAAACCGTTGTCGTACCCTAACCTGTACCCTAAACCGTCCCCGTCCCCGTCCCTTAACCCAAGCCCTAACCCTAACCTTTACCCGAAGCCTTACCCTCACCCGTCCCCTAATCCTAACCCGTACGCTAACACTAACCCGTACCCTAACACGTACGCTCACCCTAAACCCTTGTCGTACCCTAACCTGGACCCTAAACCGTCCCCGTCCCCGTCCCCGTCCCTGTCCCCGTCCCCTAACCCTAACCCTAACCCTAACCCTAACCCTTACCCGAAGCCTTTCCCTCACCCGTCCCCTAATCCTAAACCGTACGCTAACACTAACCCGTACCCTAACACGTACGCTCACCCTGAACCGCTGTCGTAGCCTAACGTGTACCCTAAACCATCCCCGTCCCCTAACCCTAACCCTAAATCTAAACCTTACCCGAGGCCTTACCCTCACCCGTCCCCTAATCCTAACCCGTACGCTAACACTAATCCGTACCCTAACACGTACACTCACCCTAAATCATTGTCGTACTCTAAACTGTACCCTAAACCGTCCCCGTACACTAACCTTAACCCTAACCCTAACCCTAACACTTACCCGAAGCCTTACCCTCACCCGTCCCCTAATCCTAACCCGTACGCTAACACTAACCCGTACCCTAACACGTACGCTCACCCTAAACCGTTGTCGTACCCTAACCTGTACCCTAAACCGTCCCCGTCCCCTAACCCTAACCCTAACCCTAACCCTTACCCGAAGCCTTAGCCTCACCCGTCCCCTTATCCTAACCCGTACGCTAACACTAACCCGTACCCTAACACGTACGCTCACCCTAAACCGTTGTCGTACCCTAACCTGTACCCTAAACCGTCCCCTAACCCTAACCCTAACCCTAACCCTAACCCTTACCCGAAGCCTTACCCTCACCCGTCCCCTAATCCTAACCCGTACGCTAACACTAACCCGTACCCTAACACGTACGCTCACCCTAAACCGTTGTCGTACCCTAACCTGTACCCTAAACCGTCCCCGTCCCCTAACCCTAACCCTAACCCTAACCCTAACCCTTACCCGAAGCATTACACTCACCCGTCCCATAATCCTCACCCGATCGCTAACAGTAACCCGTACCCTAACACGTATGCTCACCCTAAACCGTTGTCGTACCCTAACCTGTACCCTAAACCGTCCCCGTCCCCTAACCCTAAACCTAACCCTAACCCTAACCCTTACCCGAAGCCTTACCCTCACCCGTCCCCTAATCCTAACCCGTACGCTAACACTAACCCGTACCCTAACACATACGCTCACCCTAAACCGTTGTCATACGCTAACCTGTACCCTAAACCGTCCCCGTGCCCGTCCCCTAACCCTAACCCTAACCCTAACCCTTACCCGAAGCCTTACCCTCACCCTTCCCCTAATCCTAACCCGTACGCTAACACTAGCCCGTACCCTAACACGTACGCTCACCCTAAACCGTTGTCGTACCCTAACCTGTACCCTAAACCGTCCCCGTCCCCGTCCCCTAACCCTAACCCTAACCCTAACCCTAACCCTTACCCGAAGCCTTACCCTCACCCGTCCACTAATCCTAACCCGTACGCTAACACTAACCCGTACCCTAACACGTACGCTCACCCTAAACTGTTGTCGTACCCTAACCTGTACCCTAAACCGTCCCCGTCCCCGTCCCCTAACCCTAACCCTAACCCTAACACTTACCCGAAGCCTTACCCTCACCCGTCCCCTAACCCTAAACCGTACGCTAACACTAACCCGTACCCTAACACGTACGCTCACCCTAAACTGTTGTCGTACCCTAAACTGTACCCTAAACCGTCCCCGTCCCCTAACTCTAACCCTAACCCTAACCCTAACCCTAACCCTTACCCGAAGCCTTACCCTCACCCGTCCCCTAATCCTGACCCGTACGCTAACACTAACCCGTACCCTAACACGTACGCTCACCCTAAACCGTTGACATACACTAACCTGTACCCTAAACCGTCCCCGTCCCCTAACCCTAACCCTAACCCTAACCCTAACCCTTACCCGAAGCCTTACACTCACCCGTCCCCTAATCCTAACCCGTAAGCTAAAACTAACCCGTACCCTAACACGTACGCTCACCCTAAACTGTTGTCGTACCCTAACAAGTACCCTAAACCGTCCACGTCCCCATCCCCAACCCTAACCCTAACCCTAACCCTAACCTTTACCCGAAGCCTTACCCTCACCCGTCCCCTAATCCTAACCCGTACGCTAACACTAACCCATACCCTAACATGTACGCTCACGCTAAACCGTTGTCGTACCCTAACCTGTACCCTAAACCGTCCCCGTCCCCGTCCCCGTCCCCTAACCCTAACCCTTACCCGAAGCCTTACCCTCACCCGTCCCCTAATACTAACCCGTACGCTAACACTAACCCATACCCTAACATGTACGCTCACGCTAAACCGTTGTCGTACCCTAATCTGTACCCTAAACCGTCCCTGTCCCCGTCCCCTAACCCTAACCCTAACCATAACCCTAACCCTAACCCTTACCCGAAGCCTTACCCTCACCCGTCCGCTAATCCTAAACTGTACGCTAACACTACCCCCTACCCTAACACGTACGCTCACCCTAAACCGTTGTCGTAGCCTAACCTGTACCCTAAACCGTCCCCGTCCCCTAACCCTAACCCTAACCCTAACCCTTACCCGAAGCCTTACCCTCACCCGTCCCCTGATCCTAACCCGTACGCTAACACTAACCCGTACCCTTACAGGTACGCTCACCCTAAATCATTGTCGTACCCTAACCTGTACCCTAAACCGTCCCCGTACCCTAACCCTAACCCTAACCCTAACCCAAACACTTACCCGAAGCCTTACCCTCACCCGTCCCCTAATCCTAACCCGTACGCTAACACTAACCCGTACCCTAAGACATACGCTCACCCTAAACCGTTGTCGTACCCTAACCTGTACCCTTAACCATCCCCGTCCCCTAACCCTAACCCTAACCCTATCCCTAACCCTTACCCGAAGCCTTACCCTCACCCGTCCCCTTATCCTAACCCGTACGCTAACACTAACCCGTACCCTAACACGTACGCTCACCCTAAACCGTTGTCGTACCCTAACCTGTATCCTAAACCGTCCCCGTCCCCTAACCCTAACCCTAAACCTAACCCTTACCCGAAGCCTTACCCTCACCCGTCCCCTAATCCTAACCCGTACGCTAACACTAACCCGTACCCTAACACGTACGCTCACCCTAAACCGTTGTCGTACCCTAACCTGTACCCTAAACCGTCCCCGTTCCCTAACCCTAACCCTAACCTAACCCTAACCCTAACCCTTACCCGAAGCCTTACACTCACCCGTCCCCTAATCCTCACCCGTACGCTAACACTAACCCATACCCTAACACGTACGCTCACCCTAAACCGTTGTCGTACCCTAACCTGTACCCTAAACCGTCCCTGTCCCCTAACCCTAACCCTAACCCTAACCCTAACCCTAACCCTTACCCTCACCCGTCCCCTAATCCTAACCTGTACGCTAACACTAACCCGTACCCTAACACGTAAGCTCACCCTAAACCGTTGTTGTACCTTAACCTGTACCCTAAACCGTCCCCGTCCCCGTCCCCGTCCCCTAACCCTAACCCTAACCCTTTCCCGAAGCCTTACCCTCACCCGTCCCCTAATCCTAACCCGTACGCTAACACTAACCCGTACCCTAACACGTACGCTCACCCTAAACTGTTGTCGTACCCTAACCTGTACCCTAAACCGTCCCCGTCCCCGTCCACGTCCAGTAACCCTAAACCTAACCCTTACTCGAAGCCTTACCCTCACCCGTCCTCTAATCCTAACCCGTACGCTAAAACTAACCCATACCCTAACATGTACGGTCACCCTAAACCATTGTCGTACCCTAACCTGTACCCTAAACCGTCCCTGTCCCCGTCCCCTAACCCTAACCCTAACCCTAACCTTAACCCTTACCCGAAGCCTTACCCTCACCCGTCCCCTAATCCTAACCCGTACGCTAACACTAACCCGTACCCTAACACGTACGCTCACCCTAAACCGTTGTCGTAGCCTAACCTGTACCCTAAACCATCCCCGTCCCCTAACCCTAACCCTAACCCTAACCCTAACCCTTACCCGAAGCCTTACCCTCACCCGTCCCCTAATCCTAACCCGTACGCTAACACTAACCCGTACCCTAACACGTACGCTCACCCTAAACCGTTGTCGTACACTAACCTGTACCCTAAACCGTCCCCGTCCCCTTCCCCGTCCCCTAAACCTAACCCTAACCCTTACCCGAAGCCTTACCCTCACCCGTCCCCTAATCCTAACCCTTACACTAACACTAACCCATACCCTAACACGTACACTCACCCTAAACCGTTGTCGTACCCTAACCTGTACCCTAAACCGTCCCCGTCCCCTAACCCTAACCCTAACCCTTACCCTCACCCGTCCCCTAATCCTAACCTGTACGCTAACACTAACCCGTACCCTAACACGTACACTCAACCTAAACCGTTGTCGTACCCTAACCTGTACCCTAAACCGTCCCCGTCCCCTAACCCTAACCCTAACCCTAACCCTAACCCTTACCCTCACCCGTCCCCTAATCCTAACCTGTACGCTAACACTAACCCGTACCCTAACACGTACGCTCACCCTAAACCGTTGTCGTACCCTAATCTGTACCCTAAACCGTCCCCGTCCCCGTCCCCTAACCCTAACCCTAACCCTAATCTTTACCCGAAGCCTTACCCTCACCCGTCCCCTAATCCTAACCCGTACGCTAACACTAACCCGTACCCTAACACGTACGCTCACCCTAAACCGTTGTCGTACCCTAACCTGCACTCTAAACCGTCCCCGTCCCCTAACCCTAACCCAAACCCTAACCCTAACCCTTACCCGAAGCCTTACACTCACCCGTCCCATAATCCTCACGCGTACGCTAACATTAACCCGTACCCTAACACGTACGCTCACCCTAAACCGTTGTCGTACCATAACCTGTACCCTAAACCGTCCCCGTCCCCTAACCCTAACCCTAAACCTAACCCTAACCCTAACCCTTACCCTAACCCGTCCCCTAATCCTAACCCGTAAGGTAACACTAACCCGTACCCTAACACGTACCCTCACCCTAAACCGTTGTCGTACCCTAACCTGTACCCTAAACCGTCCCCGTCCCCTAACCCTAACACTAACCCTTTCCCGAAGCCTTAACCTCACCCGTCACCTAATCCTAACCCGTACGCTAACACTAACCCGTACCGTAACACGTACGCTCCCCCTAAACCGTTGTCGTACCCTAACCTGTACCCTAAACCGTCCCCGTCCCCTAACCCTAACCCTAACCATAACCCTAACCCTTACCCGAAGCCTTACCCTCACCCGTCCCCTTATCCTAACCCGTACACTAACACTAACCCGTACCCTAACACGTACGCTCACCCTAAACCGTTGACGTACCATAACCTGTACCCTAAACGGTCCCCGTCCCCTAACCCTAACCCTAACCCTAACCCTAACCCTTACCCGAAGCCTTACCCTCACCCGTCCCCTAATCCTAACCCGTACGCTAACACTAACCCGTACCCTAACACGTACGCTCACCCTAAACCGTTGTCGTACACTAACCTGTACTATAAACGGTCCCCGTGCCCATCCCCTAACCCTAAGCCTAACCCTAACCCTCACCCTTACCCGAAGCCTTACCCTCACCCTTCCCCTAATCCTAACCCGTACGCAAACACTAACCCGTACCCTAACACGTACGCTCACCCTAAACCGTTGTCGTACACTAATCTGTACCCTAAACCGTCCCCGTCCCCTATCCCTAACCCTAACCCTAACCCTAACCCTTACCTGAAGCCTTACCCTCACCCGTCCCCAATCCTAACCCGTACGCTAACACTAACCCGTACCCTAACACGTACGCTCTCCCTAAACAGTTGTCGTACCCTAACCTGTACCCTAAACCGTCCATGTCCCCTAACCCTAACTCTAACACTAACCCTAACCCTAACCCTTACCTGAAGCCTTACCGTAACCCGTCCCCTAATCCTAACCCGTACCCTAACACTAACCTGTACCCTAACACATACGCTCACCCTAAACCGTTGTCGTACCCTAACCTGTACCCTAAACCGTCCCCGTCCCCTTAACCTAACCCTAACCCTAACCCTTACCCGAAGCCTTACCCTAACCCGTCCCCCAATCCTAACCCGTACGCTAACACTAACACGTACCCTAACACGTACGCTCACCCTAAACCATTTTCGTACGCTAAACTGTACCCTAAACCGTCCCCTTACCCGTCCCCTGACCCTAACCCTAACCGTAACCCTAACCCTAACCCTTACCCAAAGCCTTACCCTAACCCTTCCCCTAATCCTAAACTGCACGCTAACACGAACCCTTACCCTAACACGTACGTTCACCCTAAACCGTTGTCGTACCTAACATGTACCCTAAACAGTCCCCGTCCCCGTGCCCGTCCCCTAACCCTAACCCTAACCCTAACCCTTACTCGAAGCCTTACCCTAACCTGTCCCCTAATCCTAACCCGTACGCTAACATTAACCTATACTCTAACACGTACACTCACCCTAAACCGTTGTCATACACTTACCTGTACACTCAAACGTCCCCTAACCCTAACCCTAACCCTAACCCTTACCCGAAGCCTTACCTTAACCCGTCCCCTAATCCTAACCCGTACGCTAACACTAACCCGTACCCTAACACGTACGCTCACCCTAAACCGTTGTCGTACCCTAACCTGTACCCTAAACCGTCCCCGTCCCCTAACCCTAACCCTAACCCTAACCCTTACCCGAAGCCTTACCCTAACCCATCCACTAATTCTAACCCGTACGCTAACAGTAACCCATACCCTAACACGTACGCTCTCCCTAAACCGTTGTCGTACCCTAACCTCTACCCTAAACTGTCGCCGTCAACTAACCCTAACCCTAACCCTAACCCTAATCCTAACCCTAACCCTTAGCCGAAGCCTTACCCTAATCCGTCCCCTAATCCTAAACCGTACGCTAACACTAACCTGTACCCTAACACATACGCTCACCCTAAAACGTTGTCGTACACTAATCTGTACCCTAAACCGTCCCCGTCCCCTAACCCTAACCTTAACCCTAACCCTTACCCGAAGCCTTACACTAACCCGTCCCTTAATCCTAACCCGTACGCTAACACTAACACGTACCCTAACACGTACGCTCACCCTAAACCGTTGTCGTACACTAACCTGTACCCTAAACCATCCCCGTCCCCATCCACGTCCCCTAACCCTAACCCTAACCCTAACCGTTACCCGAAGCCTTACACTAATACATCCTATAATCCTAACACGTATGCTACCACTAACCCGTACCCTAACACGTATGCTCTCCCTAAACAGTTGTCGTACCCTAACCAGTACCCTAAACTGTCCCCGTCCCCGTGCCCGTCCCCTAACTCTAACCCTAAACCTAACCCTTACCTGAAGCCTTACACTAACCCGTACCTTAATCCTAACCCTTACGCAAACACTAACACCTACCCTAACACGTACGCTCACCCTAAGCAGTTGTCATAGCCTAACCTGCACCCCAAACCGTCCCCGTCCTCTAACCCTAACCCTAACACTAACCTTAACCCTAAACTTTACCCGAAGCCTTACCCTAACCCTTCCCCTAATCCTAAACCGTATGCTAACACTAACCTGTACACTAACATGTACGCTCACCCTAAACCATTGTCGTACACTAACCTGTACCCTAAACCGTTCCCATCCCCTAACCCTATCCCTAACCCTAAACCTTACCCTTACCCGAAGCCTTACCCTAACCGGTCTTCTAATCCTAACCCGTACGCTAACACCAACAGGTACCATAACACGTACGCTCTAGCTAAACCGTTGTCGTACCCTAACCTGTACCCTAAACCATCCCCGTACCCTAACCCTAACCCTACCACTAACCCTAACCTTAACATTTACCCGAAGCCTTACCCTAACCCGTCCCCTTATCCTAAAACGTACGCTAAAACTAACCTGTACCCTAACACGTATGCTCACGCTAAACCGTTGTCGTACCCTAACCTTTACCCTAAACCATCCACGTCCCCTAACACTATCCCTAACCCTAACCCTTACCCGAAGAATTACCCTAACACGTCCCCTAAACCTAACCCGTACGCTAACACTAACACGTACCCTAAAACGTAGGCTCACCGTAAACAGTTGTTGTAACCTAAGCTGTACCCTAAAACGTCCCCGTTACCTAACCCTAACCCTAACACCAACCCTAACCCTAACCCTTACCCGAAGCCTTACCCTAGCCCGTGCCCTAATCCTAACCCGTACGATAACACTAACCAGTATCCTAACACGTACGCTCTCCCTAAAACGTTGTCGTATGCTAACCTGTACCCTAAACGGTCCCCGTCCCCTAACCCTAACCCTAACCCTAACCCTAACCCTTACCCGAAGCCTTACCCTCACCCGTCCGCTAATCCTAAACCGTACGCTAACACTACCCCCTACCCTAACACGTACGCTCACCCTAAACCGTTGTCGTAGCCTAACCTGTACCCTAAACCGTCCCCGTCCCCTAACCCTAACCCTAACCCTAACCCTTACCCGAAGCCTTACACTCACCCGTCCCCTAATCCTCACCCGTACGATAACACTAACCCATACCCTAACACGTACGCTCACCCTAAACCGTTGTCGTACCCTAACCTGTACCCTAAACCGTCCCTGTCCCCTAACCCTAACCCTAACCCTAACCCTAACCCTAACCCTTACCCTCACCCGTCCCCTAATCCTAACCTGTACGCTAACACTAACCCGTACCCTAACACGTAAGCTCACCCTAAACCGTTGTTGTACCTTAACCTGTACCCTAAACCGTCCCCGTCCCCGTCCCCGTCCCCTAACCCTAACCCTAACCCTTTCCCGAAGCCTTACCCTCACACGTCCCCTAATCCTAACCCGTACGCTAACACTAACCCGTACCCTAACACGTACGCTCACCCTAAACTGTTGTCGTACCCTAACCTGTACCCTAAACCGTCCCCGTCCCCGTCCACGTCCAGTAACCCTAAACCTAACCCTTACTCGAAGCCTTACCCTCACCCGTCCTCTAATCCTAACCCGTACGCTAAAACTAACCCATACCCTAACATGTACGGTCACCCTAAACCATTGTCGTACCCTAACCTGTACCCTAAACCGTCCCTGTCCCCGTCCCCTAACCCTAACCCTAACCCTAACCTTAACCCTTACCCGAAGCCTTACCCTCACCCGTCCCCTAATCCTAACCCGTACGCTAACACTAACCCGTACCCTAACACGTACGCTCACCCTAAACCGTTGTCGTAGCCTAACCTGTACCCTAAACCATCCCCGTCCCCTAACCCTAACCCTAACCCTAACCCTAACCCTTACCCGAAGCCTTACCCTCACCCGTCCCCTAATCCTAACCCGTACGCTAACACTAACCCGTACCCTAACACGTACGCTCACCCTAAACCGTTGTCGTACACTAACCTGTACCCTAAACCGTCCCCGTCCCCTTCCCCGTCCCCTAAACCTAACCCTAACCCTTACCCGAAGCCTTACCCTCACCCGTCCCCTAATCCTAACCCTTACACTAACACTAACCCATACCCTAACACGTACACTCACCCTAAACCGTTGTCGTACCCTAACCTGTACCCTAAACCGTCCCCGTCCCCTAACCCTAACCCTAACCCTAACCCTTACCCTCACCCGTCCCCTAATCCTAACCTGTACGCTAACACTAACCCGTACCCTAACACGTACACTCACCCTAAACCGTTGTCGTACCCTAACCTGTACCCTAAACCGTCCCCGTCCCCTAACCCTAACCCTAACCCTAACCCTAACCCTTACCCTCACCCGTCCCCTAATCCTAACCTGTACGCTAACACTAACCCGTACCCTAACACGTACGCTCACCCTAAACCGTTGTCGTACCCTAATCTGTACCCTAAACCGTCCCCGTCCCCGTCCCCTAACCCTAACCCTAACCCTAATCTTTACCCGAAGCCTTACCCTCACCCGTCCCCTAATCCTAACCCGTACGCTAACACTAACCCGTACCCTAACACGTACGCTCACCCTAAACCGTTGTCGTACCCTAACCTGCACTCTAAACCGTCCCCGTCCCCTAACCCTAACCCAAACCCTAACCCTAACCCTTACCCGAAGCCTTACACTCACCCGTCCCATAATCCTCACGCGTACGCTAACATTAACCCGTACCCTAACACGTACGCTCACCCTAAACCGTTGTCGTACCATAACCTGTACCCTAAACCGTCCCCGTCCCCTAACCCTAACCCTAAACCTAACCCTAACCCTAACCCTTACCCTAACCCGTCCCCTAATCCTAACCCGTAAGGTAACACTAACCCGTACCCTAACACGTACCCTCACCCTAAACCGTTGTCGTACCCTAACCTGTACCCTAAACCGTCCCCGTCCCCTAACCCTAACACTAACCCTTTCCCGAAGCCTTAACCTCACCCGTCACCTAATCCTAACCCGTACGCTAACACTAACCCGTACCGTAACACGTACGCTCCCCCTAAACCGTTGTCGTACCCTAACCTGTACCCTAAACCGTCCCCGTCCCCTAACCCTAACCCTAACCATAACCCTAACCCTTACCCGAAGCCTTACCCTCACCCGTCCCCTTATCCTAACCCGTACACTAACACTAACCCGTACCCTAACACGTACGCTCACCCTAAACCGTTGACGTACCATAACCTGTACCCTAAACGGTCCCCGTCCCCTAACCCTAACCCTAACCCTAACCCTAACCCTTACCCGAAGCCTTACACTCACCCGTCCCCTAATCCTAACCCGTACGCTAACACTAACCCGTACCCTAACACGTACGCTCACCCTAAACCGTTGTCATACCCTAACCTGTACCCTAAACCGTCCCCGTCCCCTAACCCTAACCCTAACACTAACACTAACCCTAATCCTTACCCGAAGCCTTACACTCACCCGTCCCCTAATCCTAACCCGTACGCTAACACTAACCCGTACCCTAACACGTACGCTCACCCTAAACCGTTGTCGTACACTAACCTGTACTATAAACGGTCCCCGTGCCCATCCCCTAACCCTAAGCCTAACCCTAACCCTCACCCTTACCCGAAGCCTTACCCTCACCCTTCCCCTAATCCTAACCCGTACGCAAACACTAACCCGTACCCTAACACGTACGCTCACCCTAAACCGTTGTCGTACACTAATCTGTACCCTAAACCGTCCCCGTCCCCTATCCCTAACCCTAACCCTAACCCTAACCCTTACCTGAAGCCTTACCCTCACCCGTCCCCAATCCTAACCCGTACGCTAACACTAACCCGTACCCTAACACGTACGCTCTCCCTAAACAGTTGTCGTACCCTAACCTGTACCCTAAACCGTCCATGTCCCCTAACCCTAACTCTAACACTAACCCTAACCCTAACCCTTACCTGAAGCCTTACCGTAACCCGTCCCCTAATCCTAACCCGTACCCTAACACTAACCTGTACCCTAACACATACGCTCACCCTAAACCGTTGTCGTACCCTAACCTGTACCCTAAACCGTCCCCGTCCCCTTAACCTAACCCTAACCCTAACCCTTACCCGAAGCCTTACCCTAACCCGTCCCCCAATCCTAACCCGTACGCTAACACTAACACGTACCCTAACACGTACGCTCACCCTAAACCATTTTCGTACGCTAAACTGTACCCTAAACCGTCCCCTTACCCGTCCCCTGACCCTAACCCTAACCGTAACCCTAACCCTAACCCTTACCCAAAGCCTTACCCTAACCCTTCCCCTAATCCTAAACTGCACGCTAACACGAACCCTTACCCTAACACGTACGTTCACCCTAAACCGTTGTCGTACCTAACATGTACCCTAAACAGTCCCCGTCCCCGTGCCCGTCCCCTAACCCTAACCCTAACCCTAACCCTTACTCGAAGCCTTACCCTAACCTGTCCCCTAATCCTAACCCGTACGCTAACATTAACCTATACTCTAACACGTACACTCACCCTAAACCGTTGTCATACACTTACCTGTACACTCAAACGTCCCCTAACCCTAACCCTAACCCTAACCCTTACCCGAAGCCTTACCTTAACCCGTCCCCTAATCCTAACCCGTACGCTAACACTAACCCGTACCCTAACACGTACGCTCACCCTAAACCGTTGTCGTACCCTAACCTGTACCCTAAACCGTCCCCGTCCCCTAACCCTAACCCTAACCCTAACCCTTACCCGAAGCCTTACCCTAACCCATCCACTAATTCTAACCCGTACGCTAACAGTAACCCATACCCTAACACGTACGCTCTCCCTAAACCGTTGTCGTACCCTAACCTCTACCCTAAACTGTCGCCGTCAACTAACCCTAACCCTAACCCTAACCCTAATCCTAACCCTAACCCTTAGCCGAAGCCTTACCCTAATCCGTCCCCTAATCCTAAACCGTACGCTAACACTAACCTGTACCCTAACACATACGCTCACCCTAAAACGTTGTCGTACACTAATCTGTACCCTAAACCGTCCCCGTCCCCTAACCCTAACCTTAACCCTAACCCTTACCCGAAGCCTTACACTAACCCGTCCCTTAATCCTAACCCGTACGCTAACACTAACACGTACCCTAACACGTACGCTCACCCTAAACCGTTGTCGTACACTAACCTGTACCCTAAACCATCCCCGTCCCCATCCACGTCCCCTAACCCTAACCCTAACCCTAACCGTTACCCGAAGCCTTACACTAATACATCCTATAATCCTAACACGTATGCTACCACTAACCCGTACCCTAACACGTATGCTCTCCCTAAACAGTTGTCGTACCCTAACCAGTACCCTAAACTGTCCCCGTCCCCGTGCCCGTCCCCTAACTCTAACCCTAAACCTAACCCTTACCTGAAGCCTTACACTAACCCGTACCTTAATCCTAACCCTTACGCAAACACTAACACCTACCCTAACACGTACGCTCACCCTAAGCAGTTGTCATAGCCTAACCTGCACCCCAAACCGTCCCCGTCCTCTAACCCTAACCCTAACACTAACCTTAACCCTAAACTTTACCCGAAGCCTTACCCTAACCCTTCCCCTAATCCTAAACCGTATGCTAACACTAACCTGTACACTAACATGTACGCTCACCCTAAACCATTGTCGTACACTAACCTGTACCCTAAACCGTTCCCATCCCCTAACCCTATCCCTAACCCTAAACCTTACCCTTACCCGAAGCCTTACCCTAACCGGTCTTCTAATCCTAACCCGTACGCTAACACCAACAGGTACCATAACACGTACGCTCTAGCTAAACCGTTGTCGTACCCTAACCTGTACCCTAAACCATCCCCGTACCCTAACCCTAACCCTACCACTAACCCTAACCTTAACATTTACCCGAAGCCTTACCCTAACCCGTCCCCTTATCCTAAAACGTACGCTAAAACTAACCTGTACCCTAACACGTATGCTCACGCTAAACCGTTGTCGTACCCTAACCTTTACCCTAAACCATCCACGTCCCCTAACACTAACCCTAACCCTAACCCTTACCCGAAGAATTACCCTAACACGTCCCCTAAACCTAACCCGTACGCTAACACTAACACATACCCTAAAACGTAGGCTCACCGTAAACAGTTGTTGTAACCTAAGCTGTACCCTAAAACGTCCCCGTTACCTAACCCTAACCCTAACACCAACCCTAACCCTAACCCTTACCCGAAGCCTTACCCTAGCCCGTGCCCTAATCCTAACCCGTACGATAACACTAACCAGTATCCTAACACGTACGCTCTCCCTAAAACGTTGTCGTATGCTAACCTGTACTCTAAACGGTCCCAGTCCCCTGTTAAAGAAATCTGCACTACAATGAAGTCTCACTGCCCCCCGATCAAAAGGGCCATCTGAAAAAAGTGTAAAATCCAGAAATGCAGCACAGGCCATGGAGAACAGGGAGCCTTGTTATGCTGATGGGTGGGATGTAAATTGCCAACAGCCACTCTGGAGAAGTGTATGGTGTTTCCTGAAACACCTAAAAAACAAAGCAACGGAGCCTACGGCACTTCCACTTATGGTCCTATAGCTTAGGGAAACTAAAATCAAAAATACACAGCCACCCCAAAGTTTCAGACGGCTCTGTTTACAAGAACCTCGTCTACGGTACAAGTTAAATATCCCAGAAAGCGAAAAATGGATAAAGAAGTTGTGGTACGTACGTACAATGGAATATCAGTCACCAATGAAATCTATGTCATCTGGCCCGTCGTGGCATAATGAGTGGATTCAGGTACGATGATTCTAAGTGAAATACGTCACACAGAAAATGAAACATCATAAGATATCACTAATACACCGAATGTAATCTTGGCTACACATGAACTGAATTACAAAACAAAACAGGGTCTCAAATTTAGAAAACCAACTTATGTTTGCATAAGGGGAAAGGTGAGTTGGGGTGCTGCATAAAACCAGAGTTAGAAATTAGCACAGATACCATTCCATAAGTCAAATACATAATAGTCAAGACCTACCCCTTGCTCAACGAAATGGGCTAAACACACTATATTCAACGCCTAGGAATACAGCTGACTAGTAAGGATCTTCAAACCCATGGATTTATATGTCTCCATAAGTGAATCAAGCGTGTGTACAGCTGCATGAAGGCCGCAGAGAAAATCCGATATATCCTATTATCAAAATGAATTACAAAAACAAAACACAATGACAGTGAAATAGAGAGCAATTCTTAAATAATTCATTCAGGGCTTGTGATGCAACCTGGATGTACCTCATCTACACCCAGAGCTGAGTGAGATATAAGGTTGGACACTTGGTGCTGATACCATTGGTGAGGTTCGATGAGAAAATGCAAACCTTTTGAAGTCATAATACATGGTACACATTCCATGGGTCCCAACTCTCCAGGTTGAAGCGATTCTTCCTTCAGCTAAAGCATGCATGGGAAACCCACAGTATGGTGCACCGTGTAACCGGCAAACCTTTTCAAATGCATCTCAGATTTTGTCCCCTTTTACTCGGGTTCACAATTCCAGACACTTTCTAACACTCTCCCCACTTGGAGAGTCAGTGCCTTTAACCTCCTGTTTCGCACAGTTTGCAATTTCTGCGCAAGATGAACAGGAATAGGGAGAACCAATGAGAGACTAGCTGTAGGTGTCTGCAGGGGCAAATTTAACGCTCATTTCCCACCAGGAAGAGGAATTAACCAAAGGCTCAGCATGCCGTGCCGGAACCAGATTAGGGCCTGAAGCAATCCTGCGGGTTTGCAGCCAGCTCAGAAGAAAGCGATTTGAAGAAAGGAGCTCAGGGGCACTGTAATTCACAAACCTGCAGAGTTATAAATGACAGCTATCGTCCAAAAATATATTGAAGGAAGGCTGCGAAGATGACTTGAAAGCGGGGCAGAATTGCAGGAAAACGATTTCAGGGGGTAGACTGGAATTGCATTTAAAGCATAGGAAAAGAGGCAGAACGTCGACAATGATGCACTTGGCCAAAAAGGGCGTATGCGTTTTTTCCTGAATATATTCAGGAAAAAACGCATACGCCCTTTTTGGCCAACCAAGCAAGCATGTTAAAGAAATCTGCACTACAATGAAGTCTCACTGCCCCCCGGTCAAAAGAGCCATCTGAAAAAAGTGTAAAATCCAGAAATGCAGCACAGGCCATGGAGAACAGGGAGCCTTGTTATGCTGATGGGTGGGATGTAAATTGCCAACAGCCACTCTGGAGAAGTGTATGGTGTTTCCTGAAACACATAAAAAACAAAGCAACGGAGCCTACGGCACTTCCACTTATGATCCTATAGCTTAGGGAAATTAAAATCAAAAACACACAGCCACCACAAAGTTTCAGACGGCTCTGTTTACAAGAACCTCGTCTACGGTACAAGTTAAATATCCCAGAAAGCGAAAAATGGATAAAGAAGTTGTGGTACGTACGTACAATGGAATGTCAGTCACCAATGAAATCTATGTCATCTAGCCCGTCGTGGCATAATGAGTGGATTCAGGTACGATGATTCTAAGTGAAATACGTCACACAGAAAATGAAACATCATAAGATATCACTAATACACCGAATGTAATCTTGGCTACACATGAACTGAATTACAAAACAGAACAGGGTCTCAAATTTAGAAAACCAACTTATGTTTGCATAAGGAGAAAGGTGAGTTGGGGTGCTGCATAAAACCAGAGTTAGAAATTAGCACAGATACCATTCCATAAGTCAAATACGTAATAGTCAAGACCTACCCCTTGCTCAACGAAATGGGCTAAACACACTATATTCAACGCCTAGGAATACACCTGACTAGTAAGGATCTTCAAACCCATGGATTTATATGTCTCCATAAGAGAATCAAGCGTGTGTACAGCTGCATGAAGGCAGCAGAGAAAATCCGATAAATCCGATTATCAAAATGAATTACACAAACAAAACACAATGACAGTGAAATAGAGAGCAATTCTAAAAGAATTCATTCAGGGCTTCTGAGGCAACCTGGATTTACCTCATCTACACCCAAAGCTGAATGACACATAAGGTTGGACACTCCGGGCTGATAGCATTGGTGAGGTTCGATGAGAAAATGCAGACCCTTTGAAGTCATACTGCATGGGACCCATTCCATGGGTCCCAACTCTCCAGGTTTAAGGGATTCTTCCTTCAGCTAAAACATGCATGGGAAATCCACAGTATGGTGCGCCGTGTGACTGGGAAACGTTTTCAAATGCATCTCAGTTTCCGTCCCCTTTTACTCAGGTTCACAATTCCAGACACTTTACTAAAACTCTCCCCACTTGGGTAGTCAGTGCCTTTAACCTGCTGTTTCGCACAGTTTGCAATTTCTGGGCAAGATGAACAGGAATAAGGAGAACCAATGAGAGACTAGCTGTAGGTGTCTGCACGGGCAAATTTAACGATCATTTCCCACCAGGAAGAGGAATTAACCAAACGCTCACCATGCCGTGCCAGAAACAGATTAGGGCCTGAAGCAATCCTGCGGGTTTGCGGCCAGCTCTCAAGAAAGCGATTTGAAGAAAGGAGCTCAGGGGCACTGTAATTCACAAACCTGCAGAGTTATAAATGACAGCTATCGTCCAATAATATATTGAAGGAAGGCTGCGAAGAGGACTTGAAAGCGGGGCAGAATTGCAGGAAAACGATTTCAGGGGGTAGACTGGAATTGCATTTAAAGCATAGGAAAAGAGGCAGAACGTCGACAATGATGCACTTGGCCAAAAAGGGCATATGCGTTTTTTCCTGAATATATTCAGGAAAAAACTCATACGCGCTTTTTGGACAACCAAGCAAGCATGTTAAAGAAATCTGTACTACAATGAAGTCTCACTGCCCCCCGGTCAAAAGGGCCATCTGAAAAAAGTGTAAAATCCAGAAAGGCAGCACAGGCCATGGAGAACAGGGAGCCTTGTTATACTGATGGTTGGGATGTAAATTGCAAACAGCCACTCTGGAGAAGTGTATGGTGTTTCCTGAAACACCTAAAAAACAAAGCAACGGAGCCTACGGCACTTCCACTTTTGGTCCTATAGATTAGGGAAATTAAAATCAAAAACACACAGCCACCCCAAAATTTCAGACGGCTCTCTTCACAAGAACCTCGTCTACGGTACAAGTTAAATATCCCAGAAAGCGAAAAATGGATAAAGAAGTTGTGGTACCTACGTACAAAGCAATATCATTCACCAATGAAATCTATGTCATCAGGCCCGTCGTGGCATAATGAGTGGATTCAGGTATGATGATTCTAAGGGAAATAAGTCACACAGAAAATGAAACATCATGAGATATCACTAATACACGGAATGTAATCTTGTCTACACATGAACTGAATTACAAAACAGAACAGGGTCTCCAATTTAGAAAACCAATTTATGTTTGCTTAAGGGGAAAGGTGAGTTGGGGTGCTGCATAAAACCAGAGATAGAAATTAGCACAGATACCATTCCATAAGTCAAATATGTAATAGTCAAGACCAACCCCTTGCTCACCGAGATGGACTAAACACCCTATATTCAACGCCTAGGAATACACCTGACTAGTAAGAATCTTCAAACCCATGGATTTATATGTCTCCATAAGAGAATCAAGCGTGTGTACAGCTGCATGTATTCAGCAGAATAAATCCGATAAATCCCCTTATCAAAATGAATTACAAAAACAAAACACAATGAGAGTGAAATAGAGAGCAATTCTTAAATAATTCATTCAGGGCTTGTGATGCAACCTGGATTTACCTCATCTACACCCAGAGCTGAGTGAGACATAACGTTGGACACTTCGGGCTGATAGCATTGGTGAGGTTCGATGAGCAAATACAGACGCTTTGAAGTCATACTGCATGGGACCCATTCCATGGGTCCCAACTCTCCAGGTTTAAGGGATTCTTCCTTCAGCTAAAACATGCATGGGGAACCCAGAGTATGGTGCACCGTGTGACCGGGAAACGTTTTCAAATGCATCTCAGTTCTCGTACCCTTTTACTCGGGTTCACAATTCCAGAGCCTTTACTAACACTCTCCCCACTTGGAGAGTCAGCGCCTTTAACCTGCTGTTTGGCACAGTTTGCAATTTCTGCGCAAGATGAACAGGAATAGGGAGAACCAATAAGAGACTAGCTGTAGGTGTCTGCACGGGCAAATTTAACGCTCATTTCCAACCAGGAAGAGGAATTAACCAAACGCTCATCATGCCATGCCGGAACAAGATTAGGGCCTGAAGCAATCCTGCGGGTTTGCGGCCAGCTCACAAGAAAGCGATTTGAAGAAAGGAGCTCAGGGGCACTGTAATTCACAAACCTGCAGAGTTATAAATGACAGCTATCGTCCAAAAATATATTGAAGGAAGGCTGCGAAGATGACTTGAAAACGGGGCAGAATTGCAGGAAAACGATTTCAGGGGGTAGACTGGAATTGCATTTAAAGCATAGGAAAAGAGGCAGAACGTCGACAATGATGCACTTGGCCAAAAAGGGCGTATGCGTTTTTTCCTGAATATATTCAGGAAAAAACGCATACGCCCTTTTTGGCCAACCAAGCAAGCATGTTAAAGAAATCTGCACTACAATGAAGTCTCACTGCCCCCCGGTCAAAAGGGCCATCTGAAAAAAGTGTAAAATCCAGAAAGGCAGCACAGGCCATGGAGAACAGGGAGCCTGGTTATGCTGATGTGTGGGATGTAAATTGCCAACAGCCACTCTGGAGAAGTGTATGGTGTTTCCTGAAACACCTAAAAAACAAAGCAACGGAGCCTACGGCACTTCCACTTATGGTCCTAGAGCTTAGGGAAATTAAAATCAAAAACACACACATCCACCCCAAAGTTTCAGACGGCTCTGTTTACAAGAACCTCATCTACGGTACAAGTTAAATATCCCAGAAAGCGAAAAATGGATAAAGAACTTGTGGTACGTACGTATAATGGAATATCACTCACCAATGAAATCCATGTCATCAGGCCCGTCGTGGCATAATGAGTGGATTCATGTACGATGATTCTCAGTGAAATAACTCACACAGAAATTGAAACAACATAAGATATCACTAATACACGGAATGTAATCTTGGCTACACATGAACTGAATTACAAAACAGAACAGGGACTCATATTTAGAAAACCAACTTATGTTTGCTTAAGGGGAAAGGTGAGTTGGGGTGCTGCATAAAACCAGAGATAGAAATTAGCACAGATATCATTCCATACGTCAAATATGTAATAGTGAAACCTACCCCTTGCTCAACGAAATGGGCTAAACACCCTATATACAATGCCTAGGAATAAACCTGACTAGAAAGAATTTTCAAACCCACGGATTTATATGTCTGGATAAGAGAATCAAGCGTGTGTACAGCTGCATGAAGGCAGCAGAGAAAATCCGATAAATCCCATTATCAAAATGAATTACAAAAACAAAACACAATGACAGTGAAATAGAGAGCAATTCTTAAATAATTCATTCAGGGCTTGTGATGTAACCTTGATTTACATCATCTACACCAAGAGCTGAGTGAGACATAAGCTTGGACACTTCGGGCTGATAATATTGGTGAGGTTCGATGAGCAAATGCAGACCATTTGAAGTCATACTGCATGGTACCCATTCCATGGGTCCCAACTCTCCAGGTTTAAGCGATTCTTCCTTCAGCTATAGCATGCATGGGAAACACACAGTATGGTGCACCGTGTGACCGGGAAACGTTTTCAAATGCATCTCAGTTTTTGTCCCCTTTTACTCGGGTTCACAATTCCAGACCCTTTACTAACACTCTCCCCACATGGAGAGTCATTGCCTTTAACCTCCTGTTTGGGACAGTTTGCAATTTCTGCGCAAGATGAACAGGAATAGGGAGAACCAATGAGAAACTAGCTGTAGGTGTCTGCACGGGCAAATTTAACGCTCATTTCCCACCAGGAAGAGGAATTAACCAAAGGCTCAGCATGCCGTGCCGGAACCAGATTAGGGCCTGAAGCAATCTTGCGGGTTTGCGGCCAGCTCACAAGAAAGCGAGTTGAAGAAAGGAGCTCAGGGGCACTGTAATTCACAAACCTGCAGAGTTATAAATGACAGCTATCGTCCAAAAATATATTGAAGGAAGGCTGCGAAGAGGACTTGAAAGCGGGGCAGAATTGCAGGAAAACGATTTTAGGGGGTAGACTGGAATTGCATTTAAAGCATAGGAAAAGAGGCAGAACGTCGACAATGATGCACTTGGCCAAAAAGTGCGTATGCGTTTTTTCCTGAATATATTCAGAAAAAAACGCATACGCCCTTTTAGGCCAACCAAGCAAGCATGTTAAAGAAATCTGCACTACAATGAAGTCTCACTGCGCCCTGGTCAAAAGGGCCATCTGAAAAAAGTGTAAAATCCAGAAATGCAGCATAGGCCATGGAGAACAGGGAGCCTTGTTATGCTGATGGATTGGATGTAAATAGCCAACAGCCACTCTGGAGAAGTGTATGGTGTTTCCTGAAACACCTAAAAAACAAAGCAACGGAGCCTACGGCACTTCCACTTATGGTCCTATAGATTATGGAAATTAAAATCAAAAACACACAGCCACCCCAAAGTTTCAGACGGCTCTGTTTACAAGAACCTCGCCTACAGTACAAGTTAAATATCCCAGAAAGCGAAAAATGGATAAAGAAGTTGTGGTACATACGTACAATGGAATATCACTCACCAATGAAGTCTATGTCATCGGGCCCGTCGTGGCATAATGAGTGAATTCAGTTACGATGATTCCAAGTGAAATAAGTCACACAGAAAATGAAACATCATAAGATATCACTAATACACCAATTGTAATCTTGGCTACATATGAACTGAATTACAAAACAGAACAGGGTCTCAAATTTAGAAAACCAACTTATGTTTGCTTAAGGGGAAAGGTCAGTTGGGGTGCTGCATAAAACCAGAGATAGAAATTAGCACAGATACCATTCCATACGTCAAATATGTAATAGTCAAGACCTACCCCTTGCTCAACGAAATGGGCTAAACACCCTATATTCAACGCCTAGGAATACACATGACTAGTAAGAATCCTCAAACCCATGGATTTATATGTCTCCATAAGAGAATCAAGCGTGTGTACAGCTGCATGAAGGCAGCAGAGAAAATCCGATAAAACCCTTTATCAAAATGAATTACAAAAACAAAACACAATGACAGTGAAATAGAGAGCAATTCTTAAATAATTCATTCAGGGCTTGTGATGCAACCTGGATTTACCTCATCTAAACCCAGAGCTGAGTGAGACATAAGGTTGGACACTTCGCGCTGATAGCATTGGTGAGGTTCGATGAGCAAATGCAGACCATTTGAAGTCATACTGCATGGTACCCATTCCATGGGTCCCAACTCTCCAGGTTGAAGTGATTCTTCCTTCAACTATAGCATGCATGGGAAACCCACAATATGGTGCACCGTGTGACCGGGAAACGTTTACAAATGCATCTCAGTTTTGTCCCCTTTTACTCGGGTTCAGTATTCCAGACCGTTTACTAACACTCTCCCCACTTGGAGAGTCAGTGCCTTTAACCTCCTGTTTGGCACAGTTTGCAATTTCTGCGCAAGATGAACAGGAATAGGGAGTACCAATGAGAGACTAGCTGTAGGTGTCTGCACGGGCAAATTTAACGCTCATTTCCCACCAGGAAGAGGAATTAACCAAAGGCTCAGCATGCCGTGCCGGAACCAGATTAGGGCCTGAAGCAATCCTGCGGGTTTGCGGCCAGCTCTCAAGAAAGCGATTGAAAAAGTAGCTCAGGGGCACTGTAATTCACAAACCTGCAGAGTTATAAATGACAGCTATCGTCCAAAAATATATTGAAGGAAGGCTGCGAAGAGGACTTGAAAGCGGGGCAGAATTGCAGGAAAACGATTTCAGGGGGTAGACTGGAATTGCATTTAAAGCATAGGAAAAGAGGCAGAACGTCGACAATGATGCACTTGGCCAAAAAGGGCGTATGCGTTTTTTCCTGAATATATTCAGGAAAAAACGCATACGCTCTTTTTGGCCAACCAAGCAAGCATGTTAAAGAAATCTGCACTACAATGAAGTCTCACTGCCCCCCGGTCAAAAGGGCCATCTGAAAAAAGTGTAAAATCCAGAAATGCAGCACAGGCCATGGAGAACAGGGAGCCTTGTTATGCTGATGGGTGGGATGTAAATAGCCAACAGCCACTCTGGAGAAGTGTATGGTGTTTCCTGAAACACCTAAAAAACAAAGCAACGGAGCCTACGGCACTTCCACTTATGGTCCTATAGCTTAGGGAAATTAAAATCAAAACCACACAGCCACCCCAAAGTTTCAGACGGCTCTGTTTACAAGAACCTCGTCTACGGTACAAGTTAAATATCCCAGAAAGCGAAAAATGGATAAAGAAGTTGTGGTACGTACGTACAATGAAATATCACTCACCAATGAAGTCTATGTCATCTGGCACGTCCTGGCATAATGAGTGGATTCAGGTACGATGATTCTAAGTGAAAAAAGTCACACAGAGAATGAAACATCATAAGATATCACTAATACACCGAATGTAATCTTGGCTACACATGAACTGAATTACAAAACAGAACAGGGTCTGAAATTTAGAAAACCAACTTATGCTTGCTTAAGGGGAAAGGTGAGTTGGGGTGCTGCATAAAACCAGAGATAGAAATTAGCACAGATACCTTTCCATAAGCCAAATATGTAATAGTCAAGACCTACCCCTTGCTCAACGAAATGGACTAAACACCCCATATTCAACGCCTAGGAATACACCTGACTAGTAAGAATCTTAAGACCCATGGATTTATATGTCTCCATAAGGAAATCAAGCATGTGTACAGCGGCCTATATGGAGCAGTGAAAATCCGATAAATCCCATTATCAAAATAAATTTCACAAACACAACACAATGACAGTGAAATAGAGAGCACTTCTTAAATAATTCATTCAGGGCTTGTGATGCAACCTGTATTTACCACATCAACACCCAGAGCTGGGTGAGACATAAGGCTGGACACTTCTGGCTGATAGCATTGGTGAGGTTCGGTGAGCAAACGCAGACCCTTTGAAGTCATACTGCATGGTAGCCATTCCATTGGTCCCAACTCTCCAGGTTTAAGGGATTCTTCCTTCAGCTAAAACATGCATGGGAAACCCAGAGTATGGTCCACCGTGTGATTGGGAAACGTTTTCAAATGCATCTCAGGTTTCGTCCCCTGGTACTCGGGTTCAACATTCCAGACGCTTTACTAACACTCTCCCCACTTGGAGAGTCAGTGCCTTTAACCGCCTGTTTGGCACAGTTTGCAATTTCTGCGCAAGATGAACAGGAATAGGGAGAACCAATGAGAGAGAAGCTGTAGGTGGCTGCACGGGCAAATGGAACGCTCATTTCCCACCAGGAAGAAGAATTATCCAAAGGCTCAGCGTGCCCTGCCGGAACCAGATTAGGGCCTGAAGCAATCCTGCGGTTTTGCGGCCAGCTCACAAGAAAGCGAGTTGAAGAAAGGAGCTCAGGGGCACTGTAATTCACAAACCTGCAGAGTTATGAATGACAGCTATCGTCCAAAAATGTATTGAAGTAAGTCCTCGAAGAGGACTTGAAAGCGGGGCAGAATTTCAGGAAAACGATTTCAGGGGGTAGACTGGAATTGCACTTAAAGCATAGGAAAAGAGGCAGAATGTCGACAATGATGCACTTGGCCAAAAAGGGCGTATGCGTTTTTTCCTGAATATATTCAGGAAAAAACGCATACGCCCTTTTTGGCCAACCAAGCAAGCGTGTAAAGAAATCTGAACTACAATGAAGTCTCACTGCCCCCCGGTCCAAACGGCCATCTGAAACAAGTGTAAAATCCAGAAAGGCAGGACAGGTCATGGAGAAGAGGGAGCCTTGTTATGCTGATGGGCGGGATGTAAATTGCCAACAGCCACTCTGGAGAAGTGTATGGTGTTTCCTGAAACACGTAGGAAACAAAGCAACACAGCCTATGGCACTTCCACTTAGGGTCCTATAGCTTAGGGATATTAAAATCAAAAACACACAGCCACCCCAAAGTTTGGGACGGCTCTGTTTACAAGAACCTCGTCTACGGTACAAGTTAAATATCCGAGAAAGCAAAAAATGGATAAAGAAATTGTGGTACGTACGTACAATGGAATATCACTCAGCAATGAGATCTAGGTCATCAGGCCTGTAGAGGCAAAATCAGTGGATTCAGGTACGACGATTCTACGAGAAATAAGTCTCTCAGAAAAAGAAATATCATAAGATATCACTAATACACGGAACGTAAACTTCGCTACACATGAACTGAATTACAAAACAGAACAGGGTCTCAAATTTAGAAAACCAACTTATGCTTGCTTATGGGGAAAGGTGATTTGGGGTGCTGCATCAAACCAGAGATTGAAATTAGCACAGATACCGTTCCATAATCCAAATATATAATAGACAAGACCTACTCCTTGCTCAACGAAATGGACTCAACACCCCATATTCAATGCCTGGGAATATACCTGACAAGTAAGAATCTTAAGACCCATGGATTTATATGTCTCCATAAGGAAATCAAGCGTGTGTACAGCAGCCTAAACGCAGCAGTGAAAATCCGATAAATCCCATTATCAAAATAAATTTCACAAACAAAACACAATGACAGTGAAATAGAGAGCAATTCTTAAATAATTCATTCAGGGCTTGTGATGCAACCTGGATTTACCACATCTACACCCAGAGCTGGGTGAGATATAAGGCTGGACACTTCGGGCTGATAGCATTGGTGAGGTTCGATGAGCAAATGCAGACCCTTTGAAGTCATACTGCATGGTACCCATTCCATGGGTCCCAACTCTCCAGGTTTAAGGGATTCTTCCTTCTGCTACAACATGCATGGGAAACCCAGAGTATGGTCCACCGTGTGATTGGGAAACGTTTTCAAATGCATCTCATGTTTCGTCCCCTGGTACTCGGGTTCACCGTTCCAGATGCTTTACTAACACTATCCCCACTTGGAGAGTCAGTGCCTTTAACGTCCTGTTTGGCACAGTTTGCAATTTCTGCGCAAGAGGAACAAGAATAGGGAGAACCAATGAGAGACTAGCTGTAGGTGCCTGCACGGGCAAATGGAACACTCATTTCCCACCAGGAAGAGGGATTATCCAAAGGCTCAGCGTGCCCTGCCGGAACCAGATTAGGGCCTGAAGCAATCCTGCGGTTTTGCGGCCAGCTCACAAGAAAGCGAGTTGAAGAAAGGAGCTCAGGGGCACTGTAATTCACAAACCTGCAGAGTTATGAATGACAGCTATCGTCCAAAAGTGTATTGAAGTAAGTCTTTGAAGAGGACTTGAAAGCGGGGCAGAATTTCAGGAAAACGATTTCAGGGGGTAGACTGGAATTGCACTTAAAGCATAGGAAAAGATGCAGAATGTCGACAATGATGCACTTGGCCAAAAAGGGCGTATGCGTTTTTCCTGAATATATTCAGGAAAAAACACATACGCACTTTTTGGCCAACCAAGAAAGCGTGTAAAGGAAATCTGCACTACAATGTAGTCTCACTGCCCCCCGGTCAAAAGGGCCATCTGAAAAAGGTGTAAAATCCAGAAAGGAAGCACAGGTCATGGAGAACAAGGAGCCTTGTTATGCTGATAGGCGGGATGTAAATTGCCAACAGCCACTCTGGAGAAGTGTATGGTGTTTCCTGAAACACGTAGGAAACACAGCAACACAGCCTATGACACTGCCCTTATGGTCATATAGCTTAGGGAAATTAAAGTCAAAAACACACAGCCACCCCAAAGTTTTGGACGGCTCTGTTTACAAGAACCTCGTCTTTGGTACAAGTTAAATATCCGAGAAAGCAAAAAATGGATACAGAATTTGTGGTACGTACGTACAATGGAATATCACTCAGCAATGAAATCTACGTCATCAGGCCCGTAGCGGCATAATGACTGGATTCAGGTAGGATGATTCTACGAGAAATAAGTCACACAGAGAAAGAAACATCATAAGATATCACTAATACATGGAATGTAAACTTGACTACACATGAACTGAATTACAAAACAGAACAGGGTCTCAAATTTAGAAAACCAACTTATGCTTGCTTATGGGGAAAGGTGAGTTGGGGTGCTGCATAAAATCAGAGATTGAAATTAGCACAGATACCGTTCCATAAGCCAAATATATAATAGACAAGACCTACTGTTGCTCAACGAAATGGAGTCATCACCCCATATTCAACACCTGGGAATATACCTGACATGTAAGAATCTTAAAACACATGGATTTATATGTCTCCATAAGGAAATCAAGCATGTGTACAGCGGCCTAAACGCAGCAGTGAAAATCCGATAAATCCCATTATCAAAATAAATTTCAGAAACAAAACACAATGACAGTGAATTAGAGAGCAATTCTTAAATAATTCATTCAGGGCTTGTGATGCAACCTGGATTTACCACATCTACACCCAGAGCTGGGTGAGACATAAGGCTGGACACTTTGGGCTGATAGCATTGTTGAGGTACGGTGAGCAAACGCAGACCCTTTGAAGTCATACTGCATGGTACCCATTCCATGGGTCCCAAATCTCCAGGTTTAAGGGATTCTTCCTTTAGCTAAAACATGCATGGGAAACACAGAGTATGATCCACCGTGTGATGGGGAAATGTTTTCAAATGCATCTCAGTTTTCGTCCCCTGGTACTCGGGTTCAACATTCCAGATGCTTCACTAACACTCTCCCCACTTGGAGAGTCAGTGCCTTTAACGTCCTGTTTGGCACAGTTTGCAATTTCTGCGCAAGATGAACAGGAATAGGCAGATCCAAGGAGAGACTAGCTGTAGGTGTCTGCACGGGCAAATGGAACGCTCATTTCCCACCAGGAAGAGGAATTAACCAAAGGCTCAGCATGCCGTGCCAGAACCAGATTAGGACGTGAAGAAATCCTGCGATTTTGCCGACAGCTCACAAGAAAGTGAGTTGAAGAAAGGAGCTCAGGGGCACTGTAATCCACAAAGCTTCAGAGTTATAAATGACAGCTATCGTCCAAATATATATTGAAGGAAGTCAGCGAAGAGGACTTGAAAGTGGGGCAGAATTGCAGGAAAAAGATTTCATGGGTAGACTGGAATTGCATTTAAAGCATAGGAAAAGAGGCAGAAGGTCGTCAATGGTGCACTTTGCCAAGAAGTGCGTATGCGTTTTTTCCTGAAAATATACAGGAAAAAACGCATACGCCCTTTTTGGCCAACCAAGCAAGCATGTTAAAGAAATCTGCACTACAATGAAGTCTCACTGCCCCCCAGTCAAAAGGGCCATCTGAAAAAAGTGTAAAATCCAGAAAGGCAGCAGAGGCCATGGAGAACAGGGAGAAGTGTTATGCTGATGGGCGGGAGGTAAATTGCCAACAGCCACTATGGAGAAGTGTATAGTGTTTCCTGAAACACGTAGGAAACAATGCAACACAGCCTATGGCACTTCCACTTATGGTCCTATAGCTTAGGGAAATTAAAATCAAAAACACACAGCCACCCCAAATTTGGGACGACTCTGTTTACAAGAACCTCGTCTACGGTACAAGTTAAATATCCAAGAAAGCAAAAAATGGATAAAGAAGTTGTGGTCCGTGTGTACAATGGAATATCACTCAGCACTGAAATCTACGTCATCAGGCCCATAGCGGCATAATGAGTGGATTCAGGTACGATGATTCTAAGTGAAATAAGTCACACAGAAAAAGGAACATCATAAAATATCACTACTACACGGAATATAAACTTGGCTACACATGAACTGAATTACAAAACAGAACAGGGTCTCAAATTTAGAAAACCAACTTATGCTTGCTTATGGGGAAAGGTGAGTTGGGGTGCTACATAAAACCAGAGATTGAAATTAGCACAGATACCGTTCCATAAGCCAAATATATAATAGACAAGACCTACTCCTTGCTCAACGAAATGGACCCAACACCACATATTCAACGCCAGGGAATATACCAGACAAGTAAGAATCTTAAAACCCATGGATTTATATGCCTGCATATGGAAAGCAACCGTGTGTACAGTGGCCTAAACGCAGCAGTGAAAATTCGATAAATCCCATTATCAAAATAAATTTCAAAAACAAATCACAATGACAGTGAAATAGAGAGCAATTCTTAAATAATTCATTCAGGGCTTGTGATGCAACCTGGATTTACCACATCTACACCCAGAGCTGGGAGAGACATAAGGCTGGACACTTCGGGCTGATAGCATTGGTGAGGTTCGTTGAGCAAACGCAGACCCTTTGAAGTCATACTGCATGGTACCCATTCCATGGGTCCCAACTCTCCAGGTTTAAGGGATTCTTCTTTCAGCTAAAACATGCATGGGAATCCCAGACTATGGTCCACCGTGTGGTTGGGAAACGTTTTCATATGCATCTCAGTTTTCGTCCCCTGGTACTCGGGTTCACCATTCCAGACGCTTTACTAACACTCTCCCCACTTGGAGAGTCAGTGCCTTTAACCTCCTGTTTGGCACAGTTTGCAATTTCTGCGCAAGATGAACATAAATAGGGAGAATCAATGAGAGACTAGCTGTAGGTGTCTGCACGGGCAAATGGAACGCTCATTTCCCACCAGGAAGAGGAATTAAACAAAGGCTCAGTGTGCCCTGCCGGAAAGAGATTAGGGCCTGAAGCAATCCTGCGGTTTTGCAGCCAGCTCACAAGAAAGCGAGTTGAAGAAAGGAGCTCAGGGACACTGTAATTCACAAAACTGCAGACTTATGAATGACAGCTCTCGTCCAAAAATGTATTGAAGTAAATCTTCGAAGAGGACTTGACAGCGGGGCAGAATTTTATGAAAAGGATTTAAGGGTTAGGCTGGAATTGCACTTAAAGCATAGGAAAAGAGGCAGAGTGTCGACAATGATGCACTTGGCCAAAAATGGCATATGTGTTTTTTCCTGAATATATTCAGGAAAAAACGTATACGCCCTTTTTGGCCAACCAAGCAAGCGTGTAAAGGAAATCTGCACTACAATGAAGTCTCACTGCCCCGGGTCAAAAGGGCCATCTGAAAAAAGTGTAAAATCCAGAAAGGCAGGACAGGCCATGGAGAAGAGGGAGCCTTGTTTTGTTGATGGGCAGGATATAAATTGCCAACTGCCACTCTGGAGAAGTGTATGGTGTTTCCTGAAACACCTAAAAAACAAAGCGATGTTGCCTACGGCACTTCCACTTATTGTCCTAGAGTTTAGGGAAATTAAAATCAAAAACACACAGCCACCCCAAAGATTCGGGTGGCTGTGTTTACAAGAACCTCGTCTACGGTACAAGTTAAATGTCCCACAATGTGAAAAATGGATAAAGAAGTTGTGATACATACGTACAATGGAATATCACTCAGCAATGAAATCTATGTCATCAGGCCTGTTGCAGCATAATGAGTGCATGCAGCTACGATGATTCTAAGTGAAATTAGTCACACAGAGAAAGAAACATCATAAGATATCACTAATAGACGGAATGTAAACTTGGCTACACATGCACTGAATTACAAAACAGAACAGGGTCTCAAATTTAGAAAACCAACTTATGCTTGCTTAAGGGGAAATGTGAGTTGGGGCGCTGCATAAAACCAGAGATTGAAATTACCACAGATACCCTTCCATAAACCAAATATATTAGAGTCAAGGCCTACTCCTTGCTCAACGAAATGGACTAAACACCCCATATTCAACGCCTAGGAATACACCTGACTAGTAAGAATCTTCAAACCCATGGATTTATATGTCTCCGTAAGAGAATGAAGCGTATGTACAGCGGCATGAATGCAGCAGAGAAAATCCGATAAATCCCATTATCAAAATGAATTACACAAACAAAACCCAAGGACAGTGAAATAGAGAGCAATTCTTAAATAATTCATTCAGGGCTTGTGATGCAACCTGGATTTACCACATCTACACCCAGATCTGAGTGAGACATAAGGTTGGGCACTTCGGGCTGATAGCATTGGTGAGGTTCGATGAGCAAATGCAGACCCTTTGAAGTCATACAGCATGGTACCCATTCCATGGGTCCCAACTCTCCAAGTTTAAGGGATTCTTCCTTCAGCTAAAACATGCATGGGAAACCCACAGTATGGTGCACCGTGTGACTGGCAAACGTTTTCAAATGCATCTCAGTTTTCGTCCCCTTTTGCTCGGGTTCACCATTCCAGACCCTTTACGAACACTCTCCCCACTTGGAGAGTCAGTGCCTTTAACCTCCTGTTGGGCACAGTTTGCAAATTCTGTGCAAGATGAAAAGGAATAGGGAGAACCAATGAGAGACTAGCTCTAGGTGTCTGCACGGGCAAATTTAACGCTCATTTCCCACCAGGAAGAGGAATTAACCAAAGGCTCAGCATGCCGTGCCGGAACCAGATTAGGGCCTGAGGCAATCCTGAGGGTTTGCGGCCAGCTCACAAGATAGCGAGTTGAAGAAATGAGCTCAGGGGCACTGTAACTCACAAACCTGCAGAGTTATAAATGAGAGCTATCGTCCAAAAATATATTGAAGGAAGGCTGCGAAGACGACTTGTAAGCGGGACAGATTTGCAGGAAAACGATTTCAGGGAGTAGACGGTAATTGCATTTAAAGCATAGGAAAAGAGGCAGAACATCGACAATGATGCTCTTGGCCAAAAAGGGCGTATGCGTTTTTTCCTGAATATATTCAGGAAAAAACGCATACGCCCTTTTTGGCCAACCAAGCAAGCATGTTAAAGAAATCTGCACTACAATGAAGTCTTACTGCCCCCCGGTCAAAAGGGCCATCTGAAAAAAGTGTAAAATCCAGAAAGGCAGCACAGGCCATGGAGAACAGGGAGCCTTGTTATGCTGAGGGGCGGGATGTAAATTGCCAACAGCCACTCTGGAGAAGTGTATGGTGTTTCCCGGAACACCGAGAAAACAAAGCTACGGAGCCTACGGCACTTCCACTTATGGTCCTATAGCTTAGGGAAATTAAAATCAAAAACACACAGCCACCCCAAAGTGTCGGACGGCTCTGTTTACAAGAACCTCGTCTACGGTACAAGTTAAATATCCCAGAATGTGAAAAATGGATAAAGAAGTTGTGGTACGTACGTACAATGGAATATCACTCAGCAATGAAATCTATGTCATCAGGCCCGTCGCGGCATAATGAGTGGATTCAGGTACGATGATTCTAAGTGAAATAAGTCACACAGAAAATGAAACATCATAAGATATCACTAATACACGGAATGTAAACTTGGCTACACATGAACTGAATTACAAAACAGAACAGGGTCTCAAATTTAGAAAACCAACTTATGCTTGCTTAAGGGGAAAGGTGAGTTGGGGTGCTGCATAAAACCAGAGATACAAATTAGCACAGATACCTTTCCATAAGCCAAATATGTAATAGTCAAGACCTACCCCTTGCTCAACGAAATGGACTAAACACCCCATATTCAACGCCTAGGAATACACCTGACTAGTAAGAATCTTCAAACCCATGGATTTATATGTCTCCGTAAGAGAATGAAGCGTGTGTACAGCGGCATGAATGCAGCAGAGAAAATCCGATAAATCCCATTATCAAAATGAATTACACAAACAAAACCCAAGGACGTGAGATAGAGAGCAATTCTTAAATAATTCATTCAGGGCTTGTGATGCAACCTGGATTTACCACATGTACACCCAGAGCTGAGTGAGACATAAGGTTGGACACTTCGGGCTGATAGCATTGGTGAGGTTCGATGAGCAAATGCAGACCCTTTGAAGTCATACAGCATGGTACCCATTCCATGGGTCCCAACTCTCCAAGTTTAAGGGATTCTTCCTTCAGCTAAAACATGCATGGGAAACCCACAGTATGGTGCACCGTGTGACTGGCAAACGTTTTCAAATGCATCTCAGTTTTCGTCCCCTTTTACTCGGGTTCACCATTCCAGACCCTTTACGAACACTCACCCCACTTGGAGAGTCAGTGCCTTTAACCTCCTGTTGGGCACAGTTTGCAATTTCTGCGCAAGATGAAAAGGAATAGGGAGAACCAATGAGAGACTAGCTCTAGGTGTCTGAACGGGCAAATTTAACGCTCATTTCCCACCAGGAAGAGGAATTAACCAAAGGCTCAGCATGCCGTGCCGGAACCAGATTAGGGCCTGAAGCAATCCTGTGGGTTTGCCACCAGCTCACAAGATAGCGAGTTGAAGAAAGGTGCTCAGGGGCACTGTAACTCACAAACCTGCAGAGTTATAAATGACAGCTATCGTCCAAAAATATATTGAAGGAAGGCTGCGAAGACGACTTGTAAGCGGGACAGATTTGCAGGAAAACGATTTCAGGGGGTAGACGGGAATTGCATTTAAAGCATAGGAAAAGAGGCAGAACGTCGACAATGATGCACTTGGCCAAAAAGGGCGTATGCGTTTTTTTCCGGAATATACGCATACGCACTTTTTGGTCAACCAAGCAAGCATGTTAAAGAAATCTGCACTACAATGAAGTCTCACTGCCCCCCGGTCAAAAGGGCCATCTGAAAAAAGTGTAAAATCCAGAAAGGCAGCACAGGCCATGGAGAACAGGGAGCCTTGTTATGCTCATGGGTGGGATGTAAATTGCCAACAGCCACTCTGGAGAAGTGTATTGTGTTTCCTGAAACACCTAAAAAACAAAGCAACGGAGCCTACGGCACTTCCACTTATGGTCCTATAGCTTAGGGAAATTAAAATCAAAAACACACAGCCACCCCAAAGTTTCAGACGGCTCTGTTTACAAGAACCTCGTCTACGGTACAAGTTAAATATCACAGAAAGCGAAAAATGGATAAAGAAGTTGTGGTACGTACGTACAATGGAATATCACTCACCAATGAAATCTATGTCATCTGGCCCGTCGTGGCATAATGAGTGGATTCAGGTACGATGATTCTAAGAGAAATAAGTCACACAGAAAATGAAACATCATAAGTTATCTCTAATACACCAAATGTAATCTTGGCTACACATGAACTGAATTACAAAACAGAACAGGGTCTCAAATTTAGAAAACCAACTTATGTTTGCTTAAGGGGAAAGGTGAGTTGGGGTGCTGCATAAAACCAGAGATAGAAATTAGCACATATACCTTTCCATACGTCAAATATGTAATAGTGAAGACCTACCCCTTGCTCAACGAAATGGGCTAAACACCCTATATTCAACGCTTAGGAATACACCTGACTAGTAAGAATCTTAAAACCCATGGATTTATATGTCTCCATAAGAGAATAAAGCATGTGTACAGCTGCATGAAGGCAGCAGAGAAAATCCGATAAATCCTATTATCAAAATGAATTACAAAAACAAAACACAATGACTGTGAAATAGAGAGCAATTCTTAAATAATTCATTCAGGGCTTGTGATGCAACCTGGATTTACCTCATCTAAACCCAGAGCTGAGTGAGACATAAGGTTGGACACTTCGGGCTGATAGCATTGGTGAGGTTCGATGAGCAAATGCAGACCATTTGAAGTCATACAACATGGTACCCATTCCATGGATCCCAACTCTCAAGGTTTAATCGATTCTTCCTTCAGCTAAAGCATGCATGGGAAGCCCACAGTATGCTGCACCGTGTGACCGGGAAACATTTTCAAATGCATCTCAGTTTTTATCCCCTTTTACTCGGGTTCACAATTCCAGACCTTTTACTAACACTCTCCCCACTTTGAGAGTCAGTGCCTTTAACCTCCTGTTTGGCAGAGTTTGCAATTTCTGCGCAAGATGAACAGGAATAGGGAGAACCAATGAGAGACTAGCTGTAGGTGTCTGCACAGGCAAATTTAATGCTCATTTCCATCCAGGAAGAGGAATTAACCAAACGCTCAGCATGCCGTGCCGGAACCAGATTAGGGCCTGAAGCAATCCTGCGGGTTTGCGGCCAGCTCAAAAGAAAGCGATTTGAAGAAAGGAACTCAGGGGCACTGTAATTCACAAACCTGCAGAGTTATAAATGACAGCTATCGTCCAAAAATTTATTGAAAGAAGGCTGGGAAGAGGACTTGAAAGCGGGGCAAAATTGCAGGAAAACGATTTCAGGGGGTAGACTGGAATTGCATTTAAAGCATAGGAAAAGAGGCAGAACGTCGACAATGATGCACTTGGCCAAAAAGGGCGTATGCGTTTTTTCCTGAATATATTCAGGAAAAAACGCATACGCACTTTTTGGCCAACCAAGCAAGCATGTTAAAGAAATCTGCACTACAATGAAGTCTCACTGCCCCCCTGTCAAAAGGGCCATCTGAAAAAAGTGTAAAATCCAGAAAGGCAGCACAGGCCATGGAGAACAGTGAGCCTTGTTATGCTCATGGGTGGGATGTAAATTGCCAAGAGCCACTCTGGAGAAGTGTATTGTGTTTCCTGAAACACCTAAAAAACAAAGCAACGGAGCCTACGGCACTTCCACTTATGGTCCAATAGCTTAGGGAAATTAAAATCAAAAACACACAGCCACCCCAAAGTTTCAGACGGCGCTGTTTACAAGAACCTCGTCTACGGTACAAGTTAAATATCCCAGAAAGCGAAAAATGGATAAAGAAGTTGTGGTACGTACGTACAATGGAATATCACTCACCAATGAAATCTATGTCATCTGGCCCGTCGTGGCATAATGAGTGGATTCAGGTACGATGATTCTAAGAGAAATAAGTCACACAGAAAATGAAACATCATAAGTTATCTCTAATACACCGAATGTAATCTTGGCTACACATGAACTGAATTACAAAACAGAACAGGGTCTCAAATTTAGAAAACCAACTTATGTTTGCTTAAGGGGAAAGGTGAGTTGGGGTGCTGCATAAAACCAGAGATAGAAATTAGCACAGATACCATTCCATACGTCAAATATGTAATAGTCAAGACCTACCCCTTGCTCAACGAAATGGGCTAAACACCCTATATTCAACGCCTAGGAATACACCTGACTAGTAAGAATCTTCAAACCCATGGATTTATATGTCTCCATAAGAGAATCAAGCGTGTGTACAGCTGCATGAAGGCAGCAGAGAAAATCCGATAAATCCCATTATCAAAATGAATTACAAAAACAAAACACAATGACAGTGAAATAGAGAGCAATTCTTAAATAATTCATTCAGGGCTTGTGATGCAACCTGGATTTACCTCATCTAAACCCAGAGCTGAGTGAGACATAAGGTTGGATACTTCGGGCTGATAGCGTTGGTGAGGTTCGATGAGCAAATGCAGACCATTTGAAGCCATACTGCATGGTACCCATTCCATGGGTCCTTACTCTCCAGGTTTAAGCGATTCTTCCTTCAGCTAAAACATGCATAGGAAACCCAGAGTATGGTGCACCGTGTGACCGGGAAACGTTTTCAAATGCATCTCAGTTTTCGTCCCCTTTTACTCGGGTTCACAATTCCAGACCCTTTACGAACACTCTCCCCACTTGGAGAGTCAGTGCCTTTAACCTCCTGTTGGGCACAGTTTGCAATTTCTGCGCAAGATGAACAGGAATAGGGAGAACCAATGAGAGACTAGCTGTAGGTGTCTGCATGGGCAAATTTAACGCTCATTTCCAACCAGGAAGAGGAATTAACCAAACGCTCAGCATGCTGTGCCGGAACCAGATTAGGGCCTGAAGCAATCCTGCGGGTTTGCGGCCAGCTCACAAGAAAGCGATTTGAAGAAAGGAGCTCCGGGGCACTGTAATTCAAAACCTGCAGTGTTATAAATGACAGCTATTGTCCAAAAATATATTGAAGGAAGGCTGCGAAGAGGACTTGAAAGCAGGGCAGAATTGCAGGAAAACGATTTCAGGGGGTAGACTGGAATTGCATTTAAAGCATAGGAAAAGAGGCAGAACGTCGACAATGATGCACTTGGCCAAAAAGGGCGTATGCGTTTTATCCTGAATATATTCAGGAAAAAGCGCATACGCCCTTTTTGGCCAACCAAGCAAGCATGTTAAAGAAATCTGCACTACAATGAAGTCTCACTGCCCCCCTGTCAAAAGGGCCATCTGAAAAAAGTGTAAAATCCAGAAAGGCAGCACAGGCCATGGAGAACAGTGAGCCTTGTTATGCTCATTGGTGGGATGTAAATTGCCAAGAGCCACTCTGGAGAAGTGTATTGTGTTTCCTGAAACACCTAAAAAACAAAGCAACGGAGCCTACTGCACTTCCACTTATGGTCCAATAGCTTAGGGAAATTAAAATCAAAAACACACAGCCACCCCAAAGTTTCAGACGGCGCTGTTTACAAGAACCTCGTCTACGGTACAAGTTAAATATCCCAGAAAGCGAAAAATGGATAAAGAAGTTGTGGTACGTACGTACAATGGAATATCACTCACCAATGAAATCTATGTCATCTGGCCCGTCGTGGCATAATGAGTGGATTCAGGTACGATGATTCTAAGAGAAATAAGTCATACAGAAAATGAAACATCATAAGTTATCTCTAATACACCGAATGTAATCTTGGCTACACATGAACTGAATTACAAAACAGAACAGGGTCTCAAATTTAGAAAACCAACTTATGTTTGCTTAAGGGGAAAGGTGAGTTGGGGTGCTGCATAAAACCAGAGATAGAAATTAGCACAGATACCATTCCATACGTCAAATATGTAATAGTCAAGACCTACCCCTTGCTCAACGAAATGGGCTAAACACCCTATATTCAACGCCTAGGAATACACCTGACTAGTAAGAATCTTCAAACCCATGGATTTATATGTCTCCATAAGAGAATCAAGCGTGTGTACAGCTGCATGAAGGCAGCAGAGAAAATCCGATAAATCCCATTATCAAAATGAATTACAAAAACAAAACACAATGACAGTGAAATAGAGAGCAATTCTTAAATAATTCATTCAGGGCTTGTGATGCAACCTGGATTTACCTCATCTAAACCCAGAGCTGAGTGAGACATAAGGTTGGATACTTCGGGCTGATAGCGTTGGTGAGGTTCGATGAGCAAATGCAGACCATTTGAAGTCATACTGCATGGTACCCATTCCATGGGTCCTTACTCTCCAGGTTTAAGCGATTCTTCCTTCAGCTAAAACATGCATAGGAAACCCACAGTATGGTGCACCGTGTGACCGGGAAACGTTTTCAAATGCATCTCAGTTTTCGTCCCCTTTTACTCGGGTTCACAATTCCAGACCCTTTACGAACACTCTCCCCACTTGGAGAGTCAGTGCCTTTAACCTCCTGTTGGGCACAGTTTGCAATTTCTGCGCAAGATGAACAGGAATAGGGAGAACCAATGAGAGACTAGCTGTAGGTGTCTGCATGGGTAAATTTAACGCTCATTTCCAACCAGGAAGAGGAATTAACCAAACGCTCAGCATGCCGTGCCGGAACAAGATTAGGGCCTGAAGCAATCCTGCGGGTTTGCGGCCAGCTCACAAGAAAGCGATTTGAAGAAAGGAGCTCCGGGGCACTGTAATTCAAAACCTGCAGTGTTATAAATGACAGCTATTGTCCAAAAATATATTGAAGGAAGGCTGCGAAGAGGACTTGAAAGCAGGACAGAATTGCAGGAAAACGATTTCAGGGGGTAGACTGGAATTGCATTTAAAGCATAGGAAAAGAGGCAGAACGTCGACAATGATGCACTTGGCCAAAAAGGGCGTATGCGTTTTTTCCTGAATATATTCAGGAAAAAGCGCATATGCCGTTTTTGGCCAACCAAGCAAGCATGTTAAAGAAATCTGCACTACAATGAAGTCTCACTGCCCCCCGGTCAAAAGGGCCATCTGAAAAAAGTGTAAAATCCAGAAATGCAGCACAGGCCATGAAGAACTGGGAGCCTTGTTATGCTGATGGGTGGGATGTAAACTGCCAACAGCCACTCTGGAGAAGTGTATGGTGTTTCCTGAAACACCTAAAATACAAAGCAACGGAGCCTACGGCACTTCCACTTATGGTCCTATAGCTTAGGGAAATTAAAATCAAAAACACACAGCCACCCCAAAGTTTCAGACGGCTCTGTTTACAAGAACCTCGTCTACGGTACAAGTTAAATATCCCAGAAAGCGAAAAATGGATAAAGAAGTTGTGGTACGTACGTACAATGGAATATCACTCACCAATGAAATCTATGTCATCTGGCCCGTCGTGGCATAATGAGTGGATTCAGGTACGATGATTCTAAGAGAAATAAGTCACACAGAAAATGAAACATCATAAGTTAACTCTAATATACCGAATGTAATCTTGGCTACACATGAACTGAATTACAAAACAGAACAGGGTCTCAAATTTAGAAAACCAACTTATGTTTGCTTAAGGGGAAAGGTGAGTTGGGGTGCTGCATAAAACCAGAGATAGAAATTAGCACATATACCATTCCATACGTCAAATATGTAATAGTCAAGACCTACCCCTTGCTTAACGAAATGGGCTAAACACCCTATATTCAACGCCTAGGAATACACCTGACTAGTAAGAATCTTCAAACCCATGGATTTATATGTCTCCATAAGAGAATCAAGCATGTGTACAGCTGCATGAAGGCAGCAGAGAAAATCCGATAAATCCTATTATCAAAATGAATTACAAAAACAAAACACAATGACAGTGAAATAGAGAGCAATTCTTAAATAATTCATTCAGGGCTTGTGATGCAACCTGGATTTACCTCATCTAAAGCCAGAGCTGAGTGAGACATAAGGTTGGACACTTCAGGCTGATAGCATTGGTGAGGTTCGATGAGCAAATGCAGACCATTTGAAGTCATACTACATGGTACCCATTCCATGGGTCCCAACTCTCCAGGTTTAAGCGATTCTTCCTTCAGCTAAAGCATGCATGGGAAGCCCACAGTATGGTGCACCGTTTGATCGGGAAACATTTTCAAATGCATCTCAGTTTTTGTCCCCTTTTACTCGGGTTCACAATTCCAGACCCTTTACTAACACTCTCCCCACTTGGAGAGTCAGTGCCTTTAACCTCCTGTTTGGCACAGTTTGCAATTTCTGCGCAAGATGAACAGGAATAGGGAGAACAAATGAGAGACTAGCTGTAGGTGTCTGCACGGCCAAATTTAACGCTCATTTCCAACCAGGAAGAGGAATTAACCAAACGCTCAGCATGCCGTGCCGGAACCAGATTAGGGCCTGAAGCAATCCTGCGGGTTTGCGGCCAGCTCAAAAGAAAGCGATTTGAAGAAAGGAGCTCAGGGGCACTCTAATTCACAAACCTGCAGAGTTATAAGTGACAGCTATCATCCAAAAATATATTGAAGGAAGGCTGTGAAGAGGACTTGAAAGCGGGGCAAAATTGCAGGAAAACGATTTCAGGGGGTAGACTGGAATTGCATTTAAAGCATAGGAAAAGAGGCAGAATGTCGACAATGATGCACTTGGCCAAAAAGGGCGTATGCGAATTTTCCTGAATATATTCAGGAAAAAACGCATACGCCCTTTTTGGCCAACCAAGCAAGCATGTTAAAGAAATCTGCACTACAATGAAGTCTCACTGCCCCCCCCCCCCCCCCCCCCCCCCGGTCAAAAGGGACATCTGAAAAAAGTGTAAAATGCAGAAATGCAGCACAGGCCATGGAGAACAGGGAGCCTTGTTATGCTGATGGGCGGGATGTAAATTGCCAACAGCCACTCTGGAGAAGTGTATGGTGTTTCCCGGAACACCGAAAAAACAAAGCTACGGAGCCTACGGCACTTCCACTTATGGTCCTATAGCTTAGGGAAATTAAAATCAAAAACACACAGCCACCCCAAAGTGTCGGACGGCTCTGTTTACAAGAACCTCGTCTACGGTACAAGTTAAATATCCCAGAATGTGAAAAATGGATAAAGAAGTTGTGGTACGTACGTACAATGGAATATCACTCAGCAATGTAATCTATGTCATCAGGCCCGTCGCGGCATAATGAGTGGATTCAGGTACGATGATTCTAAGTGAAATAAGTCACACAGAAAATGAAACATCATAAGATATCACTACTACACGGAATGTAAACTTGGCTACACATGAACTGAATTACAAAACAGAACAGGGTCTCAAATTTAGAAAACCAACTTATGCTTGCTTAAGGGGAAAGGTGAGTTGGGGTGCTGCATAAAACCAGAGATAGAAATTAGCACAGATACCTTTCCATAAGCCAAATATGTAATAGTCAAGACCTACCCCTTGCTCAACAAAATGGACTAAACACCCCATATTCAACGCCTAGGAATACACCTGAGTAGTAAAAATCTTCAAACCCATGGATTTATATGTCTCCGTAAGAGAATGAAGCGTGTGTACAGCGGCATGAATGCAGCAGAGAAAATCCGATAAATCCCATTATCAAAATGAATTACACAAACAAAACTCAAGGACAGTGAAATAGAGAGCAATTCTTAAATAATTCATTCAGGGCTTGTGATGCAACCTGGATTTACCACATCTACACCCAGAGCTGAGTGAGACATAAGGTTGGGCACTTCGGGCTGATAGCATTGGTGAGGTTCGATGAGCAAATGCAGACCATTTGAAGTCATACTACATGGTACCCATTCCATGGGTCCCAACTCTCCAGGTTTAAGCGATTCTTCCTTCAGCTAAAGCATGCATGGGAAGCCCACAGTATGGTGCACCGTTTGATCGGGAAACATTTTCAAATGCATCTCAGTTTTTGTCCCCTTTTACTCGGGTTCACAATTCCAGACCCTTTACTAACACTCTCCCCACTTGGAGAGTCAGTGCCTTTAACCTCCTGTTTGGCACAGTTTGCAATTTCTGCGCAAGATGAACAGGAATAGGGAGAACAAATGAGAGACTAGCTGTAGGTGTCTGCACGGCCAAATTTAACGCTCATTTCCAACCAGGAAGAGGAATTAACCAAACGCTCAGCATGCCGTGCCGGAACCAGATTAGGGCCTGAAGCAATCCTGCGGGTTTGCGGCCAGCTCAAAAGAAAGCGATTTGAAGAAAGGAGCTCAGGGGCACTCTAATTCACAAACCTGCAGAGTTATAAGTGACAGCTATCATCCAAAAATATATTGAAGGAAGGCTGTGAAGAGGACTTGAAAGC
Source organism: Delphinapterus leucas (assembly GCF_059928025.1). NCBI lineage: Eukaryota > Metazoa > Chordata > Mammalia > Artiodactyla > Monodontidae > Delphinapterus > Delphinapterus leucas. The sequence continues at coordinate 7,522,534 of NW_028322236.1, read as the reverse complement.
GGGGCAAAATTGCAGGAAAACGATTTCAGGGGGTAGACTGGAATTGCATTTAAAGCATAGGAAAAGAGGCAGAATGTCGACAATGATGCACTTGGCCAAAAAGGGCGTATGCGAATTTTCCTGAATATATTCAGGAAAAAACGCATACGCCCTTTTTGGCCAACCAAGCAAGCATGTTAAAGAAATCTGCACTACAATGAAGTCTCACTGCCCCCCCCCCCCCCCCCCCCCCCCCCGGTCAAAAGGGACATCTGAAAAAAGTGTAAAATGCAGAAATGCAGCACAGGCCATGGAGAACAGGGAGCCTTGTTATGCTGATGGGCGGGATGTAAATTGCCAACAGCCACTCTGGAGAAGTGTATGGTGTTTCCCGGAACACCGAAAAAACAAAGCTACGGAGCCTACGGCACTTCCACTTATGGTCCTATAGCTTAGGGAAATTAAAATCAAAAACACACAGCCACCCCAAAGTGTCGGACGGCTCTGTTTACAAGAACCTCGTCTACGGTACAAGTTAAATATCCCAGAATGTGAAAAATGGATAAAGAAGTTGTGGTACGTACGTACAATGGAATATCACTCAGCAATGTAATCTATGTCATCAGGCCCGTCGCGGCATAATGAGTGGATTCAGGTACGATGATTCTAAGTGAAATAAGTCACACAGAAAATGAAACATCATAAGATATCACTACTACACGGAATGTAAACTTGGCTACACATGAACTGAATTACAAAACAGAACAGGGTCTCAAATTTAGAAAACCAACTTATGCTTGCTTAAGGGGAAAGGTGAGTTGGGGTGCTGCATAAAACCAGAGATAGAAATTAGCACAGATACCTTTCCATAAGCCAAATATGTAATAGTCAAGACCTACCCCTTGCTCAACAAAATGGACTAAACACCCCATATTCAACGCCTAGGAATACACCTGAGTAGTAAAAATCTTCAAACCCATGGATTTATATGTCTCCGTAAGAGAATGAAGCGTGTGTACAGCGGCATGAATGCAGCAGAGAAAATCCGATAAATCCCATTATCAAAATGAATTACACAAACAAAACTCAAGGACAGTGAAATAGAGAGCAATTCTTAAATAATTCATTCAGGGCTTGTGATGCAACCTGGATTTACCACATCTACACCCACAGCTGAGTGAGACATAAGGTTGGGCACTTCGGGCTGATAGCATTGGTGAGGTTCGATGAGCAAATGCAGACCCTTTGAAGTCATACAGCATGGTACCCATTCCATGGGTCCCAACTCTCCAAGTTTAAGGGATTCTTCCTTCAGCTAAAACATGCATGGGAAACCCACAGTATGGTGCACCGTGTGACTGGCAAACGTTTTCAAATGCATCTCAGTTTTCGTCCCCTTTTACTCGGGTTCACCATTCCAGACCCTTTACGAACACTCTCCCCACTTGGAGAGTCAGTGCCTTTAACCTCCTGTTGGGCACAGTTTGCAATTTCTGCGCAAGATGAAAAGGAAGAGGGAGAACGAATGAGAGACTAGCTGTAGGTGTCTGCACGGGCAAATTTAACGCTCATTTCCCAGCAAGAAGAGGAATTAACCAAAGGCTCAGCATGCCGTGCCGGAACCAGATTAGGGCCTGAGGCAATCCTGTGGGTTTGCGGCCAGCTCACAAGATAGCGAATTGAAGAAAGGAGCTCAGGGGCACTGTAACTCACAAACCTGCAGAGTTATAAATGACAGCTATCGTCCAAAAATATATTGAAGGAAGGCTGCGAAGACGACTTGTAAGCGGGACAGATTTGCAGGAAAACGATTTCAGGGGGTAGACGGGAATTGCATTTAAAGCATAGGAAAAGAGGCAGAACGTCGACAATGATGCACTTGGCCAAAAAGGGCGTATGCGTTTTTTCCTGAATATACGCATACGAACTTTTTGGCCAACCAAGCAAGCATGTTAAAGAAATCTGCACAACAATGAAGTCTCACTGCCCCCCGGTCAAAAGGGCCATCTGAAAAAAGTGTAAAATCCAGAAATGCAGCACAGGCCATGGAGAACAGGGAGCCTTGTTATACTGATGGGTGGGATGTAAATTGCCAGCAGCCACTCTGGAGAAGTGTATTGTGTTTCCTGAAACACCTAAAAAACAAAGCAACAGAGCCTACGGCACTTCCACTTATGGTCCTATAGCATAGGGAAATTAAAATCAAAAACACACAGCCACCCCAAAGTTTCAGACGGCTCTGTTTACAAGAACCTCGTCTACGGTACAAGTTAAATATCCCAGAAAGCGAAAAATGGAGAAAGAAGTGGTGGTACGTATGTACAATGGAATATCACTCACCAATGAAATCTATGTCATCTGGGCCGTCGTGGCATAATGAGTGGATTCAGGTACGATGATTCTAAGAGAAATAAGTCATACAGAAAATGAAACATCATAAGTTATCTCTAATACACCGAATATAATCTTGGCTACACATGAACTGAATTACAAAACAGAACAGTGTCTCAAATTTAGAAAACCAACTTATGTTTGCTTAAGGGGAAAGGTGAGTTGGGGTGCTGCATAAAACCAGAGATAGAAATTAGCACAGATACCATTCCATACATCAAATATGTAATAGTCAAGACCTACACCTTGCTCAACGAAATTGGCTAAACACCCTATATTAAACGCCTAGGAATACACCTGACTAGTAAGAATCTTCAAACCCATGGATTTATATGTCTCCATAAGAGAATCAAGCGTGTGTACAGCTGCATGAAGGCAGTAGAGAAAATCCGATAAATCCCATTATCAAAATGAATTACAAAAACAAAACACAATGACAGTGAAATAGAGAGCAATTCTTAAATAATTCATTCAGGGCTTGTGATGCAACATGGATTTACCTCATCTACACCCAGAGCTGAGTGAGACATAAAGTTGGACACTTCGGGCTGATAGCATTGGTGAGGTTCGATGAGCAAATGCAGACCATTTGAAGTCATGCTACGTGGTACCCATTCCATGCGTCCCAAATCTCCAGGTTTAAGCGATTCTTCCTTCAGCTAAAGCATGCATGGTAAACCCACAATATGGTGCACCGTGTGACCGGGAAACGTTTTCAAATGCATCTCAGGTTTTGTCCCCTTTTACTCGGGTTCACAATTCCAGACCGTTTACTAACACTCTCCCCACTTGGAGAGTCAGTGCCTTTAACCTCCTGTTTGGCACAGTTTGCAATTTCTGCGCAAGATGAACAGGAATAGGGAGAACCAATGAGAGACTAGCTGTAGGTGTCTGCACAGGCAGATTTAATGCTCATTTCCAACCAGGAAGAGGAATTAACCAAACGCTCAGGATGCCGTGCCGGAACCAGATTAGGGCCTGAAGCAATACTGCGGGTTTGCGGCCAGCTCACAAGAAAACGATTTGAAGAAAGGAGCTCCGGGTCACTCTAATTCAAAACCTGCAGAGTTATAAATGACAGCTATCGTCCAAAAATATATTGAAGGAAGGCTGCGAAGACGACTTGAAAGCAGGGCAGAATTGCAGGAAAACGAATTCAGGGGGTAGACTGGAATTGCATTTAAAGCATAGGAAAAGAGGCAGAACGTCGACAATGATGCACTTGGCCAAAAAGGGCGTATGCGTTTTTTCCTGAATATATTCAGGAAAAAACGCATACGCCCTTTTTGGCTAACCAAGCAAGCATGTTAAAGAAATCTGCACTACAATGAAGTCTCACTGCCCCCCGGTCAAAAGGGCCATCTGAAAAAAGTGTAAAATCCAGAAATGCAGCACAGGCCATGGAGAACAGGGAGCCTTGTTATACTGATGGGTGGGATGTAAATTGCCAGCAGCCACTCTGGAGAAGTGTATGGTGTTTCCTGAAACACCTAAAAAACAAAGCAACGGAGCCTACGGCACTTCCACTTATGGTCCTATAGCTTAGGGAAATAAAAATCCACAATACACATCCACCCCAAAGTTTCAGACGGCTCTGTTTACAAGAACCTCGTCTACGGTACAAGTTAAATATCCCAGAAAGCGAAAAATGGATAAAAAAGTTGTGGTACGTACTTACAATGGAATATCACTCACCAATGAAATCTATGTCACCTGGCCCGTCGTGGCATAATGAGTGGATTTAGGTACAATGATTCTAAGAGAAAAAGTCACACAGAAAATGAAACATCATAAGATATCACTAATACACCGAATGTAATCTTGGCTACACATGAACTGAATTACAAAACAGAACAGGGTCTCAAATTGAGAAAACCAACTTATGTTTGCTTAAGGGGAAAGGTGAGTTGGGGTGCTGCATAAAACCAGAGATAGAAATTAGCACAGATACCATTCCATACGTCAAATATGTAATAGTCAAGACCTACCCCTTGCTCAACGAAATGGGCTAAACACCCTATATTCAACGCCTAGGAATACACCTGACTAGTAAAAATCTTCAAACCCATGGATTTATATGTCTCCATAAGAGAATCAAGCGTGTGTACAGCTGCATGAAGGCAGCAGAGAAAATCCGATAAATCCTATTATCAAAATGAATTACGAAAAAAACACAATGACAGTGAAATAGAGAGCAATTCTTAAATAATTCATTCAGGGCTTGTGATGCCACCTGGATTTACCTCATCTACAACCAGAGCTGAGTGAGACATAAAGTTGGACACTTCGGGCTGATAGCATTGGTGACGTTCGATGAGCAAATGCAGACCATTTGAAGTCATGCTACATGGTACCCATTCTTGGGTCCCACATCTCCAGGTTTAAGCGATTCTTCCTTCAGCTAAAGCATGCATGGGAAACCCACAATATGGTGCACCATGTGACCGGGAAACGTTTTCAAATGCATCGCAGGTTTTGTCTTCTTTTACTCGGGTTCACAATTCCAGACCGTTTACTAACACTCTCCCCACTTTGAGAGTCAGTGCCTTTAACCTGCTGATTGGCACAGTTTGCAATTTCTGCGCAAGATGAACAGGATTAGGGAGAACCAATGAGAGACTAGCTGTAGGTGTCTGCACGGGCAAATTTAACGCTCATTTCCAA